>NC_080782.1:21311160-21911160 GCF_028018385.1 Neofelis nebulosa
TTCTCAGTTTTTAAGAGTCTCTTATGCTTTGGCTCTCTCCCACTCTAACCTCTTTTTTTTTTTTTTCCTTCCCCTCCCCCATGGGTTTCTGTTAAGTTTCTCAGGATCCACATAAGAGTGAAAACATATGGTATCTGTCTTTCTCTGTATGACTTATGTCACTTAGCATAACACTCTCCAGTTCTATCCATGTTGCTACAAAGGGCCATATTTCAGTCCTTCTCATTGCCACATAGTACTCCATTGTGTATATAAACCAGGTTTTCTTTGTCCGTTCATCAGTTGATGGACATTTAGGCTCTTTCCACAATTTGGCTATTGTTGAGAGTGCTGCTATAAACATTGGGGTACAAGTGCCCCTATGCATCAGTACTCCTGTATCCCTTGGGTAAATTCCTAGCAGTGCTATTGCTGGGTCATAGGGTAGGTCTATTTTTAATTTTTTGAGGAACCTCCACACTGTTTTCCAGAGCGGCTGTACCAGTTTGCATTCCCACCAACAGTGCAAGAGGGTTCCCATTTCTCCACCTCTTCTCCAGCATCTATAGTCTCCTGATTTGTTCATTTTGGCTACTCTGACTGGCGTGAGGTGATATCTGAGTGTGGTTTTGATTTGTATTTCCCTGATAAGGAGCGACGTTGAACATCTTTTCATGTGCCTGTTGGCCATCTGGATGTCTTCTTTTTTTTTTTTTTTTTTTTTTTAATTTTTTTTTTCAACGTTTTTTATTTATTTTTGGGACAGAGAGAGACATAGCATGAACGGGGGAGGGGCAGAGAGAGAGGGAGACACAGAACCGGAAACAGGCTCCAGGCTCCGAGCCATCAGCCCAGAGCCTGACGCGGGGCTCGAACTCACGGACCGCGAGATCGTGACCTGGCTGAAGTCGGATGCTTAACCGACTGCGCCACCCAGGCGCCCCTGGATGTCTTCTTTAGAGAAGTGTCTATTCATGTTTTCTGCCCATTTCCTCACTGGATTGTTTGTTTTTCGGGTGTGGAGTTTGGTGAGCTCTTTATAGATTTTGGATACTAGCCCTTTGTTGGATATGTCATTTGCAAATATCTTTTCCCATTCTGTTGGTTGCCTTTTAGTTTTGTTGGTTGTTTCCTTTGCTGTGCAGAAGCTTTGTATCTTCATAAGGTCCCAGTAATTCATTTTTGCTTTTAATTCCCTTGCCTTTGGGGATGTGCCAAGTAAGAAATTGCTGCGGCTGAGGTCAGAGAGGTCTTTTCCTGCTTTCTCCTCTAGGGTTTTGACGGTTTCCTGTCTCACATTCAGGTCCTTTATCCATTTTGAGTTTATTTTTGTGAATGGTGTGAGAAAGTGGTCTAGTTTCAACCTTCTGCATGTTGCTGTCCAGTTCTCCCAGCACCATTTTTAAAGAGACTGTCTTTTTTCCATTGGATATTTTTTCCTGCTTTGTCAAAGATTAGTTGGTCATACTTTTGTGGGTCTAGTTCTGGGGTTTCTGTTCTATTCCATTGGTCTATGTGTCTGTTTTTGTGTCAATACCATGCTGTCTTGATTACAGCTTTATAGTAGATGCTAAATTCTGGGATTGTGATGCCTCCTGCTTTGGTCGTCTTCTTCAAAATTACTTTGGCTATTCGGGGCCTTTTGTGGTTCCATATGAATTTTAGGATTGCTTGTTCTAGCTTCGAGAAGAATGCTGGTGCAATTTTGATTGGGATTGCATTGAATGTGTAGATTGCTTTGGGTAGTATTGACATTTTGACAATATTTATTCTTCCAGCCCATGAGCATGGAATGTTTTTCCATTTCTTTATATCTTCTTCAGTTTCCTTCATAAGCTTTCTATAGTTTTCAGCATACAGATCTTTTACATCTTTGGTTAGATTTATTCCTAGGTATTTTATGCTTCTTGGTGCAATTGTGAATGGGATCAATTTCTTTATTTGTCTTTCTGTTGCTTCATTATTAGTGTATAAGAATGAAACTTATTTCTGTACCTTGATTTTGTATCCTGCAACTTTGCTGAATTCATGTATCAGTTCTAGCAGACTTTTGGTGGAGTCTGTCAGATTTTCCATGTATAATATCATGTCATCTGCAAAAAGTGAAAGCTGACTTCATCTTTGCCAATTTTGATGCCTTTGATTTCCTTTCGTTGTCTGATTGCTGATTCTAGAATTCCAACACTATGTTAAACAACAGCGGTGAGAGTGGACATCCCTGTCATGTTCCTAATCTCAGGGAAAAGCTCTCAGTTTTTCCCCATTGAGGATGATGTTAGCTGTGGGCTTTTCATAAATGGCTTTTATGATGTTTAAGTATGGTCCTTCTATCCTGACTTTCTGAAGGGTTTTTTTAAGAAAGGATGCTGAATTTTGTCAAATGCTTTTTCTGCATCGATTGACAGGATCATATGTTTCTTACCTTTTCTTTTATTAATGTGATGTATCACGTTGATTGATTTGCGAATGTTGAACCAGCCCGGCATCCCAGGAATGAATCCCACTTGATCATGGTGAATAATTCTTTTTATATGCTGTTGAATTCGATTTGCTAGTATCTTATTGAGAATTTTTGCATCAATATTCATCAGGGATATTGGCCTGATAGTTCTGTTTTTTTACTGGGTCTCTGTCTGGTATAGGAATCAAAGTAATACTGGCTTCATAGAATGAGTCTGGAAGTTTTCCTTCCCTTTCTATTTTTTGGAACATCTTGAGAAAGATAGGTATTATCTCTGCTTTAAACGTCTGGTAGAATTCCCCAGGGAAGCCATCTGGTCCTGGACTCTTATTTGTTGGGAGATTTTTGATAACATTCAATTTCTTCACTGGTTATGGGTCTGTTCAAGCTTTCTATTTCCTCCAGTTTGAGTTTTGGAAGAGTGTGGGTGTTTAGGAATTTGTCCATTTCTTCCAGGTTGTCCAATTTTTTGGCATATAATTTTTCATAGTGTTCCCTGATAATTGCTTGTATTTCTGAGGGATTGGTTGTAGTAACTCCATTTTCATTCATGATTTTATCTACTTGTGTCATCTCCCTTTTCTTTTTGAGAAGCCTTGCTAGAGGTTTGCCAGTTTTGTTTATTTTTTTCAAAAAACCAACTCTTGGTTTCATTGATCTGCTCTACAGCCTTTTTATTTTATTTTTTTTTTTATTTATTTATTTTTTTCTTTTTTTTTTTTTTTTTTCAACGTTTTTTTTTTTTGTTTTTGGGACAGAGAGAGACAGAGCATGAACGGGGGAGGGGCAGAGAGAGAGACACAGAATCGGAAACAGGCTCCAGGCTCCGAGCCATCAGCCCAGAGCCCGACGCGGGGCTCGAACTCACGGACCGCGAGATCGTGACCTGGCTGAAGTCGGACGCGTAACCGACTGCGCCACCCAGGCGCCCCTACAGCCTTTTTTGATTCTATATTGTTTATTTCTGCTCTGATCTTTATTATTTCTCTTCAACTGTAGGATTTGGCGTGTCTTTGCTGTTCTGCTTCTGTTTCCTTTAGGTGGGCTGTTAGATTTTGTATTTGGGACATTTCTTTTTTGTTGAGATAGGCCTGGATTGCAATGTATTTTCCTCTCAGGACTCCCTTCGCTGCATCCCAAAGCATTTGGTTGTTGTCTTCTCATTTTCATTTGTTTCCATATATTTTTTAATTTCTTCTCTAATTACCTGGTTGACCCATTCATTCTTTAGTAGGGTGTTCTTTAACCTCCATGCTTTTGGAGGTTTTCCAGACTTTTTCCTGTGGTTGATTTCAAGCTTCATAGCATTGTGGTCTGAACGTATGCATGGTATGATCTCAATTCTTGTATACTTATGAAGGGCTGTTTTGTGACCCAGTATGTGATCTATCCTGGAGAATGTTCCATGTGCACTGGAGAAGAAAGTATATTCTGTTTCTTTGGGATGCAGAGTTCTAAATATATCTGTCAAGTCCATCTGATCCAATGTATCATTCAGGGCCCTCGTTTCTTTATTGACCATGTGTCTAGATGATCTATCCATTTCTGTAAGTGGAGTGTTAAAGTCCCCTGCAATTACCACATTCTTATCAATAAGGTTGCTTATGTTTGTGAGTAATTGTTTTATATATTTGGGGGCTCCCGTATTCAGCGCATAGACATTTATAATTGTTAGCTCTTCCTGGTGGATAGACCCTGTAATTATTATATAATGCCCTTCTTCATCTCTTGTTACAGCCTTTAAAGTCTAGTTTGTCTGATATAAGTGTGGCTACTCCAGCTTTCTTTTGACTTCCAGGAGCATGATAGATAGTTCTCCATCTCCTCACTTTCAATCTGAAGGTGTCCTCAGGTCTAAAATGAGTCTCTTGTAGAAAGCAAATAGATGGGTCTTGTTTTTTTTATCCATTCTGATACCTTGTGTCTTTTGGTTGGCGCATTTAGTCCATTTACATTCAGTGTTACTATAGAAAGATATGGGTTTAGAGTCACTGTGATGTCTGTAGGTTTCATGCTTGTAGCGATGTCTCTGGTACTTTGTCCCACGGGATCCCCCTTAGGATCTCTTGTAGGGCTGGTTTAGTGGTGACGAATTCCTTCAGTTTTTGTTTGTTTGGGAAGACCTTTATCTCTCCTTCTATCCTAAATGACAGACTTGCTGGATAAAGGATTCTCGGCTGCATATTTTTTTCTGTTCATCACATTGAAGATTTCCTGCCATTCCTTTCTGGTCTGCCAAGTTTCAGTAGAGAGATTGGTAACGAGTCTTATAGGTCTCCCTTTATATGTTAGAGCATGTTTATCCCTAGCTGCTTTCAGAATTTTCTCTTTATCCTTGTATTTTGCCAGTTTCACTATGATATGTCGTGCAGAAGATCGATTCAAGTTACGTCTGAAGGGAGTTCTCTGTGCCTCTTGGATTTCAATGCCTTTTTCCTTCCCCAGATCCGTGAAGTTCGCAGCTATTATTTCTTCAAGCACACCTTCAGCACCTTTCCCTCTCTCTTCCTCCTCTGGAATACCAATTATGCGTAGATTATTTCTCTTTAGTGCATCACTTAGTTCTCTAATTTTCCCTTCATTCTCCTGGATTTTTTATATCTCTTTTTCTCAGCTTCTTCTTTTTCCATAATTTTATCTTCTAGTTCACCTATTCTTTCCTTTGCTTCTTTAATCCGAGCTGTGGTTGCCTCCATTTTATTTTGCAGCTCACTAATAGCATTTTTTAGCTCCTCCTGGCTGTTCCTTAGTCCCTTGATCTCTGTAGCAATAGATTCTCTGCTGTCCTCTATGCTGTTTTCAAGCCCAGTGATTAATTTTATGACTATTATTCTAAATTCACTTTCTGTTTTATTGTTTAAATCATTTTTGATCAGTTTGTTAGCTGTCGTTATTTCCTGGAGATTCTTTTGAGGGGAATTCTTTCGTTTGGTAATTTTGGATAGTCCCTGGAGTGGTGTGGGACTGCGGGGCACTTCCCCTGTGCTGTCTTGAATAACTTGCGTTGGTGGGCGGGACCGCAGTCAGACCTGATGTCTGCCCCCACCCCACCGTTGGGCCCACAGTCAGACTGGTGTGTACCTTCTCTTCCCCTGTCCTAGGGGCGGGATTCACTGTGGGGTGGGTGGCCCGTCTGGGCTACTTGCACACTGCCAGGCTTGTGGTGCTGGGGATCTGGCGTATTAGCTGGGGTGGATCAGCAGGGGGCACGCGGGCGGGAGGCGCAGGCTCAGCTCCTTTTCCTTTGGAGATCCGCTTTTGGAGGGTCTCTGCAGCACTGGAGAGAGTAGGACCCGCTAGAGGGGTGGCTCCGCAGAAGCACAGTGCTGGGTGTGTGCGCGGAGCGAGCAAGTTCCCTGGCAGGAACTGGTTCCCTTTGGGATTTTGGCGGGGGGATGGGCGAGGGAGATGGTGCTGGTGAGCGTCTTTGTTCCCCGCCAAGCTGAGCTCTGTCGTCCGGGGCTCAACAACTCTCCCTCCCGTTGTCCTTCAGCCCTCCCGTTTTCCGAGCAGAGCTGTTAGCTTATAACCTTGCAGATGTCAAGTCCCGCTTGCTGTGGGAACACACTCTGTCCGGCCCCTCTGCTTTTGCCAGCTAGACTCGGGTGCTCTGCTTGGCTGGCGGGCCCCCCCTTCGCCCCGGCTCCCTCTCGCCAGTCTGAGGAGCATGCACCGCCTTGCCGCCCTTCCTACCCTCTTCTGTGGGTCTCTTGTCTGCGCTTGGCTCCGGAGACTCTGTTCTGCTAGTCTTCTGGTGGTTTTCTGGGTTAGTTAGGCAGGTGCAGGTGGAATCTAAGTGATCAGCAGGACGCGGTGAGCCCACCTTCCTCCTACGCCGCCATCTTCCAAGATATCTGATTGATTTATGAATTTATACTTCGGTCAAAATTTACTATTCCTTCCAGGATTACCAATTTTTCCATAGACTTGCTTGAATTATACTTTTAAAATTCTTTTTTGTTTCCAATATATATATGTGTGTGTTCTTTTCTCCTTTCCCACATAATTTATTTAATCGGACTTCCTAAAGCATTTATGGTGCTTATGACCAAAAAATTATGGCTAATAGATACAATTTACAAAGACATTTTGAAAATTAGAGATTCCGATGCACCAGGTATCAAATATTTTAATATTAGGATATATAAGAAAATTTAACCTAATATATACTAATGTAGATTTTAAAACATTTTCTAATATCAAGGGAAGTGAGGTAATAAAAAAAAAACATATGGATAATCTAAACAGTTGAAAAAAAAGTAAATCTTAAAAATGTATGCATTAAAATCTGTAACCCTCATTAAAAAATAAATATTTTTTTCCAAGTAGCTATGGAAAATCATGGGGATTTTCCATATATTATAAAGGAAAAAAGAGTGATTTATTGAGTTTACTAAATTAGAGAAAAAAATATAAACAGTATTCTATGAATACTTTTGATAAAACACACACACACACACACACACACACAAAACACACAAAACAAAAACCAAACAAAAACTCCAATCAAATGAATCTTGGGTAAAAACTAAAATTATAGAATTTTTCTAAAATAGTAATATTGAAAATATATTAATATATGTGTGAAACAGAATGTAATTATACCCTTAAACACTTAAAAACAATACCAGTATTGCATATATTATAAACATTTTATGTATGTTAACTTATATTTATAAATTACATTTGCATTATGTATATATGAATATATATATGTGTGTAAATATGTGTGTAAATGAATGTGTCTGTATGAATATATATGTGTGTAAATATGTGTGTAAATATGTACATTTTAGCATTAGATTTAGCAAAAAATGTAAAAGTTAAGTGAGCAGAAAGAAAAGAAAAACGATAAATACATTTTTAAGCAGATACCAATGAATTAGAACACAGTAAAAAGATTTCATAGGAAAAAGCCAATGTTTTGAAATGAATTAGATAAAACTATGAACTCATTTAATCATGAAAAAGGAAAGAAAATCTCCATATTCAAAATAAGATAAAATGAGGAGAAAACCATTAAAAAAGGGCAATTAATAATAAATAATGTGGTTAATTGGTACCATATTTTGAAATAAATTTGGAAATTAAAAAAATACAATTTTTTGGAAAGTACTTTATCAAAATACACAGTAGTGGAGGTACAAAGTCTAATGGGTCTATTACCATATGAAAAACAGAAAATTTTCAAAAAAAATAACACTCCACAAAGAGTAGACTAGAATATTTTAGATCATTCTTTTCAGTTATTAATGGCAAATAAATTTCATTACATTTATACTGTTTTTGAGAACAGTTAATGAAGGAAACCATAGAAATCATATTTATTAAGAGTTCAGTGCTGATTGGGATTAATATAGCAACCAATTTCACATACTAAAATGGATATAAAATGCCAACATTAAATACTCTCAAACAAAATAAACTACATTTAAAAATTGTCACACCTAATAATCAAGAAATATGTATTTTATGATTTCAAAGATTAGTAATTATTAGAAAATATATTAATATAAATATTCATATGAATTAGAGAATAAAAATTGTACAATCTAGTCCAAAAATGTAGAAGTGATAATTTGTACCTTATAACTAAATCAAAATTGAGTAAAAAATGAAATACTTAAGTGTAAAAATATAAACCAAAAATACTAGATGAATGGGCAGATGAGTTTTCTAACTATGATAAAAAAATTAAAGCGACAGAATAAAATATTAATAAATAAGAAACTCAGAAAACAGTATGTCCATTTCATATTACAGAAAAAGAAGGAGAGAGAGAGAGAGACATCCTTCTTAATATATAGAATATCCTAGGAATCCAGAGGAAACAACAACAACAACAACAAAACACCAATAACCCAGTGGGAAAATGGTAAAAGAATGTCCTGTTATTCCATTTAATCAGGCTTGCTACTGACATGAACAGTGAAAATATCTCTTCCTCATGCAAGTCTGTTTTGGGTGTGACTCTCTTAGCCACTTTCATTATATGATTCAGGGATTTGGTTGCTATCATCTTGGTATGTCATCTCAGAGTGTTGTTTCTAGAGTTGCCACTAGGGGAGACAAAGAAATGAATAGCTCACACACACACAGTAAGCTAGCTGAAGCAGGAAGTGAGTGTTTAGACCTTAAAACGGTGCTGCTTTCTTGGCATCCATTTTGTTTGCCCAAGTGGCCTGTGGGCACCTAAAAAGGACACTAGCCTCCTCTTGCAAGTGCATACCCAGATAACAGCTGGAATAATCACAAGCAAATATAAATTTCTGATATGACTCCAACAGACCTTGTGATATACAGTGCCCACCCCCCCACCCCCCAGTGACTTCCCCTTTTGTACCCTTTAAATAAAACCTCCAGAAAGCTTATGAAAACCCACTCTTTTGGGTTTGAATTGACCAATCCAGCCTAGCCCAGGAACCCCAAAGCACTCCAAACTTGGGTCCTAATTTAGTCACATACCCTAGGTTGTGCCTCCCTGCCTGCATCCTGCCTTAAGACCTGCTCCTGTGGCCCCTCCAATTATGCCATGTACTTTCTCCAAAATCCTGTGAGTCATAAAATGCAATATTTCATTTTCTTGTTTTTGTTTTTGTGTTGAACTGAGTCTCACCTTCCTGCACCCTGTGCTTCATTTACAGAATGTAACAAAATCATACAGTGACACAGATCACCTACCCTTCGAGTTCATTAGAAGAATGAAAAGTGAATAAGAAATTTTTTAATCATTTTGAAAATCTAATGACATATTCTTTCAGACACGTATTATCCATCGTTATTAAATCCAGTCTTTGAATGTTTGATGAGGAATTGAAGATTTTTTTCACGGGAGAAAACTTTGCACCCTTCTAATAAGTGTCTTAAGACACAAATAATGGAACAAAAATATTAGTTCTTCCATGATATGTAGCAACACAGACATATATCACATGAGATGTATAGTTGTCAAAAATGTTTAACTTGGATTTAAGAAAGCTGGCAGATACAAATTTTGTTTAGTAGATAATAGAGCTGAGAGAAGAAATGACACCATGAATACACATTTTTCAAAGAAATGTACTTTTCAAAATTGAAAGAGGCTCAAAAGACACAATGACAAGATGCAATGTGGTTCTGAATAGGATCCTTATTTAGACAAATCAATTATAAAGGAAAGTTCTCGGTATATTAGGTAAATTTTAACACAAGTATTAATATTAAATAATTAATATTTTATTAAATGTGTTCATCTTATTTTGCCCATATAGAGAAATGTCTTTATTAAATTTAAACATATAATAGTACTCCTGATGTGTTTTAAAAATGTTCAAATAAAGTATTGTTTATACAGAATGAATATTCACAAAATGTTAAATTATACATATAATTATATGTACTGATATGCTACTAAGGCTTTCCTTGCAACAATATAGTTTTCATTGTATTTGCCCTTTTCCTTTATACATTCACACATTCTTATTTTCTGACATTGAATATTTTCTTTACAAATTATTTTATATCTATAGATAAGTTACTTATCTGCTTCTCTCATAAAAATGTTTCCATTACTTTTTCTTAAATTTTTATTTATTTTTTTAGTGTTTGCTTTTGAGACAAAGAGAGAGAAAGCATGAATGGGGAAGGGGCAGAGAGAGAGAGGGAGACACAGAATCTGAAGCAGGCTCCAGGCTCCGAGCTGTCAGCACAGAGCCTGATGTGGGGTTTGAACTCACGAACCATGAGATCATGACCTGAGCCGAAGTCGGAGGCTTAACTGACTGAACCACTCAGGTGCCCCTCCATTACTTTTTGATGCTAATTTTATATCTAATAATCTTGTTAAAAATTGCAGAAAATATGACACAAATTACTAAATTCAAAGTGTACAAAGAATTTGTCAAGATAATTGTCTTTTTACCTAAGTGTGTCTATTTAAAAATGTTACAGAGCTTGGAGAATGTAAACACTTCATGACACTGAGTAGAGAATGAATGATTAATTTAGTAATTCATATTGATGTTTCATAGAAATTACAGGTCACATAAGTATCAAAAAAGTGTATATACTCAAGGAAGCATTACTCTCCGGGAATCTTGAAAATTAATGGATTATTTATTTTACCTTTTTTCAAAGCAAGAACATCTGATAATTATAATAATTAAAGATTTTTCTTTAGTTTGTGCATATATGTGTACTATTCAGATAACATAAAGAATAAACACTTTAAGTACTAAAAGACAATGAGGATTATTCTGTAAAGTAGAAAGAATAGTCTGTTTCATCTACAAATAACCTCATCAACAATCCACTTTCTTTGAGAAATTAGATTTCCTTTTTCAGTATTAAATTGGATTGCTTCATGACTCTAAAATGACAATGAACAGTTCTTTTATTTTTATTTATTTATATTTATTTGCTTGTTTGTATTTAATTTAATTTATTATTTTTTTAATTTACATCCAAGTTTGGTTAGCATATAGTGCAACAATGATTTCAGGAGTAGATTCCTTAATGCCCATTTAGCCCATCCCCCCTCTCACAACCCCTCCAGTAACCCTCTGTTTTTTCTCCATATTTAGGAGTCTCCCTGTCTCTGTTTTTATATTATTTTTGCTTCCCTTCCCTTAAGTTCATCTGCTTTGTACCTTAAAGTCCTCATATGAGTGAAGTCATGATATTTGTCTTTCTCTGACTAATTTCGCATAGCATAATATCCTCTAGTTCCATTCGTGTAGTTACAAATGGCAAGATTTCATTCTTTTTGATTGCCAAGAAATACTCCATTGTATATATATACCACATTTTCTTTATTCATTCACGATGGACATTTGGGCTCTTTCCATACTTTGGCTATTGTTGATAGTGCTGTTATAAACATTGGGGTGCATGTGCCCCTTTGCAACAGCGTACTGTATCCCTTGGATAAATACCTAGTAGTGCAATTGCTGGGTCGTAGTGTAGTTCCGTGTTTAATTTTTTTGAGGAACCTCCATAGTGTTTTCCAGAGTAGCTGCACCAGTTTGCATTCCCACCAGCAGTGCAAAAGAGATCTCTTTCTCTTAATCCTCGCCAACATCTGTTGTTGCCTGAGTTGTTAATGTTAGCCATTCTGACAGTTGTAAGGTGGTATCTCATTGTGATTTTGATTTGTATTTCCCTGATGATGAATGATGTTGAGCATTTTCTCATGTGTTGGTTGGCCATCTGGATGTCTTCTTTGGAGAAACGTCTATTCATGTCTTTTGCCCATTTCTTCACTGGGTTATTTGTTTTTTGGGTGTTGAGTTTGATAAGTTCTTTATAGATTTTGGATACTAACCCTTTATTTGCTATGTCGTTTGCAAATATCTTCTCCCAGTCTGTCGGTTGCCTTTTAGTTTTACTGATTGTTTCCTTCGCTGTGCAGAAGATTTTTATTTTGATGAGGTCCCAGTAGTTCATTTTTGCTTTTGTTTCCCTTGCCTCCAGAGACGTGTTGAGTAAGAAGTTGCTGCAGCCAAGGTCAAAAGACGTTTTTGCCTGCTTTCTCCTCGAGACTTTTGATGGCTTCCTGTCTTACGGTTAGGTCTTTCATCCATTTTGAGTTTATTTTTGTGTATGGTGTAAGAAAGTGGTCCAGGTTCATTCTTCTGCATGTTGCTGTCCAGTTTTCCCAGCACCACTTGCTGAAGAGACTGTCTTTGTTCCATTGGATATTCTTTCCTGCTTCATCAAAGATTATTTGGCCATACATTTGTGGGTCCTTTTCTGGGTTCTCTATTCTGTTCCATTGATCTGAGTGTCTGTGTTTGTGCCAGTACCGTACTGTCTTGTTGATTACAGCTTTGTAATATATCCTGAAGTCCAGGCAATAAACAGTTCTTTTATGACCCAGTATGTGATCTATCTTGGTGAATGTGCTATGTGCACTTGAGAAGAAAGTATATTCTGTTGCTTTCGGATGCAGAGTTCTGAATATATCTGTCAAGTCCATCTGATCCAGTGTATCATTCAGGGCCCTCGTTTCTTTATTGACCGTGTGTCTAGATGATCTATCCATTTCTGTAAGTGGAGTGTTAAAGTCCCCTGCAATTACCACATTCTTATCAATAAGGTTGCTTATGTTTGTGAGTAATTGTTTTATATATTTGGGGGCTCCCGTATTCAGCACATAGACATTTATAATTGTTAGCTCTTCCTGATGGATAGACCCTGTGATTATTATATAATGCCCTTCTTCATCTCTTGTTACAGCCTTTAATTTAAAGTCTAATTTGTGTGATATAAGTGTGGCTACTCCAGCTTTCTTTTGACTTCCAGTGGCATGATAAATAGTTCTCCATCCCCTCACTCTCAATCTGAAGGTGTCCTCAGGTCTAAAATGAGTCTCTTGTAGACAGCAAATAGATGGGTCTTGTTTTTTTATCCATTCTGATACCCTGTGTCTTTTGGTTGGCGCATTTAATCCATTTACATTCAGTGTTATTATAGAAAGATATGGGTTTAGAGTCATTGTGATGTCTGTAGATTTCATGCTTGTAGCGATGTCTCTGGTATTTTGTCTCACAGGATCCCCCTTAGGATCTCTTGTAGGGCTGGTTTAGTGGTGACGAATTCCTTCAGTTTTTGTTTGTTTGGGAAGACCTTTATCTCTCCTTCTATCCTAAATGACAGACTTGCTGGATAAAGGATTCTCGGCTGCATATTTTTTTCTGTTCATCACATTGAAGATTTCCTGCCATTCCTTTCTGGTCTGCCAAGTTTCAGTAGAGAGATTGGTAACGAGTCTTATAGGTCTCCCTTTATATGTTAGAGCATGTTTATCCCTAGCTGCTTTCAGAATTTTCTCTTTATCCTTGTATTTTGCCAGTTTCACTATGATATGTCGTGCAGAAGATCGATTCAAGTTACGTCTGAAGGGAGTTCTCTGTGCCTCTTGGATTTCAATGCCTTTTTCCTTCCCCAGATCCGTGAAGTTCGCAGCTATTATTTCTTCAAGCACACCTTCAGCACCTTTCCCTCTCTCTTCCTCCTCTGGAATACCAATTATGCGTAGATTATTTCTCTTTAGTGCATCACTTAGTTCTCTAATTTTCCCCTCATACTCCTGGATTTTTTATCTCTCTTTTTCTCAGCTTCTTCTTTTTCCATAATTTTATCTTCTAGTTCACCTATTCTCTCCTCTGCCTCTTCAATGCGAGCCATACTTGTCTCCATTTTATTTTGCAACTCGTTGATAGCATTTTTAGCTCCTCGTGACTGTTCCTTAGTCCCTTGATCTCTGTAGCAATAGATTCTCTGCTGTCCTCTATGCTGTTTTCAAGCCCAGTGATTAATTTTATGACTATTATTCTAAATTCACTTTCTGTTTTATTGTTTAAATCATTTTTGATCAGTTTGTTAGCTGTCGTTATTTCCTGGAGATTCTTTTGAGGGGAATTCTTCTGTTTGGTCATTTTGGATAGTCCCTGGAGTGGTGAGGGACTGCGGGGCACTTCCCCTGTGCTGTCTTGAATAACTTGTGTTGGTGGGTGGGGCCGCAGTCAGACCTGATGTCTGCCCCCAGCCCACTGCTGGGGCCACAGTCAGACTGGTGTGTGCCTTCTCTTCCCCTCTCCTCGGGGCGGGATTCACTGTGGGGTGGCGTGGCCGTCTGGGCTACTTGCACACTGCCAGGCTTGTGGTGTGCTGGGAATCTGGCGTATTAGCTGGGGTGGATTGGCAAGGTGCACAGGGGCGGGAGGGGCAGGCTCAGTTTGCTTTTCCTTCGGAGATCCGCTTAGGGAGGGGCCCTGTGGCACAAGGAGGGAGTCAGACCCGCCGGAGGGATGGATCCGCAGAAGCACAGTGTTCGGTGTTTGGGTGGTGCAAGCAAGTTCCCTGGCAGGAACTGGTTCCCTTTGGGATTTTGGCTGGGGGATGGGCGAGGGAGATGGCGCTGGCAAGTGCCTTTGTTCCCAGCCAAGCTGAGCTCTGTCATCCGGGACTCAACAACTCTCCCTCCCGTTGTCCTCCAGCCCTCCTGTTCTCCGAGCAGAGCTGTTAGCTTATAACCTTCCAGATGTTAAGTCCCGCTGGCTGTCCGAACACACTCCGTCCAGCCCCTCCGCTTTTGCCAGCCAGACTCGGGTGCTCTGCTTGGCCTGTGGGCTGCCCCTCTGCCCCGGCTCCCTCCCACCAGTCCGTGGAGCGCGCACCGCCTCGCCGCCCTTCCTACCCTCTTCCGTGGGCCTCTCGTCTGCGCTTGGCTCTGGAGACTCCGTTCTGCTAGTCTTCTGGTGGTTTTCTGGGTTCTTTAGGCAGGTGTAGGTGGAATGTAAGTGATCAGCAGGACGCGCGGTGAGCCCAGCATCCTCCTACCCCGCCATCTTCACAGGATCCTCTGAACAGTTCTTTTAAAAGCATAGTCAAAAAATAGTTTCAAACAGAGAGGGAGACAAACTAGAAGAGACTCTTAAATACAGAGAACAAACAGTGGTTTGAGTAGAGGGGTGGTAGGTGGGGGACAAAATGTGTGAGGGGCATTGAGGAGGACCCTTGTTGGTATGAGCACTGGGTGTGGTATGTAAGTGATGAATCATAGGAATCTACCCTTGAAGCCAAGAGCACACTGTTAACACTGTATATTAGCTAACTTGACAATAAATTATATTAAATAAATAAATACATAGATAGTCAGAGGAAACTTGGTAAATTGTCTCATTCAGTTTCAAATTCCAAACTAGGATTATGTCTTTGTGAAATTCTGTTTAATGAGTTTTTTCCTCTCCAGGAAAAAATGACCCCTCATGATGACCCCTCAGGAAAAAAAATATACATATATTGGATATGGTTTAACTTATTTTGTTTTATGTTCACAATATTAATCTCCTTCCTGTGCAAACATTTTCTGTCTTCACTATTACTTTGCCAGTGCATCCTTCACAAATAGTACATTGTTCTAAATATGAGCCTCATTGTTGTTAATAATAGTAAGTAATGCAAAAATACACTAGATATAGGAAGAATGCATGCTTAACAATTCCTTAATGTCACACTCTACCCACTTAATTTGCAAATGTTTGAACATAAAGGGAAATAACAAACAGATATTTGGTGTAATATTCTCCACTAAATGTTTTAAGTGTAATACTGCTTAATGTCTTAATAGCAGTCTTGCAGGTTACTCATTATTATCCTCATTTTGCAAATGACACAAATAAGGCAAAGAAACTTTCTCAAAGGCATACAAGTAAGCAAAAGGATTTGAGACTGTCTGGGTAATCCCAGGGTGCTTTGCAATACAGTGCAATGTGCAATACAGTGGTGTACTACAAAATTGCACGTGACTCAAAAGGATAGTTTCTTAGATTATTTTATCTGAGTAACTCTGAGAAGACAAATGTTGAATGAAAATTAAGAAAATATTTACTAGCTTTTATCTGTTGCTAATTTTTGCATAATACTATTCAATCAAAGAGTATTTATATTTTAGATATATTCAGTCAAAGATAGCACTGCATTAAAAGACACGTTTTGGGGGCGCCTGGGTGGCTCAGTCGGTTAAGCGTCTGACTTCAGCTCAGGTCATGATCTCGCGGTCCGTGAGTTCAAGCCCCGCGTCGGGCTCTGTGCTGACAGCTCAGAGCCTGGAGCCTGTTTCAGATTCTGTGTCTCCCTCTCTCTGACCCTCCCCTGTTCATGCTCTCCCTGTCTCAAAAATAAATAAACGTTAAAAAAAATAAATAAATAAATAAAATAAAATAAAATAAAAGACACGTTTTGGCAAAGTAAATATTATACAGTATTTGTATCTTCCACCATGTCAATAAGGGGAAAATCAATTAAGAAAAATAATGAAGTATAGACTTCTATAAATGTTTTGATTATTTCTTTCTGTGGTTGCCTTTCTCATCATAAAGCTTATCTGCTTAGTGAGAAAGGTTATAATTTCCACTTAAAAAATCATGTACATAAACAAACCAATTGAAAGTTTTAATAGAAGTTAAAATGTTGAGTAAGTTAAGCAGCTTTTTCAAAGTCAAATAAACATTGTAGATTACACATATCATTTTCATAGCTTTTACTTTTTATTTGGCATATCAATTCCAAAATGATTTTTCACAAACACTTATAATTTCATTAATTTTAGTATTTCACTTCCTTGCTAAATACAAGTTAATTTCTAGGAATACTATTTTAATAAGTTTTATATAAATGTAGATTTTATTGAAATATAATTATATTTATAAATCCCAAATAAGTTTTCTCAACCCTAATTGCATTTTCATTGTCTTCAGAAATTTGTGTTTATTTTACTTCCTATGAAATGGATCACTACCATTCAAAATCTTCATTTGTGTTTATTTTAAATGTACTTATGTCTGTGTAAGTATGTGTACATAAGTGATATGTAAACATACACATAAACAGCTGCTTCTTTGCTTCCAGCTGTGTATTTGTTAATATGCTCTTACCTCTTTTCTTTGTTTCTCCTTGGTTTGTGTTATTCCAACACATTCAGTTCTTTCTCAGAAAGTTACCATTTTAACAATGTGAAAATATTTTCCTAACATAAACAATAGATCTTCAAGCCTTAAAAGAGGAGGGAGAAAATGAAGATTGGTAAATGTCAGGAGAACTTGGCATTCAAAGAAAGCTATGAGGGTGATTCTGTATGAAATATTAAATAAAAGTGAGATATTCAATATTATGTATTGAAGGAAGAAATAATAAAACCTATATGGAAATAAAATTCTATCAGTATAATAAAAGAACAAAAGTCTCTAGGAATAAAACAATTATGTATAACAGTGGGTATGTAAATCATTTTCAAGAGTTCTCACCTTAAAATAAAAGCAAGTGGAATATACTTTAGTGCCTCTCAAAACTAATTTCTCCAAACCAATGTTTTGAAGAGGAAGAGATGAGAAGTTCAGCTTCTACTGGAGCAACATTTTAATGTTTATTTACTTTTGAGAGAGAGAGAGAGAGTGAGAGAGTGAGCGAGCAGGGGAGGGGCAGAAAGAGAGGGAGACAGAATCCCAAGCAGGCTCCACACTGTCAGCACAGAGCCCCATGTGGGGTTCGAACCCACGAAACATGAGAACATGACCTGAGCCAAAACCAAGAGTTGGATGCTTAACCAACTGAGCCACCCAGGCACCCTGGAAGCAACATTTTTAAAGTGTAGAAAGAAAATATGTGTTTCCAAGTAAGTCCCACTCTTCTGTTACTGTGATAACAGTGTTATTTCTATTTAATAATATTGATGATTCTTAACCTTTTTCTAGAAATGGTCCCTTGTCCATGTGTCTTAATCTGCTTAGAGGAATAAAGCAATCTTTGAAAATTTATTCATTCAGTATGTAAACATTAACTGTTACATTAACATACCTTCTTTAAGTGTTTGAATATCAGTCGTTACTGTATGTGGAAAAAATAGTAAGGAAGCAAAAAATTTTATAATCAGAATACATATATTTAGAAGGTAACTTCTAAATTTCATTTGCTTGAGTACCTTTTATCCTGTTAATATGTTTGATTTTGAAGATCAGTAATAAAGCCAGTTGAACGTTTGGGATTGAGAAATGACCATTTAATTTCTAATGTTTCAACTCCTATTAGCATGTGATATGCTTTGACTATTCTCCCCTTGAAAAACTGCCTCATCATTTCTCTGTTTTTCTCCTCTTTTTTTAGCTACTGATTTTCAATCTTGTATTATAATTGCTCTCTTTTCTTCTCTTCCAGAAATCCAGAAGTTTTAGGTGGTGCTGTCCATTAAAACAATGTGTAGTGATGGAGATGTTCTATAATCTGTGCTGTCCAATAGAGTAACCAGTAGTCACATGTGGCTCTTGAGCTCTCAAATGTGACAAGTGAATCTGAGGAAGTGATTTTTAAGTTTCATTAATCTTAATTAATTTACAAAACAGTTATAAAAAATAACCACAGGTGACTAGTGACAACTGTAATGGACAGCATGGATTTATGACTCAATCATTCCTAGCTTTTCAAATAACACACACTCTCAAGTCTTTGAATTTATTTCCATTGCTTAAATACTCATTCTTCTGCTGATCAATTTCAAAACTATACATTGAGGTAAGATTTTGCCATAATTTTAGTAAATGAGACCTCTGTATACTTAAATGTCCAAGCAAGAATCCAAAGTTAAGTTTCTTGACCCTGTATTATCACCCATATCTTCTCGTTCATAAGTTTCTATTTCATTTCCCTCAATTTTTTAAAAGTCAGTCCAGCTGTTTCCTTCATTGTCATTACTCCATTCAGGTTGTAACAATCTACTATCTAAATGAGAGTAATGACATTCAGATAAACCTTCCTGATCCTAGACTTGGTTTCATGAAATCCATCTCAATGATATAAGTGAGAATTAGCCATCTATTTTACAAATATGTTTGCCAGATTCTTATATCTATGCTTATGGCATATATATTCTTAAGCATTTTAAAATGGTAATCTCAGATCATTAATAGCCAAGTTCAAGGCCCTTTTAACATGTCTCTGAAGCCATCATTGCTTTCAGAATTGGGTCTTTACACATGCTATTTCCAACTATTTAGAATACTTATTCTCTACCTTCCTGTAAACCCCAATGCTTGTTATAAAATTTTCTCTAGTCACACTTTGGGTTTTTTGCATATGTACAGGTTAATTCATCTATGGTTTGTTTTTTCCAGCTAGCCCTTTCAAAGCCTCTCTACATTTCTGAAACAACTTGTGGTATTGATATAGGTGAAGAATGAGGTTCTGGGATCAGAATAAGCTGTCTGGGTTCAAATCACAGTACTCAGATTACTGGCCTTGTGATGTTTTGCAAATCAATCTTATAGTGACTGGGTTCTGCATCTGTAAAATTTGAATCATAATTGGATATCATCATAGAAATTATTATGACTGCAATTGAAATATCATGTAGTAAGGCTTAGGGCCAAAAAAGACTGGCACAGAGTAACTGCTTACTGTACATAAACTAGCACTAACAATAATGAAGATGATAAGAATTTCCTTTATGATGTAACTTTTAACTTTGCATTGCAGTGTTCTGTGTATGTATCTTAATCTTTTGAAAATGAGAACCATAAAAGACAGTACTATTTTGTTATTATATACCAAACACATAGAATAGAATATATTTATTTAACAATAATTAACAAAAAATATTTGTTAAATAAATGAACAAATAATGTGCATAAATGAATGAAAATTTTCAGGGAACTTAGAGGTATGGCTGATTAAATTGTATAGTAACTTGCATACTTTGCCCTTTTTATTTCTAATAAAGCATTTAATTTGCCTATGATAGAGAATATTAGAAAATCATTTGCTTTGTTCAAAACACACCCCCCCCCCACACACACATAGAAAACATATATATTGTTTGGAGGTTGAATGACCACCTCAAATTTTATGATTTACTGGAAGAACACAAAAAATTCTTCCTTCCTTCCTTCCTTCCTTCCTTCCTTCCTTCCTTCCTTCCTTCCTTCCTTCCTTCCTTCCTTCCTTCCTTCCTTCCTTCCTTCCTTCCTTCCTTCCTTTCTTCCTTGTTTTCTTAGAATTCCAAACAGCCTCCCTCACACAGACCATGAGATCATGACCTGAACTGAAATCAAGAGTTGGATGCTTAACTGACTGAGCCACCCATGTGGCCCATGATTCTATATAATAGTAAATTATACTCATAGCCAAGGTTTATTAAAGCCACAGATACACAACAAAAGCAACAAAACAAATGCAGATTCGATGGAGTCCAGAAAGAAGACACAGGTTTCCAACTTCCTTACCGAAGGCTACACAGAACTTTCTTTCTTTCTAGAAGCTTACTACAAGAATATGTGTGGAATGTCTCTGCCTATAGAAACTTAGTTAAGTCTAAGAATCTGGGGACTTATGAAGGGCAGGTCACATAGCCACATCATATTATACTCCCAGCCATAGCAACAGAAAGTCAAGACCCCCAACAACCAAATTACACATCATCAATCTTGAATTTTGTGCAAAGAAAGCCTGAGAAACTGGTACAGCATGGTACATTGTTCTAATTAAATAACAAAATCATCAATCACTAACATTAAGAACCTTCTAAGGGCCACATTCCCAGGTGTTGGCCAAGGGCCAGTCAAGATTCAAAGTTCTCTTGGAGATATGCAAGTAGTGAGCAGTCATACCTACTATTTAACTCTTTCCTAACATGTAAAGAAATAATCTTCATTGCAAGAGCAAAAGGCTTACTATAGAAAATTTGGAAATTATACAAATATTTTACATTTAAAAACACCCTAGTCACAAAACCCAAAGAATGGTTAGTATTTTAAATGTTATTTTTGCAGGCATATATTGCTAGTACAGTTTAATCATATTACCAGTTTTATTAGTATATGAATATGTTTTCCAATGACTGACAAAATAAAAATTTTATTTTAATTGCTTTATTCTTTGGTTTAAATATGATTGCTTAACTTTTTATGTTCAAATTATTATTACTTTCTTAGTTTTATAAAGGCTGTTGTATCTATGAAATTTTTTTCTATTTGTGGTAATTTCTTCAGCATACCTTCAGAGAAGAGAAAGTTGTTGGCAAAACTTCACACAAATCTGATAAAGTCTGACTTAGACTTTAGGGTTCTGGCTTGGCATAAAGGAATGTGGAAGTCCTGACTCTGTCCTAATCACAAGTAAAACTGTAGTCACAAGATCAGCAGCAATAATAATAAGTGTAAATTCTTGGATGTCACCCTAGAACAAATAAGCAGAAACTCGGGGGTGGAGCCAAGCAATCTGTGTTTTAACAAACCATCTTGGTGATTCCAACACTGGCCGAAGTGAGCAACTTGGGACAGCTCTGGGTTCTCAAATGAACTGCAGATTTTAGAAAAGAAATGAATAGAAAATCTAAAATAAATAATGATTTTTGTAATCATGGCTTAGGATTTCCAGATGGAAGAGAGGAAATGCAACAAAAGGAGAGAGATGAGAGTTGGTTCACATGAAGTTTTGCAAAGGCATTAGGAGCAGTGTTTAGGGCTCTTTTGCTATAGCACCTTGTTTGGAAGGAAGGAAGGGAGGGAGGAAGGAAGGGAGGAAGGAAAGAAAGAAAAGAGAGCAGGACCAGTATTTTATTCACTCTTGCAAGTAAAATACCAAGAGCTAGCTAGATTCTAGGGCTCAAACTGCATTATCAGATGTCTTTTGCTTTCTCTTGTTTATACTTTTCTCTCTTTTGTGTTGGCTTCAATCTCCAGCAGGTTCTTTCTAATGTGTAAAAATGGGCCTTGGTTTTTTTATGCTTTACGTCCTTAAAATTGATCACATCTATGTCAGTGCTCCCAGAGGTCTCCAATTGCTGCTGCACATGACTGGGTTCAACCCTGTAGTAACCAGTGCTCTGGAGGATTGAAATTCAAGACTGATCTGAGTTATGTGTCCATTCTTGTATTGGGTGGGGTTGACCATTTGACATATTGCCTCCCCAGGGTGACCTGTTCTGGGACATAAATAGCCCTGGGGAGATAATGAGCAAAATGCAGTGCTACAGATGGCTGCTTTATAAGAATTGAGCAGATATATTTGTCCCTTTGGAATTTTTGAGGTAAACTAGCATATGAGGCAAATAGACTCAGTCCTAATGCATTCTTGGCATGAAAATTAACTGGGTTTAGTCCCAAAAGCTTAAGCAATAATTTGGAAGCAGTCTGACTCAGCAGCTTTTATAACTTCCTAGGTGGCAGGGCAGGATTCTGAACTATTGGAGAGAATTCAAGTTAGATAAAGACTAAATAGTGTCCATTCAAATTAGTGACAAAAAACCATTGGTGACCTTGGCAACAAACGCTACAATGGATTGACAGCAAGGGAGCCAGATGGCAGTGCTTTGAGAAGTGTGAATGATAAATGAGGCAACAGAGACAGGGGGAAGAAAATGCTTTTAAAATGTTACATAGTAAGGCAAAGTTAATGAAAATAGAAGTTTTCTCAACTTACAGAAAATATGATAACAGTCATTATCACTGTGTTGTAGAATTACAAGTAACTATAATTTTGTTCATATTTTTTATACATTCTAAATTTACTACATTGAACATGTATTACTTTATAGTGAGGAAAAAAATAAACAGACTTTTAAAAATAAGCATTTAGGCTAAAACCCTGAAAATGCTGTAAGGCAAAAAAAATGCATCAAACTCAAAATCCAATTTCCGGCGCACAACCAAATAAGGTGAACATCTGGATTTCCTGAAGCAAATGGAGAGTTGTGTGCTTGGCCCTGTAGCTGCTCAGTAGATCCAATGAATTCACAGAAGAGTTCAGGTTTAGACCCCGGAGCTGTTATGGCAGACTGTACATCTAATTGACAGCTTTTCTGCTCAAAACATCAATAATCATTCATTGTGGGCTCTAGATCCTGAGCAAGACTCTGAGGGCTCATTTCAGCAAGTTATAGCTTTGCAGTAACGTTTGCAGATTTATATAAAGATCTTACAGTGTAAAGGACAAAGTGGGACAGTGTTAGGGACATGTTCTTACTCACTAAAAACCTAGGTTAAAGCTCTGCCTTAAAAAATACACACACGCACAGGTGCGCGCACACACACACACAGCTATAAAACCAAAACTTTCTATCATTTTCCATGTGTTCTCAGGTAAAATTTACTGAGTCAGCTGCCTATGGAGCCATTAATTTTTAGTTTTCCATTGCATTAAAGTGTAACACAATGACAAAAATGTAGAGAGCAAATTATTGATATAAAGATATATTGATAGACCTTAAGTTATTCTTGTTATTGTTCTAGTGAAAATAGTTTGAAGATTTACCTTTACTGCTAGATGATGGCTCATATTTGAGGAACTTAGCCCCTTTACTGGGAACAATATCTAGACCTGTATAGTCCCGTGTGATAACCGCCATCTACCTGGGGCTATTTAACTTTAAGTTGAGCTAGATTTCAGTAAAAATTATTCAGCCATTCTAAATACATTATGTGTACTCAATAGCCAGATGTGGCTGGTGGCCACCATACATTTCCGTCATACAAACAGTTTCTTTGAATAAAACTGGCATAGATGTAGACTTCTTGGAAGTTAACGGGTGCCATTTACTCCAGAAGCTGGGTAAGAATGATCAGTTTTGTTTTAAATGATGGCTGTAGCAGAGATGACTAGTTTTCCTCAGATCATCAATATTCATTTATTAACTGATATTAATAATAATCAAGACTTCATTTCTCACCCTTGCTTGCAGTTGATAATACCAAGTGACTAAATTTCAACTGCAGATAAGCAGTCGTGCCTTTTAGTGGTCTGCAGGAACTTTCTGAAGGAGAAAGCTGACACTTGGTCTATACTACTTCATTGAGGAAATGAGCTCCATCTTGGACTACTAAGGTGAAGGTCATAGCTAGAAATGATGAGGTGGAAATAAGATACCTGAGATCCTGATGGGCCAGCACTGCCGTATCAACCCAGGGTAGAGTAACTGGAAAAGAACTATAGCTGTACCATGTTTAACCACTGTATTTTAGGTCTTTATAACTCAGGCACAAACCAGAGAATAAAGAATTTTGTGTGGTAGTACACATGGGTTTCCATGATGGTAATCACCTCTGAATCATCGGAGGACCTGGCATTTCCTGGCAAGTAGTTGTAAGAGATGGAAAACAGGTAACTGCTCTTTATATTGAGAGAGTTGTGCAGATACAGCCAACTCCTGATTCACATTTATTCTTTTGTCTTGTTGACTAATTGAATAATGATTTGGTTAAGAGAAAATGAGTACTTCTAGCTTTATCAGCCTGATTTCTTGTAGCTTCATCTAGCCATACGTGTACCTCTGCCTGATGATATGTAAGAAAAGTGTACTAGTCTTTTAAAAACATTCAGTGTTCCCATATAAAAAGGGAAAGAATCAGCTTGGGCATGTCCTTTGTCTTTTTCCCTTCACTCTTTTTCCTGATAGAATTTGAAAATGGTACCTAAAAGTGGAGCAACCCCCCTACAATACGAAAAAGAAAAATTTTATATTAAGAAGAGCAGAGAAGTTTTGTTTCATGATAGCAGTAAGTCACAAACTATTGAACACAATGAGAAAAATCAGATTTTATTTGGTTAAACCAGTATAGAAGTATCTTGATACATGCAAATAAATAAAGTGCTAAATGTTACAAATGCTTTTATAGAAAAGGTTCTAGGTATGGATAGAGACTTTCACCTATAATGCAGGGCCATTTAACTCTTGATTTCTAGGATCGTATGTGAAGAGGGCAAGGACTCATGTAGAAGCAGTAGTGGAATACATCAAACCCATAACCCCATTTCTGGTTTCAACTTAGTAGAAGCTGTAATTCTATTACTGTTCTTCCATGTGGTTATAGTCAGAGTCTCAGCCAAATATCTCCAGTGGGCGATCCATTTCTGTGCTTCAGAGGCCTCCAGTCATCTCCTTATCCAGATCATGATTTAACATTTTGCTTACTTGTGCCTTTGAGCACCCCTGGAAGATTTCACTAGCCAGTGAATGAAATCAGAATTTCCTTTTGTTTCAAATAAAATCCCTCGTATTCATGAACCTCTGTAATGGCCATATCTGGAACAGGCTTATAATAATTTATTGGTTGGTTGAAGTTTCATTCTTTCTGCTGAAGAGAAATAGAAACTCGCTATGACATCTTGAAATTACATAGAAGGGGCTGGGAGTGTGGAAACATCTTTTATGTCATTAAGAGAAAACCAAGGGTGATTATTCTAACATATGAAATGAATTCATAATTATATTTAAAATTATTTATAAAATTATCTTACAAATTTACTTGACATTTGTAATTTAAAATGTTGGGCCACCTGGGTGGCTCAGTCGGTTGAGCAGCCGACTTCGGCTCAGGTCATGATCTCGCAGTCGGTGAGTTCGAGCCCCACGTCGGGCTCTGTGCTGACAGCTCAGAGCCTGGAGCCTGTTTCAGATTCTATGTCTCCCTCTCTCTGACCCTCCCCCGTTCATGCTCTGTCTCTGTCTCAAAAATAAATAAACGTTAAAAAAATGTCATATATTCTACCAATACTTCCCATATTACTTAAATTTCCCCTCTCACGTTCATAGATTCAGTTACTCAATATCATTTATCTAGTTAAGTACCTGTTGACAGCTGCTAAAATATATCCGCCCCCAAAGGAAGAATTAACTTCAGTCTCACTTTCTATAGGTTACCCAGATATGCTACAGATTTTTCAACAAGGCTTATCAAAAAGTAATCATTCAGTAAATTTGTGAGAATTTAATGTAGAGGAATAATACTTAGTTATAAAAAGCATAGCTCTAAACCAACATGCTTTATTCCAATTTATTTAATGTACAGATGTTCATCACATATTCAGGACATTGCCATAGCTGTTCTATTTAAAATGTCAATTCTAGGGGGCACCTGGGTGGTTCAGTTGGTTGAACATCTGACTCGGGATTTCAGTTCAGGTCATGATCTTGTGGTTTGTGGAATCGAGCCCCCTGTTAGGGCTCTCTCTCCCTTGCCCTCTGCCTCTTCCCTTGCGTGCATACTCTCTCTCTCAAAATAAATAAATAAACTTAAAAAACATAAAATGTCAGTTCTAGGATCCTGCTATAGACTATGATGAAGTAGCTAATCTCTGCTGAGACTAGTTATAAAAGGCAAAACAAAACAGTTGCTTATAGGTATCAGAGAGCAATTACCATAACCAGGACAAGAGACCCAAGTCCAGAAATACAGAAAAACATGATGATTTGAACCCTGTGTTCAAAACAGTTTTTCCTTCCAGCGAATTTTGTATTTGCATTATTTGGCACGGAGACCAAACCAAATTGGGTACTAGTTCTTGTGACACAGTCCTTGGACTTAGATAAACAAAATCTAGAATACAGGGATACTAAGAAGTTAGAACATGAGGCATAAGTCTCTGAAGAATACAGAGCTGCAGAGGGGTAAGACTTTTATCCTGGTTGCAGTTTCCGCTTGATAAGATAATTTACACTAAACAACACTGCCCTTGGAAAGTTGGGAAACCTAAGGTAATACATGCTGCTTAAAGGATAAATTCTAAGCTTCATGAGTCTTGGGAGATACAAATGTAGGCTTGGGGATTTCTAAGAAGCCTAGAAAACAGTCTAGTCATCAGAATACTTTTGAGACCCTTGATGTCTTAGGCCCTTAGGATGCAAGCCAGTAATGTACCACTGTCCACTGGTTTTCATTATCTCCCTATAAACTTAAACCATTATGAGTGGAAGATAACACCATCCAGAGGTTCTGTACTTACCCATTCACAATTTGTGTAGTCAGTCAAAAATTATCAAACATGATTTGACACATGACCAGTGGACACAATTCTCAGGAAAAGAAAAGACAGGGCAGAATTCCTTATATAGATTATCAAGATACTGATGTTATGAGATCCAGATTTTAAAAGTAAACACAAATTATTAAAAAAATAAATATAAAATGATATTCATCAGAGGTATGGAATCAAATTTTTAAAGCTAATATAAATAGTACGCAAAATATTATAATGCAATGTAGATTTTAAAATGTGGGTTGAGCTGCAAATAGGGCCTAGAAGAAAAGAGAGTGAATACATCAGAAAATACATGGTAAGAAAATATAAAGATGGAGGCAAACAGGGTGAGGGAAAAAGAAGGGAAACACAGAGCAGACATGAAAAAATATGTCAAAAACAGTGACATATTCTTACATGTGATAACTAGATTCCTAGAAGGAGAGGAAAGAGTAAGGGGCAGACACAGTATTAGAAACAATAAAAACAAAAAACTAAACACAGTGAAAAAACCCAACCTCCTGAAATAGATCACTCTACATTTTCCTGATTCTCTAAAAACTCACAGAGTATAAATATCAAGAAAACCACGTCTAGAAACATTGTTTTACTCACGGTTTCTACAACAAATTACCACAAACCAAGTGGCCTAAAATAACAGAAACCTTTTGTCTCACAGTTTAGGAGGCAAAAGTCAGAAGTCACTGTGCCAGCAGGGGTGTGCTCTTTCTGGAGGCTGTGGGAAGAGTCCATTTCTCACATCTTCCAGCTTTTGGTGGCTTTCCGGCATTTCTTGGCTTTCCTTGGCCTGTGGCTGTGTCAGTCCAGTCACTGCCTCCATATGCACATTGTCTTTTGTTCTGTGTGTCTCTGTTAAAACAGCCTCTGTCTCTCTCCTGTGATTGCGCTAGGGTCCACCTGGATAATCCAGGATAAACTCTTTTTCTCAAGATCCTTAACATAATCTCCTCACTTGCCAGAGAATATATTTACAGGTTCTGGAGATTCGAAAGTGAATTATATTTTGGATGGTTGGAGCATTTTTCAGCTTACCACACACATAGTAATACTACTACTGAAAGACTTAGGCAAAGAGAAAAATCAGTATCAGCCAGAGGAAGCAAGGCATGTTACCGTAAAAGGAGCAGCGGCAGGGGTACCTGGGTGGCTCAATTGGCTAAGCGACCGACTGGCTCAGGTCATGATCTCACTGTTTGTAAATTCAAGCCCTGCGTTGGGCTCTGTGCTGACAGCTCAGAGCCTGGAGCCTGCTTCGGATTCTGTGTCTCCTTCTCTCTCCTCCCCTTGCCCCCCCACCTCCGTCTCTCAAAAATAAATAAGTGTTAAAAAAAATTTAAGGGGCACCTGGGTGGCTCATTCGGTTGAGCGTCCGGCTTTGGCTCAGGTCATGATCTCACAGTTTGTGAGTTTGAGGCCCAAGTCAGGCTCTGTGCTGACAGCTGGGAGCCTGGAGCCTGCTTCGGATTCTGTGTCTCCCTCTCTCTCTGCCCCTCCCCCGCTCATGCTCTGTCTCTCTCTGTCAAAAATAAATAAACTTAAAAAAAATTTAAGATAGAAAAAAAATGGAGCAGCAGTAAGTAATATCCTACTTTTCAACATAAATGATCTGAGTAATAAGACAATAAAATGAAGTTTTTAGCCTACTTAAAAAACAAATACCAAACCAGAATTCTGTAACAAGTGAAAGTATCCTTTATGAGTAACAGTAAAGAGTCATGGCTAGACAGTAAAATCTAAGATAGTCATCAGGAAATCAATCCTAAAGAAAATATTCTTAAAAAGTTCTTTAGGCAAAAGTAAAAGTGTATCACATAAAATTGCTGAACAACAGGAGGTAGTGAAAAGCATAGGAAAGATAAGATATGTGGGTGCACTTAAATACAATTAACTATTAAATCATGATGCTGTGTTGGTGGATTAAAAAGTACATTGTATTAAAGTATATGACAATGATAGCATTATTGGTGAGATGGGGGCAAATAAGTACATGGTATTATGGTTCCTGAGTTACTTGGCTGGAAGCGCCAGGGTTTGTATGAGAGGTGGAAAAAGAAGTAATTGAAGATTCAAGCCAGGGGTTCATCATACAATCCCTTCCATCATGGCTAAAAGTAATGTATAATTAACATGTTAACGGATAATATGTGACAGTAAAAGACAATTTCTTTTTTTTAAACAAAATTTTTAAATTCACAATCGTGATAAAAAGAAAGAAATGAACAAATCTCAGAAAGGATAAAAGGCAATAAATACTTAGGAGGTAGATTTAAACCCATGACTTACAGTAAATGAAAATGTATTAACTGCTCTCTAGTGTATTTTATTATTGTTCATTATTATTTACTTTTGATTTTGGCTCAGGTCATGAACACAAGGTTTGTGGGTTTGAGTCCCACATCGGGCTCTCTGCTGACAGCTCAGAGCCTGGAACCTGCTTCGGATTCTGTGTCTCCCTCTCTCCCTGCCCCTCCCCACTTGCTCTCTTTCTCTCTCAAAAATAAATAAACATTAAAATTTTTCAAAAAAAAAACACAACAAAGGGAAAAAATAGGATAATGAAAAGCATTTCAGGATGGAAGGCATCGAACTTCTGGGAAACACCATATTCTCACAGTCTAAGCCAGGCCTCTAGCATCATAGTCAAGGGAAATTACTGAGTGCTGGAATATGAGAGGTTGCGTTCTTTGAGGTATGCCAGAAATTAAGTAATATTTAAAAGATCTATAAACACATTAGTGATAAATACCACCATTTAAAATGTTCCTCCTTATGTAGAATAATGCTTATGAAGCATGTTTTAAGATGTCCGCTTAGTAATTCTTGTTTCAGGCCTATATATTTCTCTGGCACTTATCTAATCTGTCACTGTGGAACATTGTGACATTTAGTCTGCTCTCTTGATACATGGCCTATTTGATCTGGATTCTCAAGTGCCCTGCCCAAATAGAATTTAGATGGTGTTTTTAATCACCATCCAGTACTGACACTTTATTATGCGATTCCAGTGAACTCTTCCTCCTTCTTTCCGATGAGTGATATATGAGGTTTTCTTATGGCAGAGAATGAAAGACTCTTTATAAATTTCATCTTCAATAGAAGAGTCCTCTGTTAATACATATTTCATAGGCTGTCGCAGGCAGTCTACCTTTCCTTGGCGCTCTCTGCCATTTTCATGTTTGGAACTTACTTTGGTGATCTCCTGTTTCATGATGTCGTAATCCAAAATCGGATATACTTGTATTGACTGTCAAACACGTCATCTCTCTTCTCAAACTATGCCTACTGGCAGTTTAATGCAATGTGTAGCTTTTTCGGAAAGCTCTTAACAAAGTAAAAATCAGAAAGGAGGAATGACGGAAAGCTGGCATCACATTAAAAAACAAAAACAAAAACATTCCCCCTACTTTGGAGTCTTATGATTATTGATGTGGAAAAGTATGTACTTTCCACATTGAATTTATTTGGTATGAAGAATCACTAATTTCTAAACCATTCACAGTAATTTGCCTATTATTTTATTAATGTCTATATTCATCAGCTATTTATTTTTAAAAATGTTCCCAGTTTTTTCATTAAGATATACCTTCTTGAATTAATTTTCTTTTCCATAGTGGAAATATAATTTTAGAACTAAGCTGTGATTCTCCATCTCTCTTTGAATTAAATATATAAGCTATTATCTACATTTATATAAATTAAAGTACCTTGAAAAATACCAAGGAATATTCAAGAGTTTATGAAGGTGGTCAACTGTTGCATTAAATTCTAATGTAAGTGCAATTCTCTATATAATCATTGAAAATCGTAGTGAAAAGTGAAAAAAAAGCAAATATAAATGGGAGTAGTTAAAACATTGTAGTATATACAGAAGTTAATATTTCATCTCAACTCAATAAATATTTCTTGTGTTCCTACCGATTTTAAAGCTACATGGTAAGAGCGGAGTTTGAGATAGAGAAAAGCCTCTACCAAAAACATTGAACCCACTGCTTGCTTTCCATTTCAGTGACAAAAGGATTCAATCTCCAGAACATTTGTCAAAGAAAGCAGATTTTAAAAATTAAAACACAGGATTTTAGGATTGATAATTATCTTTTGTAAATTACTGTACACATTCAAGTCTTTCTGCCATTTTTAATTGGTTTAGTTGTTTGCATTTTCAGTGTTTATAGCAGTTGACTTATATGTTATGAATAAAAACCTTTTGCCAGTATCTCTATTGCAAACACTTCCTCCATTGTTGTGACTTGCCTTTACAGTCTTATAATGGTGTGTTTTAATGAACATTCTTGACATTAACGAAGTTCAGTTTATCAATATTCTCCTTTAAAGTTATTCCCTTCCTTAATGAAAATTTGACTATTCCAAGTTCATGAAGACATTTTAAGTATATGACTCATCTGGAATTGATTATTGCTGTTTTTAGAAAACATAAAAGTCATAATTTCTTTTTTTTTTGTAATAAAGGTGATTAATTCATCAATTGTTATTTATGAAAGAAAAAAAAATTCCCTCCATTTTTGGACTATCTTTTTAGGTCCAATGGTCAATTTCATTTAAACTTACATATTTATCACATTGCTTTAATTGTTGACACTTAATGAGAATTGTAATCATATGGTAGTATAAATCCCCAGGTTTGTTTTCTTCAATAGTATTTTCGCTATGGCCCTAAGTAGTTCCATATTCAGTTTAAGTCATACTGTTATCTTTCATACATCTTTAAAATCATTCTGTTAAATTCTTCCAAAATGCCTACTGGAATATTTGGGGGATTTAATTGAACCGATAGGTCGTTTCGTGGGAACAAATGTGCTCCCAGCACATTTCTAGGCAAACACCATCTCTTCACATCTAATCTTAGGCCTTATAAGAGGTGTTATATTCCAGAGAAAACACTAAATGCTGGTATATACGATGGATCACTTCCTTTGGGACTATGCCAAAATTAAATAAAAAAAGACACTGAAAACAAATTAATGATAACATCATTAAAAATGTTCCACTTATTTAGAATAATGCTTATAAGGACCTTTGACTTTTTATGATTTAAAAATTTTTAATCCATGATCATACTGTAGTTCTCCACTTTAAAACAGTTTCTGTCTTTGGGGAGCCTGGGTGGATCAGTCGGTTAAATGTTCGACCTTGGCTCAGGTCATAATCTCACGGTTTGTGAGTTCGAGTCCGCATCGGGCTCTGTGCTGGCAGCTCAGAGCCTGGAACCTGCTTTGGATTCTGTGTCTCCCTCTCTTTCTGCCCCACCCCCACTCACACTCTGTCTCTGTCTCTCTCAAAAATAAATAAACATTAAAAATTTTTAAAAAAAAGTAAGACAGTTTGTATCTTTCTTTTTCTGAGGGATAGCTAGCATTTACTAAAATGCATAAAATTAATCTCATGTGTACATTTCTGTACCCAGTAATCCTCACCAAATTAAGGAATAGAACATCCTTCCAGCATCCTTTAGATTCTCTTACGTACCTTATAGTCTCTGGCTTTTGCCTTAATAAGCCACTCTTCCGATTTCTAAAATATCAGTTAATTATGTGGCTTTGTGAAGATAATTGAATGGAGTTATACAGAATATACTACTTTGTGTTTGGCTTCTTTCACTTCAGCATACCTTTTTTGAAATTCATGGTTTTGTGTGAACTGATACACTAACATCAGTCAATATAATATACAATTAATGAATACGCTAAGTAACTAATATAGTGATATTAATATGATGTTAATTGCATGGATATGTCAAAGTTTATCCATTTGCCTGTGAGTGGACATTTTGGTTATTTTTCCATTTTGAATTATCTGGGTTGAAGTGTGGGTAAAATTACAAGACTGATTCATTTGATGCATAGATTATTTTAATTATTTTAAAAGCAATGTAATCTTCTGTGATATCTCTGTTCCTCCTGGTGGTGCTAAGTAGTATTGTCTCAGCTTGTTTTACTTTATTTTAGTGCCTTACTGTTAACTCAGGTAAATTTGAGTGAGTATGTAATATTCTTGATTGTTTCCCCATTCTTTTGTTGTCCCCAAATGCAATGTGTTTTATTGTGAAGAAGAATTTGTGTAACATATGCAGAGACAAAGGGGGTTAATTATTTATGATTAGTGAATACCTATCTATGAATTGTTACATAGGTCTGTCTTCTTGTTCTGCAGAATAGGGCATGTGCTCAGCATTTGCTTGATTTTCTCAGCTTTCTTCAAAATGACTGGTTTTTAAAAATTCTTTTTAAAGTTTTTTTTAATGTTTATTTATTTTTGATAGAGTGAACAAGGGAGTGGCAGAGAGAAAGGGGGACAGAGAATCTGAAGCAGGCTCTACCCTGAGGGCAGAGAGCCCAGTGGGGGTCTCAAGCTCATGAACCATGAGATCATGGCCTAAGCCAAAGTCAGACGCTTAACTGACTGAGCCACCCAGCTACCTCTTTCAATGTGACTACTTTTAGATATGTTTTCCATTGAAACACATCACACACAGGTGATACAATGTCTTAACTAAATGTTACTAAAATATGGGATTATATGGTTAAAATATGATTATGCCATAGTTCATTTTGTGTCCGTTTTTGATATAGTTTAGACTGTTAATTAAAATAAGTTGGATGTCTTCCTTTTCTTTTTCTGTTAGAGATTTATATTATTGCCATCATCTGTATATGAATGGTAAAAATTTACCTGCAAAGCCTAGTGCCTTTTTGTGATAATTTTTAAAACCTTTATTGGAGGATGATTGATAAGGAATAAAACATTTAAAGTGTACGCTTTGCTAGGTTTTGACATATATATATACACCAGTAAAACTGTCACAGCAGTAAAGATACTAAGTATTTTCTCCTGTGCTCTTTTGTAGTCCCTTTTACCTTCTCCTCCCTGACAAACTACCTCTACAACTGGAGTACTTTCTCCAGCTCTAGATTGAATTGCATTTTCTGGAACTTATGTAATTGGATGAAAACATATGTGCACTTTTCTCTGTGGCATACTTATTTTGAGACTCGATCATGTTATTGCATATTGTTGCAGGACTTATTCCTGACCAGCAGTCCTACAGCATGGATATAAAACAATATACTTGTTCATTCACCTATTGATGGCTATTTGTTGTTCCTGAATTTTGCTTTGCCAACTTGAATTGGTATAAACATTAGTGTGCAAGTCTTTTTGTGGACATACACTCTCATTACTCTTGGCTAAACACCTAAAAGTGAAATAATTTGATAATGTGGGAAATGTATATTTCACCTTAGGAGAAACCGTCAAACTGGTTTTCTGAATTGACCATTCCCTTTTATAATTCCACCAGAAGGATTGTTCTTTATTGTCACCAACACTTGCTTTGATCAGCCTTTTTAATTTTAGACTTTCTTTTTTAAAAATATTTTTATGTTTATTTATTTTGGGGAGAGAGAAAGAGAGAATGCAAGCAGGAGAGGGGCAGAGAGAGAGGGAGACACTGAATTTGAAGCAGGCTCCAGGCTCTGAGCTGTCGGCAAAGAGCCCGACACAGGGCTCAAACCCACCAACTGTGAGATCATTAGCCGAAGTCAGATGCTTAACCAGCTGAGCCACCCACGCACCCCTTTAATTTTAGACTTTCTGAAGATATATGGTGATACCTCACTGTGTATTATATTTGCATTTCCCCAACTACTAATGTAGTTTAGCATCTTTCCAATTGCCTATTTGCTGTCTCTTTATCATCTTCGCTGAAGTGTAAGTTCAAACATTATGCTCATATTTAATTTTGTGTCTTCTAATTGAGATTTGATCCTTGCTTTTATATTCTGAATACTTTATTAGATATGCAGTTTTCAAATATATTCTCCAAGTCTAATTCCTGCATTTTTATTCTTTTAACAATATCTTTCAATGAGTGAATGTTAATTTTGCTCAATTCTGAATTATGAATTTTTAAAATTTTATGGATTTGTACTTTGATATTTATTAGTTCCTTTCTCCTTATATTTTGGAATAAATTTGCTCTATTTTATGTTTTTTTTTTTTTTTGATTTTGTACAGAGATCATTGATCTGAGAAACTTTTTTGTCTTAATGTAGGGATTTGTTGTTCTACATTTCAACATATGTGCTGCTTTATTGGAATCCCTCAAACTTTGTTTTTCTTTATATTGTGTTTTCATTTTTATTCCGTTCAAAATACATTCTAATTTGTTTTTTTTTTTTTTTTTTATTCTTCTTTGATCAGTGAGTTACTTAAAGGCATGTTATTTAATTTCTCAATATTGGGACATTTTCTGTATATTGTCCTATTATTGATTCCTAATTTAATTGCATAGTGGTCAGAGAACATACATTATAATACTTGCATCATTTTATATTTAATGAGACATTTTGACTCCAGATATATTCTATCTTGGTAATTGTTCTGAATGTACTTGAAAATAGACTGAATTTTGTTTTGGATAAACTGTTCTAAACAATTTAATTAGGTCAAGCTGGTTAATAGTGTTGTTAAAGTCTTCTATATCCTTAGTGATTTTTCTGTGTACTTTTTCTATCAATTATTGGGGAGAGTAGCATTCAAATCTTGTGGGTTTGTTTATTTCTTCTAGCAGCTATATCATTTTTCTTATAATTTGGTATTCTATAGTTATGTTCATGAATGTCTAGGATTATTGAGTTGTTTTGAGAATATGACCACTTGGACGTTATGAAAAGATTATCTTTGTTAATAATTCCTTATCTGAAATATACTTTTTATGCTACGAATATAACCATTGCAGCTTTGACTTCATTAGTCAACATGGTCACATTTTCTCTTCCTTTTATTTTTAACCTAGTGAAGTCTCTCTATTTAAAATTGGTATTCTTTAGTTAGCATGCAATCTAATCTTGAATTGTTATCCAATAAGACAATCCCTCCCTTTAATTGGGTATTAAATTGGGTATTAAGAATATTTATATTTATATTTAAGGACATTATATATTTATATTTATATTTAAGGACATTATTGATACCAATTGGTTTATATCTACAATCTTAATAATCACTTACTATTTATCTCATCCATTCATTGTGTCCCCTTTTCTCTTCATCTTCTTTCTTTTGGATTAATTTTTTTTTTCTGAGTCCACCTTTTCTGATGTTTTAAGCCTATTAGCAATAAATCTTTGTATTGTGTTGGTTGATTGAAGAATAGTCATCCATCCATACACATACATTCCTTTTAGGGTCCTTCACTGTATTTTGTTTTTCTCTATTTATTATGGACATATATCTATATCTATACATCTATATCTAAATATCTGTATCTGCATCTATTTATCTATCTTAGATGATGATAGACACTTTCCTATACTCAGAAAAATTTGTATTGTAACATGAAGATTTTTGCTGTGCATAAAATTTTAGTTTTTTGTTTTTTTTTTCTTTTACAAGCTTGTTTATTGTGTGAATATATTTTGGACTTATTTATATGCTACAATTTATTATGCTTCACTAAAAACTTGTTTATTCATTTTTTATTGATGGAAAATATACATTATATTAATAGATCATAACTATCATTTCTTTTATTGTTGAGATTTTTTGTTTTACCAAAATTGTCATAATTAACAAAAAATATTTCTACAGTGTATATTCTAATATTTACCTCCTTATAAATACATGGTACACTCTTTCTAGGCTAAGTGGGCCCAAAGTGAAATTGCTACTCTTTTGATATGCTAAAATTTGGTTTTCCAAATCCATATACAATAATTTTTATCCAATTTACACTTCATTCAATAGTTTATTGAAGTTCCTATATTTATACATCTCTTGAATAATTGGTATTGTCAGACATAAATGTATTCTCTGGTTAATGTAAAATAGTATCACATAGTGTGTCTTAACTTGCAGTTCCTTTGATCATAGTTTTCGTTTTTTTCACTTTGGTTTTGATTTGTAGTTTTTACATACATTATAAATACTAATCTTTTCATATGTACCTGAACTTAAAATATTGTCAATTTTATGGGATAGCTCTCTTTGATTTTGTTGTCTGACATAATAGGTCTTTTATTTATTTTTTAAATGTAGTTAAATATTCTAACCCTTTCAAATGTAGACTGTACATTTTGTATTCAAAATAAGCTGCCATAAACTGGGGTCATCATGATATTCATGTATTTTCTTCCGTACTTTAAAAAATGTTTGCTTTTTATATATAGATCCTTAATCCAATTGATGTGTGTTAATACAGAACTTTTTTAAGGCATACTCCTGATGGTAATACCAGGGTTTTCAATAATATGAAAGGAGGCTTTACGTTAATTCCTCAAGTTGGAGGAAAGCTTGGGAATTTCTACAAAAGTCATTCAGTTTCACCTTTTCTTAGGATATATTTCCTTCTAACTGAGTCCTAGATATAAATAGGTTTCTATGCTACTTTGTTAACACACTTGTTTTATTTAGTCATTTCGTTAAGGGTCCCTACTGTATTTCTCCAGTCAGAATGATCCTGTATAAATAAATATTTAATTCCTAGATACTGGAGGCAGTATTTGAAGCAACATGCATAGTGTCTGTGATTTCACTCATGAGTTTCTCCATGGACTTTATGGTCATTCTTTGAGTCTAAACCCCAGGAATTCTAGGTTCATTTATTTTGAGCTCAACAGTATGTTGAAAAGTATATTATTTAAGGTTTTTTGTGAAGCTGTATGTATAGGTTTGTATTTTCTCTCATAAGACATATTGATGGATATAATGCTTCCTTTAGCCCTGAATTGTTTTCAGTTTTCTAATATACATTATTTAAATTTTATTTTTATTATCGATTTCAAATTATATTGTACCACAATTAAAAATTGTCTTCTCTGTGGCATTTATCCTTATGGATTTCTTAATGATTCCTTTGTGACCACTTTTGTGATAAATGTTTATGAATGTTACATGTGACCTCAAAAGGGAACATTAGTTTTAAGTTATTTGAGTTATTCAGTTGTTTATAGACTTATTAAAATGTATGTGCTTGGCATGTCTATTTCTGTAAAAATTTGTATACAAATGCTCTAATCTGATGATGATTTCCCATTTTTGTGAGGTTCATAATGTCTTTTGTGAATATAGTATATATATTATATATATATATATATGTATTTGCTTCATGTATTCCGAGTCAGGTTTGCAATATTTATACAATATAATTGATTGCTGTAATTTCTTAGTGGGTCGTTTCTTTTAATTCATTAACTTCATATTAATATCATTAATAATTAATTGACAATTATTTTGTTATTAAACTCCAATTAGTTGAAAAGTAAGTAATCGTTTAATCGTCAAAATGATTATGAAATCCATCTTATTAATTACTAAATTCCTTTAATCTCTGCTAATGGACTTCATATTAAAACACAGTGATCTAATATTTAGTGTTTCTATGTGGGATTTGTATTTTGCATGGTATCATTTTTCATTGCCCTTATGTTTAGCCTTTCCGTGGCATCCTGTTTCAGATGGGCATTCCAGCTACTGCTACACTTTAAAAAGATGCACAGTTGAACCTGAAGTTGGGTGACAGTTAGTACATCTGTTGACCCTATTTACATTAATACAAATTAGTGATAGAGGTATGTTTACTATCCAGTTTTTAACATCCTGATTTCTCTGTGGTAGTTACTATTGACTGACTAAACCAAAACCCATACCTAACCCTCTTTTTCCCTTGAAAGCAATCAATTACTGTCATCTACTACTTTTTTAAACTGGTGGATGCACGCGGGCCCAGGCATCTGAGAAGGAGAAGCAAATGTAGCCATTGGCACCATTCCCCTTTGCTCTTAATCCTGTTAAGGGCAAAGAGCCAGAAGCTGTGCTGACCCTCTCACAGCCGCACTCTATGTGTGCTGATACACAGCTGCCTGCTGAGGGAGATGGGGGAGGGGGACGGTGTGTGTGTGTGGGGGGGTTTCAACTATTTACTGAATAGCTGAACCAGTGTGAGCACATTCTGTCCCCCGTCCTGCATTTTCATTTTCTTTCAACATCGTGTTTTAATCACCCTACACTCTTTAAATTTAAGCTTAATTAAAACTTGAATTATACTTTTACATTTAAGCCTAATAAAACTTAAGTTACACTTTTTTCTGGGCTCTGTTCCTTCACAGTGTTTCCTCTCTTACTGACTAGTTGAAAACTAGTCCTTCACCGTGTTTCCTCTCTTACTGACTAGTTGACCAGCATCAACTTGTCCTGCAGGCCAGAAACCAGGGATCATTTGTGGTTACCCACTCTCACTCTCGCCCCATACATATTTGCTACGGACTTTAGTTCATTGTATATTCAATTCTTGAATTCACCTCTGCATTCTGCCCTTTGAAACTGTAAAAGTTTTCTGGTTTACCCTCCACCTTCCAGGCCCCTTTATATACATCTGATATTGCTATGAGGAAACTTGTTAAAATTCTACAGTAATTATACCAGTCCTGTTATTAAAATTATTATGTGGGCCCCAAGATTTCAATATGATTTTCACACTCCTTGTCTTAAACACACAATTTCTCAATAGGCCATCTCTGTTGAACTCCTCCTTTGTAAGCCCACCTTCACTCCACATGCTGACCCCTCTTTAGTCAGTGGAGAATTAATTATCTTCTCTGAATGTTGAACAATTTAACACTGTTGCATCTAAATGTAGAATATTATTTCAAAAATAATACTATCTTTTCTTATACTCTTAAAAGGGAAGAAAACTAACTCAATCTTTCCCAAAACTCAGCATCATTGTAAATTTCTACAAGCCTTCCTAGAAACTCTCTTCATAGTTCTTAGATGCTCCTGTGCACACCTTAAACTAATTGAAACTGTTATCATTGGGTGATATTTCTGTCATTTATTCTGACTGGACATTTATCATAGTGCAGTCTTAAAATATTCTTTTAAATCATCTCTTGGCTGCACCTTTGAAGAAACTACTCAGTACTCTGAATCTTCTGATCACCTTTTCAGATTTTCTCAAGCCACTTTTTGAGAATCTTGTTGAAATGTTTTCATACTTCCTCAGTAAATCACCCCAACCAGATTATTACAAGTACAAGTTGTTCTTTCTCTTGGTTCAGTTTACAGCAAGCAAATACTCATATAGTATGATTTCATGACACATAAGCTGTTTGTCCACATCTGGGGTACTTCCTTGTTCATAGCTAGTTTTCGGGGTGTCAAGTTTGGGATTCACTATGAGTGAATCTCTTGGCTTCCTAATATCTGGAAGTTAAATGGCATTTTGAAAAAAAAAGAAATCTTACTTAAATATAACACAAATTGTGAACCATTTGAACTGTTTTTTTTTTCTCTAATATGGTACTAAACGTATATTTGCATTTTAAGACATTCATAGCTTCTAGGCCTGTCTAAAAAGCAAGTTGATGATTCCTCTATTCATGTGTAATAAGATAAGGGTTTGATTGAGCTCCATGCAAGTATGTGTGCTCCTTGTTGCCTTTCCATATTGCAGAGAGAAAATGCTAGCACCTTCAAAATGTAGACATTTTATCAATTGAAAAATAGAGTGCACTTTCAAAGTTATTCCCCTGTTGCTTCCAGATCGATTAATACATGTACAGTGCCTGGCATGTTGTAGAGGTGTCAGCCAGTATTCTGGAAGAAAAGGGAGGTAACTCAAAGTGGCAAGTTTTGAGAAGAGCTTAATAAAGGGAAACCAAAAGGGAAAGTATAGGACCTTGGGGTGCCGTAATTACCCAGAGCCCTTAAAGTGCCGTGAGGCAGCAAGGTCACTGGAAACCAGGGCAAGTTAGCTGTAGGAGAGAACTGCCTTTTGAAAAGCTGAGGTTTCTTGTAGGGTCACAGCAGGCCTACGGCAACTACTAGAGCAGTGATCCAGGATAATGAATACTACTGACTTAACTTTCCCATGTCTATTAGATCTAGTGTTTCCAGTGTTCTGGCCCTCAGATGCAAGGGATCCCACCGAGTCTATACAGGTTAGCTTCCCAGAGCAGACAACAGATAACAAAATGGAGAATGAATTGAGTCACAAAGGGAAGACCTCCAGAACAGTCTACTTCATTACCCCCTCAGCATTCATCCTTACATTTTATTTTGGTGAAAATGTAATTTTTACAATGGAGGAGAACTTGAAGTTCCAGAAGCTACCACATCAGCATTTGCTGATGTCAACTCAGTTCAACTTCCCCCTGAAACTGAATGTATTAGACATCATTAGTGTTCTCCATATAAGGCAGTGAGGTTAAGGTGGTGTACTCATTAATATAGTACAGTCTTCGCTTCAGTGGATGAGAAGAACTGAATTTGTAATTATGTCTCTATATTACTAGTACTTCCTACTACTCCACTTTCCCTCAAGAAGCCACTCAGTTGAATGGCTACTTTAACCAATGGGGTGAACTTAACCTTCATATTTTGGAATAATTTTTTATTTGAGTTTACCTCAGTTTTCTATTAACCAGGATTATAAAGTGAGAAGGTAGTAATAGGGATTCTGAATAAATAACTAGAGTTCTGGGCACTGTCCTGCTGTCTTTCATAGTGTAGCAGAAACCAGTTTTCTTCCGGTGACTGAGATAAATCTCCCTGGTGAGCACATACTCTCTTTCCCTTTGTGTTCAGTCAACAACATGAGAATTCCAATCTGGACAGATGACAGTCATAGTTTTTGCAATTCAGTGGAATTTTAACTGTATTCCTCAGAGAAAACATGTCTTTATTAGGCTCAAAGATGTCCAAGTTAACCAAGTCAAAAATTGTGATTTTGAAAAAAACATTCTCCAAATAATTTTTAGGGATAATCATATAATTTGTCTCCCCTATGCCTTTGTTCCCAGTACTAGGCATTTTGCTTATGGAAGAGATGACATAACAGATGCTGGTTTATGGCAGTTGCCTTATCCCATAGCCTGGCATCTCAATTTTTCACGTGATCCAATTTCTGATTTCCTCACCCTTCTAATAGCTAGTTTTTTGTTTTGTTTTTGTTTTTGTTTTTTTGTGATGGAACCTGTGAGAACCAGTTAATTCTGTGAGTGTGAATAGATTGCCACATTCATTTCTTGTAAAATGTGTCCAGTGGGTCAGAAGAAGTATTGTGTGTGAATCTACAGAGATAGATACAGCAATTGCTATGGAATCAAGTTCCCTCCCCATGCTCCTCAAAGGTGATTTGTGCAATCAGATTTCCACCAAGTGGTTAGCTATTTTTTCCAGGTAAGTGGGAATGCCTCAAGGATTCAGCATTGGCTCCTGCTATGAGCATGTTTCACATGCAGTAGTGGTACTGTCCATATTAGCGTTGATAAGAAGCTCATGTTGCTGAGCTCCTGCCTATCCACTCTCCTTGCTTCCGTTACACATTTACAAGAGGACATTGGGTAAAGTAGCCTGGGGAAAGAAGCTGATACTTCTACTGCTGATCATTTTATATATATGATAACCACATGCTTTCTTTGCATTAGATGCTTTGGTAAACATTCATGTGCAACATAAATATCTTCACACTTCATGGCCATGCATCCACACATCATCATTCCCCTAGACTTTCTGCACCACATTCTAATATTCCAAATAGGGTTTCATTTGTTTCTTTGCCACTGGTCACCTAGTCAAAACTAAACATTTAGTCAAAACTAAATATTGTTCATGAATTGCAAAGATCTATCCATAAAGAATAATTTCCCTTCTCCATTGTCTTTTAAGTTCCTCCTGAGTGGGGTCATAGGGAAGAAGTCATTCACTTTTGACTGATAGCGGCAGAATGTGCAGATATATTAATAAATCAGGTTCTCACTGTTTTCTGTTCCATTAATTTGAGCAGAGGCACAGGTATGAGATTGGCAGAAAGAAAAAAAGCGAAAAAGCAAAGCAAAAAAGCAAAGCAAAAGGAAAGCAAAAGCTAAAGGAGATCTAGTTCAGGAATCTGTGACATCTGCACAGCTAGGTTTTTTTTTTTTTTCTTCTCTGAGTTTTAGGAACTACTCAGGCCCATGATTTTGTCTCATTGTATTAGTTTCCTGTTTCTGCACTAACAAGTTGATCACAAACTTAGTGGCTTAAACAATACAAAATAATTTTCTTACAGTTCTAGATGTCAGGATTCCAAAAATCAAGGGATTCAAAGAGCTGCATTTTTTGAAGGCTGTGGGGAGAGTCTGTTTCCTTAACTTTTCCAGCTTTTAGAGGACACCTGCATTCATTGACTCATGGAACCGTCCTTCATCTTCAAAATCAGCAATGATCTCTAATTCTGTCATCTCATTTTTCTGACACTGAAACTCTTGCATTCCTTTTATTAGGACACTTATGATTACATTGGTGATCACAAGGGTCCTGCACAATCTGCAGGACAATGCTGCTCAATCCAGGATAAATTAAAAAAAATTTTTTTAAACATTTATTTATTTTTGAGAGACAGAGAGAGAGAGCACAAGCAGGGGAGGAGCAGAGAGAGAGGGAGACACAGAATCTAAAGCAGGCTCCAGGCTTCGAGCTGTCCGCACAGAGCCCGAGGTGGGGCTCAAACTCACGGACCGCGAGATCATGATCTGAGCCAGTCGGCCACTCAACCAACTGAGCCACCCAGGCTCCCCAATCCAAGATAATTTTTCAGTCTCAAGATCCTTAATTCAATCATATGTACAAAGTCCTTTTGCCATGTAAGGTAACTTATTCACAGGCAGACTTCAGCATGAGCTGCACACAACATTTCAAATGGAGAATAATTTGTCGGTAGGAAAGGTCATGGCCTTTTCCCCAAATCCTGTGATTTAAGACTCCCAGTCCCTCACTGAGGTTTATCAAGGCTTCATGAAAATTATCCCTCTAACACTCTTTCAGTAACAATAGGTTTTTTGGGTCATAAGGCTCAAGTGTCAATAGTTAGCATAGCAACCTGGATCTATTGGAGAGCCCTTCTTGCTCTGGGCCAGCTCAAAATTAGCCACCTTTCAAATTACCCAAGAAGTATGTTGGAATGGGATGGCCAAATGTGATATATATTGCCTTCATAATCCATAAACAAGATTCTATTTCTGTTTATTTATTGTATGTATTGTTCTTATTTTTTGATTGTGGTTGTTGAAAGATGCCACAATATTTCTTTCTTTCTGAAGCATTAGAAAACATGTGCCCCCCCCCCCCCCGACCACTTGACTCTAAGACATTTCAATCTTATAGATCCCTGAATATTGAGGGGTCTGTTTGTTACCCTTTGGCATCCTGTGTTTTACTAAGGATTTAGGGTGTTGGCTACTTCCTGTGTGTCTGTTTTGGAATGCTCATACAACCAGAAATGTAATGGACCAGTGTTGTATTCTGTACAGCATCAAGACAACACATGTCCTTAGTCTGGAATATTTTATGACAGGGAGATAGGAGTTGACATAGCCCTGAAAAAAACAGGAAGGGTATACTCTTGTATTTATCATATAACAGCAGACTGCTTATGTTTTCCTTTGCTGGCAGAGATAGGGGGAAAATGCATTTCTATTTCAATAGCTGTATACCAGGTGTCAGGGTCTGTGTTAATTTTCTCCAGGGGAGATACCATATCTGGAAATGCAGCTGTGCTTGGAATCACTACCTAATTATGTGGGTGATAATTGACTGTCATTCTCCTTGACACATCTGGCTTTACACTGTCCAAATAGGCATATTAAATGGGGATGTGGTAGGAATTAGCACTCTTGCATATTTCACGTTATTGATGGTGGCACTAATCTTTATAATTCCTCTAGGGGTGTGATATTTTTGTTTTGTTTTGTTTTCTAGTAAGTCAGGGTTGGGCAGGTGTGATTCCACTGGCTTCTACTTGGCCCTTCCTACAATAAGAGTCCTCTCTCTGTGGATTGAAGAACCAATGTGGGAATTGTGACAGTTATCTCTTATGTTTGCACCCTGTATATAGATTTTGGGTTGAGAGGAACAACTATAGAATGGATCTAAGATTGTACCGTAGGTTCCTTGGATCCAGACTCCATCTATCGCCTGACCTCTGTAAGTCCCCACTTCATTAGTTTCCAGAAACAGTTCAAAGCCAGGAGATAATAATCCCTAAAAGATTTGGTATTTATTTTCCTCTTGAGAAGGTTTGAAGAAAGATTAAAGTATATATAGCATATAGCAAGGTTCTTCCTCAAGTGGATTCTGGCTTCTGCTCAATCCAGATGCTGTAAGTCTTTAAAGTCCCTTCATTTCTTAAATGAGTGGAAAGGCCATGAATCTGCACTACATAATTCAGGCAAGCTTTCTCCCTCCCAGTTCTAAAACTTTTTCTTTTTATATATGTCACTGTATACTATATTATTTTGGTAATCTCATTCATTTCTAAAACCCCAGCAAATGAATTACCCAGCACTCTATATCCTTGAAGATCAAATAAATAAATAAGTGATCCATACAATGTGGCTTGTGGTGTAATTTTTTCCATCGTGTCTCTAAGAGTTAAAGGCTACCACTTGGGCCTCTACTCACAATTTCATCATTCCTATTGAGATCAAGCAACCCAATTCCATTTTTGCATCTCCCACTGTTGTCTACATCTTACAGAATTCAGTATCCATAGGGACTTTCAAGAACTCTAATGGCCCCTCCTCAAAGCATTTCTCCATGCCTTGATAAACAGTAGATTTATTTCAGATGATCTCTCCCACATCATATGAATGAAGGGTAGCTGAGTAGATCACATTCCCAACATTCTGTTTCCCTAAAACTTTGGGCCAGATGCATGAGAGAACAGAATGATATATTGTACTGTCAATCTCATTAACTATATGTGACTACTTAAAATTTTTTTGACGTTTCTTCATTTTTGAGGGCGAGAGAGAGATGGAGTGCGAGCAGGGGAGGGGCAGAGAGAGAGAGGGAGACACAGAATCTGGAGCAGGCTCCAAGCTCTGAGCTGTCAGCACAGCGTCTGACACAAGGCTTGAACTCACCAACTGCGAGATCATGAACTGAGCTGAAGTAGGATGTTTAACTGACTGAGCCACCCAGGCACCCCTATAGGTGAGTGTTGAAACCATGATTTATTTAGCAGATTTTTTTAAAATTTACATCCAAGTTAGTTAACATATAGTGTCATAATGATTTCAAGAATAGAATTTAATGATTCATCACTTAAGTATAACACCCAGTGCTCATCCCAACAAGTGTCTTCCTTAATGCCCCTTGCCCATTTAGCCCATCTTCCTCACGCAAAATCCCTCCAGCAACCCTCAGTTTATTCTGTGTTTAGGAGTCTCTTGTGGTTTGTCTCCTTCTCTGTTTTTATAATATTTTTGCTTCCCTTCCTTTATGTTCATCTGTTTTGTATCTTAAATTCCACATGAGTGAAGTCATATGATATTTATGTTTCTCTGACTGACTTATTTTGCTTAGCTTAATACACTCTAGTTCCATCCCATTGTTACAAGTGGCAAGATTTCATTCTTTTTGATGGTTGAGTAATATTCCATTATATATATATATATATATATATATATATATATATATATATATACACACACACACACACACACACACACACGTATATATATATACACACACACACATATGTATATATATGTATACATATATATACACACCAGGGCTCTTTCCATACTTTGGCTATTGTCAATAAGGCTGCTATAAACATTGAGGTGCATGTGCCCCTTCGAATCAGCACTCCTGTAGCCTTTGGATACCTAGTAGTGCAATTGCTGGGTCATAAGGTAGTTTTATTTTTAATTTTTTTGAGGATCCTCCACACTGTTCTCCAGAGCGGCTGCACCAGTTTACATCCCCACCAACACTTATTTACCAGGTTCTTAAAGTAACTTTTAGGCATTTGAGCCACTGCATTATACCATGACTTCTAGGTGAAAAACCTATAATTTTCCCAGTCAATCATTCTCTTTTATCTAAACCCCTTATGATTTTCTGTCAAATACCCCCTCTCCCACTGGAGCAATACTGTTTGTTGAAGTTTTGTAATTATGTGTATAGCTGTACGCTACCAAAAATCTTTTATTTTCAAGACATTTTTGTAACTAATATAGACTTAAAATTTTTTTTCATATTTATTTTTTTTTAAATTAAAATATCCATTCATTTATTCCATGCACATCTCTGAGCAAGGCATTGAATTGGTTGTTGGTACTCCACGTATGATTAATATACGGGTATTGCCCTCAGAGTATCATTCCTGCCAACGTTCTGCAAAAACTGGCCCTTCGTGGAGGTGAATAGTGGCCTTTCCAGTACATTTTCTTATGTCATATTTATTCTCAAGCAATTATTATTATTTTTTTTACTGAGCATTACCAGCTTTTATTATTATTATTATTATTATTATTATTATTATTATTATTTTAATATATGAAATTTATTGTCAAATTGGTTTCCATACAACACCCAGTGTTCATCCCAAAAGATTCCCTATTCAATGCCCATCACCTACCCTCCCCTCCCCCCCACCCCTATCAACCCTCAGTTTGTTCTCAGTTTTTAAGAGTCTATTATGCTTTGGCTCTCTCCCACTCATATTTATTTATTTTTGAAGGAGAGAGAGAGAGAGAGAGAGCACGCCTGAGTGGGGAAGAGGCAGAGAGAGAGAGAGGGAAACACAGAATCTGAAGCAGATTCCAGCCTCTAAGCTGTCAGCACAGAGCCCAACACAGGGCTCAAACTCACAAGCCTTGAAATCATGACCTGAGATGAAGTTAGACTCTTAACTGAGTGAGTCACCCAGGTGCCCTTGTAATATAGCCTTCCATTTATTTTGTTTTGTTTGTTTGTTTTCGTGCTATCTTGACCCAGCTGGAGGCCCTGTTAGTTTTCCTTTTTGAGCAGTTAAGATTTAATTAACACAGCCACTTCCCTTACTGATTCTCATGCTGCAGGCCACTGTGCACCCACCCTCATTACCCCAGGACCTGGTACTAGACAACTGGGGTTAGGCCTTATGCCCAGGAATCCACAACATTATTTAAATTAGCCAATCCATAGAGACCTAGGACCAAACCTAGCTAACCCCACCCTACTCACTCTATATAAACTGCCCCCTAAGCTCCAGATTTCTGTTCCCCTGTAGCAGGTTCAGCTCCCTATGTGGCCCTGCCTAGCTGTCTTCTCTCCTTGGAGCTAAATAACAGAATTTTGCCCCTTGTGTACTTTTGAGTGTTTGTGTGTTTTGTCACACCATCAAAAGAATCTTTAAAGCTTATAAAAAAATTTTTTAATGTTTATTTATTTTTGAGACAGAGACAGAGCATGAATGGGGGAGGGTCAGAGAGAGGGAGACACAGAATCTGAAACAGGCTCCAGGCTCTGAGCTGTCAGCAGAGAGCCCGACGCGGGGCTCGAACTCACGGACCGTGAGATCGTGACCTGAGCCGAAGTCGGACGCTTAACCGACTGAGCCACCCAGGCGCCCCATATTTAAAGCTTATAGAACATTGATACTGTGAGCAGAATGGTGTGGCCATGACCACTGACTCGTCCATATCCTGTTGGAGGCTAGCTCTAATGTGTAAACTCCAGCAGCTAGACACTCACCCAGATGGGTCTGCCTTAACACAGGAGGAGTGATGAGCCGCTTGAACCACATTTTCCAGATTTTGCATTCCAGTGGGTTTTGGTCACAGCCTATATTTTTTCATAGTGGGCTATTCCAGGATTCCTTATGTCTTTCACTTTGATATTTCTTTCTTATTATTTGAGACAGAACCCTGGTTTATCCATTTGTTTCTGGCAGCCCCTTTAGAAGAAGATGTTGGTTGCGCTACCCCATGGTAGTGAAATGGCACCCTGGTATCACTGGTGATGACACTTAGGTGGGGATAGCAGCTACTTTCTTCTTTGCTCCCACATAGCCAGCTGCTGTCACCAGCAAAATACAGGATCTCCAGATCCTCAGGAGTACTGTGAATTACACCCTTAAAGCCCAGTGGCCCAATGTTTAATCCAAAAGGGATCTCTGGAGCAAGGGAAATACCTCATTCTTGCATCTCGCATCCCAAACCCAACATCTGCCAAAGTTACCCAGTTGCATGACAATGCAAGGTCCCTAGCTAAGGTGCTTGAACTTCAGTGAGTGCTTCTCCAAATTAACATACCAAGGCACTGAGAATTCAGACCAGGGGGCTACCTGTGCTGTCCTAAAAGGAGCATGCTCTAGTTCTCTAAGTGCAAGTTTTAATGGAAGCTGGATTGGAAAGCTTTAGAATGAGAGAGATACCTGGACTCCTCCCTCCGTGCTCCTTTCCTATAACCACCTAGAAATTCTGCATAAGGAGTTATTAAAAAAAAAACAAAAAAACAAGAAACAAAAAGCACATAAAAACCTAGATACAGGTGGGGGATATTTTAAAAATTAAAAATAAATTATAATTTGACCTAATTGGAAATCCACAATTTACTAAAATAATTTATGTAACATAAAGATAAAAAGGACACTGATTCGCTTTTGGACCTCTGCATCACAAGTTCTAAATTACATTTGGCATGTGCTAAAATTCACCAATTGATAAAACTTCATGGATTGATCAATACTGGGGTTCAAATTACAGGTATACTTGGGGATCCTACTGAATTTAAACATGATAACTAATAATTTGAGGATTAAATAATAATTAAATATGATAGAGAAAACTCAGTATACCTCACTTTATAGATTTGCCTAAATTTTCCAAAGTCATAATACCCATTGCCCTATAATATTCCATAATGGGTATAAAGAGTCTGGCACAATGAATACCAAACTGAAATTAAGTCGAGCCTTTGGCAATTATAAATTGGCTTACCCAGATAAGACTCTGTGGACACCCCCATTTAAGTTGGTTAAGATGGTTCAATGTAAGTTAAAATAGGACCTCTAAGTATTAAAATGTATTAGTATACATTTTAATTATGAATTATGAATTAATTCATTAATTATGAATTATGAGTTAATTCATTAATTATGAATTAATGAATAGGTGATTATCTTCACTGCTTCACCATTTGACAGTCTAATTTTGTCTATTCTTAAGCCTAAAACGATGAATGGTGTCTCACAGTCCCATACTGCAAGCTTAATGCTGTGGTCCCATTCATTAAGGTCTCCAAACCCAATTCCCAGTATTACTGAAGTTACTAACTTCATCTAGTCAACAGCGAGTATTTTGTTAGTATAGATTTAGCTGATACATTCTGATTAATTCTATTTTAACAGCCTCTCAGCTGCAGTTTGCCTTCACCTCCAAGAGGATACAGTATATAATTTTTAGGCTACCCATGGGTTACCTAAGCAGCCTTGCCATTGCACACAGTTTTTTCAGTGAAGATTTCAACTACTTCCAACTTTTTCCAAGAGCACAGAGGTGACATTGCATTGATGACATCCTCTTCCCAAAAGTTTCATTTGACACTCATTAAGGATTCACATGTCCAGTATCTTTTAGTCATTTTTGAGTTCTGGATGCAACATATTCCTCACTTACAAATTTTACTTAGAATCTCACTCATGTTGCTACTTATAAATCCATTATAAACGGAGTTCTCTCCAACAAAGGCTGTAAAATCTGTGCACATCAAAATCAATAGGCATTCCCATTAGTTCCCCCAGAAACTCCCTGACTGTGGAGTCTTTAACAACCTCTTGCCACATTCCCCGGAATCTCTGGACCACCTGTGATGACCATAAATTGTTGATGGGTTTCTGACTCCAGAGATTACCTTTCTCAACCCAGTATTATATACCTTTAAGTGGAAATTGCTGGTCATGTACTAGTATCTTTTGAGAATAAAGACTCTTACAGATTCTTAAGCCAGTGTACCCAGCTTCCCATTGCGGTTAGTTCCATGGAATTAGAACCACATAAGCTCAGCAAGACTGCAGTGGCTTCTTTGATTCAGGGTGGAGCCAAACTTCAGCCCTTTTCATTTTCCACATGCAGGAGGGGATGGTCTCCCCTCTTCTCAGTCTTTGACAAGACACAAGACATTACATGCTGGAGGGGGTCATCCCTCCTCAAGACCCCTTAGCTACCAGGGGCATCTCTAGGGATTAACTGAGTCAGTAGGAGTGGGAATCCATAGAATATATGAATGGCATTGCCACCATCAGAAAATTGCTGGAGCTAAGTGAAATGCTTTCCATCCCTAATAACGATGTCCCAAATAAAAATGGGACCCAAGGTGAGCACAATTGGCCAAACTTCAGAGTGATATTTTAGTAGGGGATGGCAGAAAATCACCCCATCTGCACATTTTTTTACAAAGTTTTGGGCCATTGCCTAAAAGTTGTCCCCTTTAGGATTAAAAACAACAACAACAACACACACACACACACACACACACACACACACACACACACACACAATGGGAATCTCTTGCTCCACAGATTTATGGAAATGATCAATCAAGTCGGCATATCTCTACATAGTCTAAGGTCACAATATAATGTCTCATAGGACACTCCTTGTCCCCTTGGAGTTTCAGACATTGCTAACAGAAACCAAGGAACACATGTCACTTCTCTGAATACACAATGCTGTACTCTTTAAAAGGCATGCAAGAGAATGTTCATCTCTCCAGTAGGTACTAGACAGCCAGTTTAATAGAGACATTAGAGACTCCTATTTATACTCCAGTCTGACAAAGGGAATTCCTAAATGGGTCTCTGTCTTGCCCAAGGCCTTAATCTCTCTTAATTCAAGGCCTCTTGGCTGACTTCTGTCTCACACCAACTATAAAAATACTTTCCCTTTGCTGTTTAAAAGGGGGACATGTCTCTCTCCCATGTGCATAGAGACTAATTATATATGAGGTTATTTAATAACATCTGTCTCTATACTTATGGATTTTTTCAACCTGCTTCTGTTCCACATTGGGCTGGAGGTCAAATCAAAGGTGCATTCTCTCCTGGGTCCTGTTATACATAGGCTGTCCCTCTAGTATTAAACCCATGTGAACCTAAGCTTCTACCACCTAAAAAAACCTCCTTAGTATTTAGGTTATAAGGAGTGGTTACTTAGTCCAGTCTTTCCCTCAAATCCTCTACAGGAAAGTAGAGTGTAAACTACCAAAAGGGGGATTAAAAAAGCCTGCTTCATAAATAAAAATCACATTCAGAAATAATAAAATCAATACCATATCCCAAATTATAAAACCAGACAGCTCTTCCTTGGTAATAGTACATGCTGGAGAAAAATCAACATTAGGCGACAGACACCTGTCAGGTGCAGCTGCACACCCTTCTGTTTACTGTCAGTCTTGTTATTACTGGTCTTGGTGCTTTCATTGGTTTGGGATTCAGAGCTCCAAACCCTTCAAGTATTAGCCATTATTTCAACCAAATATGGCAAATGCTAAGACCCACTTGGGTCTTACCAAATTTTGTTAATACAAGCACTGTAGACCAAAAATCTTGCTAACTTCCCTTTCAGCCACCGAACTGACAAAAGAGGCTTAGAGCCCATGGTGATTGGTTCGGGTAGAGGGTCTACCTACAGAAAAGATCAAAGACCTACCAACATCTTGACTGTATCTTTGTGGGACCCTAAGCAGAGTACCCAGGTGAACCACTTGGGTCTTCTGAACTATAAACTGTAAGATAATACGTTTGTGTTGTGTTTAGATGCCAGGTTCACATTGAATTGTTGTGAAAGCAACAGGCAATTGAAATTATACATGTAAGCATGTATAGGTCCACACACATATATGTATAATATATATATACACATATTTTGTAAATATGAAATGATGAAATGGAGAGAGAAAAATATTCAGAGATGGACATCATATTTTAAAAATGCTTATAGACATTATTTAAGAAACACTCCAATTAGTTAAGGTTCTCAGTTACCTACAACAGGTTTCACTCTGGTTAGATAAAAGCAGAAAAGAAACTTCTTAAAACTTAAAACCATTTTATTTTTTATTTTTATTTTTTTTAAATAATAACAATTGTATTTTTTTTAAATTTTTTTTAACGTTTATTTATTTTTGGGACAGAGAGAGACAGAGCATGAACGGGGGAGGGGCAGAGAGAGGGAGACACAGAATCGGAAACAGGCTCCAGGCTCTGAGCCATCAGCCCAGAGCCCGACGCGGGGCTCGAACTCACGGACCACGAGATTGTGACCTGAGCTGAAGTCGGACGCTTAACCGACTGAGCCACCCAGGCGCCCCTTAAAACCAATTTAAATAATATTAGGAATTTCAGAGTCTCCAAGAAATCTAGAAGCCAGTATTATATACAGCAAGATCAATGCATTGGGGCATCACTAACTACATTACCAATTTTGCTGCCATCCCCATCAATACTATAGCTTCTTCGGGTCATACTACTTACTTGCAGGGTTACTGGCTGAAAACCAGTATGGTGGCTTCAGATAGATGAACACAGCACCAAACACACTAAAACATGGTTTCTGTGTATGAACGGAATATTTGATTGGCAATGTCTGAGACCGAGCATCAAAGGAAACTATGAGAATCAGTTCTGGTGTACATCTTAGGAAAGCAGTAGTCATTATATGAGAAACAGTACAAATACATATAGGGCTTTGTAACTACAACAACAATTAGACACTCAAACTCTAATAGACTAAGAGTTGCTGTTAAATGTCACAAAAACATTTTTGGTGAAATGTTTTCCATAAAATTAATCTTAATAATGTTAAATAAATCTTTTTTCCCCTTATTTCCGGTAACTTTTTTTTTCTTTTACAAAGATTTTATTAATGGTCTTTGCAGAGCAAAATCCAGACTCCACATCTAGCTGCTGAGGCGACCCTGTTATGCAATTGGTACTGGCTGTGTCCCAGTAGGCAGATCTGGCTTCCCACCCTTCTGTTCTGAGATGGGGGTGGTGGGAAGTATTTCATCTTTGATTTCCACAATGCTCACATGGTCTGTCAGGGACTTCTTAGGGCCAGTCTTACCACTTGTGTCCCAGGGAAGCATGATCTTCACTTTGATGCCCAGGACACCCTGTCTGAGCACTATCAGTGTAGTAGTTAACGGAGCCCCCACTGTGAATCATCAGGCCATCCACAAACTTCTTGGGTTTACTTTCTGTCCTCAGAGTTTCCCGGACACCAGCACCTCACAGCCTTTGGCCCCACTCTCCTTGATGACCCACAGCACGGGCCACAGCAGCCCTTCCACACGGTGAGGCCTCCTAGGGGTTTGTAACGCAGAGACTCTGCCTGGGTCAGCACATGACCTCTTGGGGCCACCTTTCAGCATAAAGCTCTACACTGCATGAAAACTCTACAGGGAAACCAAACCTCTGCTGAACCACAGCAGTCAATTCTTGAATCCATAGGTCCTTCTCCCCAAGAACATCCTGCGTCCTGTTGGCCAAGATAATGATTTCTGTCCTGGTTGATGTAACTCGGACCCCAACCCAGGAGTCTCCATCTTCAGCCACCTCCCAGTGAGAAACTCATTCCATTCAGCTTTGAAGATGGCATCACCGACAAACTTCCTCTCGGAAATCTGCACCGCATGTATCAAGGAGCCCCACCCCCTTTATAATAAGACATTCCAAAATATTCTAACCTAAATGGAATTAGTAGGAATATACAAGATAACATTTGTGTAAAAATACTTTCCAACCAGTAAAATCTCGATGATACATAATGTGGGATTTTCAGCATGGTCCTAAATTAGATGGTGAAGTTAGCTTTATATACATTATAGTAGCTAATAATTATAATATTCAATAACACTATAAATTTGTGGCATTCAGACTCTCAGTTTGTATATTTAGAGAGGTAAATATAAGTAGCCAAATGTTTTGGATCTCAGTACAGGGGAAAAAAATCAACTCCATACCTGTAAGACATTAGTTTGAAAAGATTTCTCTCCCTTTAAGATTCTTAGCACATCTCATTTTCATAACAAGAACTGAGTTATGATTTTTTCACATTTTGTATCATAGCATAATTCAGTGCAGGATTTTCGGAACCATAATTCCTAACCGTGTACTTTGCTTACAGATTCACTTGAGAAATCTCATTCTTTTTACACATGCTGCATTGAAAGAGGCAGTTTGCTCCTACCTCGAAATAATGTATTGATACTAATAATGAAAACATCTAAAAAGGAAATCATTCCAAAGTAATATTTCTTGGGAGATGAGTTGAGTTATTAGCAGTTTGTTAGCAGGGACTAAAATTCTTCATCTTTTACCCTTTCTGGGATTAGAGCAGTGATAACATTTCTTTTGTGGTTCAAGGGTAAAACCATATTTTAAAAAGTACGGAGTCAAATGAGTCTTAACCTAAGTGATTCTTTGAACTTACAGCATGGGGGTTTGACTTGTAAAGAGATGGGATAGAACCTGTAAAAATGAAAGAAAACCTTCTTCAGGTTCCTTCTCAAGGAAAATTCTGTGTATTGTGGATAAACTGTCTGATAACTATCTTTGCACCTAGTGAGAAGCAGAAACAAATTTACACTGAAAATTAAATAAGGCAGCAGGGTGTGTGTGTAAACTTTTGTAGTACAAAAACTCATGAAAATGACATATGTAAGGAATATAGTGGTATTACAAGTAACCGGATTGTCTCGATTGGGGCACTTGATAAATGTAATATCGCCAATTCTTGTATATTTATATTGTATAACCTTCTATGTGACACACTAAACTTCCCTTGGGTATAACCATCCTATGCTAAACATGGGCCCGTGTACAGTACAGTAACATAGATTCATGATCTTACTTAGGTTTGGGAAAGCAGAGGCAATGCCTGTTGTAGTTTCAAATGACTCCTGTGTGAAAATATTTTTACTCAAAAGTTTATTCAAAGACACAGTAAGCTTAGAGCAACATTCCTTTTTTTAATTTTTTTTTTTTTTTTAGTGTTTATTTTTGAGACAGAGACAGCATGAGCGGGGGAGGGGCACAGAGAGAGGGAGACACAGAATCTGAAGCCTGCTCGGGACTCTCAGCTTTCAGCACAGAGCCCGACGTGGGGCTTGAACTCACGAACTGCAACATCATAACCTGAGCGAACTCAGATGCTTAACCGAATGAGCCACCCAGGCGCCCCTAGCAACATTTCTTTTTTAAGATTTAAGTTTATAAGTTTCACAGATCTGGGAGCTTGTTAATAATATCCAGCCCAGGATTTACAGTTTCAGTTAAATGTTGAGGTAGACAGAATTCCACAGTGGTCTCCTGTGACGCACACTTTTATATAATCCTTCCCCGTGAGGGTGGGCAGAACTTGTGAATATTACGAAGTATCACTCCTATGATTAGGTTGCTAATCAGCTAACTTTTTGGTAATCAAATAGAAGATTAATCTGGGTGGGACTGACCTAATCCTTTGACATCTTAGATTAAGTGTCCTGAGAGAGTCTCCTGTTAAACTTGAGGCAGGACACAAATGACCAGGTTGTGAACTACATGTAGAATTACACCCATAGGGCCTTGCTTCTGCAGCCACAGGGTAAGTGGTTCCTGCCAACACTATGGGAGCTTGCAAGAGTACTGAGCCTGAGATGAGACAATAGTTCCAGTTGGTTCCTTGATTTTAACTTGCTCAGAGCCTGAACTGAGGACCTTGCTAACTCATGCCTGGCCTCCTGATCCATGGAAACTATGAGATAATATCTGATTTTCTCAACTGCTAAATGTGTGGTAATTTGTCACACAACAGTAGAGAAATATCACAATAGTGTCTTACAAAATGTCTTACAATAACTAGTATTCTAAAAAATAATTGGTAATTGCAACAACTCAATTTCTCTGCAGAGTATGGATGAAAACTGTGAATATCCATAGTGCTAACATAACTGAGCAAAGAGAAGATAATAGAAGACAATAGGGAATTGTAGGACGTGTGCAGAATTGAGGGGTGAACTCTATTCAGCAACTGGCAATGACGTTAAATGTGGCCAAATCTTACATTTCTTTAAAAACAACCAAAAAACTCTAGGTTTTTCTGTGTGTGTGTTCATAACATGAAATCAGTTGGCAATAACATGCTCCATCCTCTGCAAAAAGGAAAAAAAAAAAAAAAAGAAAGAAAGAAAAAGAAAAAAAAATCCGTGTGAACCAAAAAAAGAAGTCAACAGGACAGTGTTTTGTAACCTGCGGCATAAAGTTTAAGAATAAATACATTTGCTTAAGTTCTCCTTTTTAAGATAATCTTTGTGATTACATATTTGTCCATATGTAAACCCTTGTTCTTTTTGTCTCATTCACTCATTTCCCCCCACCCTGCATTCATTTATTTACAAAAGAAATACTCACTGAGCATCTGTTATGGGACAGACACTATTCAATGCATAATGTACAAAGAATACAAAAATATCCCAGCCCACATGAGGTTTATTTCTCCCAATACCATACATGGAAAAGATAATTAAAATATATACAATGTGAATGTTGATAAGACCTGTAAGGGGAGAAAAAGTAAAGAAATTACAGAGAGAATGCAAGATTAGAAATGGGTGGTGGGGTGGAGAAAGACTGTGTCATGTGCATGTACTTTATTCCAGGTGGTTTCCTATGTGCTAGAACAACAGAGTAAAGAGCATACAGTGCTCTTTCTCAAAGAGCTTTTATTTGGTGAAATTGATGTACAGGTAATCAGACTATGTTCTAATAAGTATTTGTGATGCGTGACAGGACACAGCAAAGGAGAGGGTATTAAGCAAACATGCAGGAATGCCAAAAGTGGACTCTGAGAGTTCCTAAAATGTGTGTGAGCTTTCAAATGTTTGCTAGGAATTTTAATTAAATAACCTCTAAGTATCTTTTGACCCTCTGAGCCTCTGTGATTTAAATTCAAGGAAAATATTTTCAAATTCTGTATGAGAATGCAACCTGTCAAACTTGAGATCTCCATAACATCCCAGGAATCTTTTGGAAAGTAGTTTTCCCCATAAACTTTCATATGAAGTCATGCCTAAGAAAGACATTTGATATGTGGAAAACATGGAGAGAGTTTGGTTTTGAACTTTGCAACATTTCCAGAGGCACAACAACCCTAAAATTTCAGTTTTCAGAGTCACTAGAAGACAAAGGTGACCTTAGATGTTTCAGATATGTTCTCCTGATGTAAGGAGTCTTTAAGCTGTGGTAGGGAGGAGATGGAAAGGATCTCGACTTGGTGGAGTAAATTATCACTGCAGGGAGGACAAGATCACCCCAGAGAGGAAACTGCTGTATCCAGGATGGCAGTAGAACAGGTTTTAAGTACTAGTGAAATTCAATAAAGAAGGCACAAAGTTTGCCAGAGTGACTTAAACATGTCAGTTTACAGAGAGTTCTACTAAAATTAAGTTTACAAGAATAAATTCATTGTTTTTCTCCTTGGAAATCAAGGGCTGTGTGTCTTGATGACAGTGACCCGTGAAGCCGTCTAAGAAGGAAAAAGGGAAGCCTGGGAGCCGCCCAAGCTCTTCTGCCCCAGGTTGGCTTCTCAGTATCAGTGGAGGGACACAAAGTGGCTACTTTCTCCACTGTAGCAAGAGAAGCCCAGCCAGGGAACGGCAACGCTTGAAAGCATTCTTTCCTACCTCCACGCATTCCTGAGAAACCTCTCGAAAGAGTTCAAGAAAATTCAGTTAATTCAAATCCGACTAACAAAAATGGAACACACTTTCAGCAGAGATAGAATTATATGGACGATTACATTAGAATTTGGGGAGAAAAAATGCAAAGTGTTTGTCCCCCTATACACTGCTTTCAAACTTTTAAGGATTCTCTTTCAAAGACGGTCCTTGCTGGAAGCCAGAGTGGATATTTTCAACCACAGTGTTTAGCAGTAAATGAATTACAAATTAGGTGACTTTGGTAATCACAAAATTCTCTTTTTTAGAGATAGTTTATAGTAAATTGTGACCATGTTAAAAGTTTTCCTGGGTTTGTTTCCTGATTTAGCAGTATTGTGTACACTTTCAAAACCACTTTCTGTATCTTCTACAAATATATGAAAGGTTTCCTGACTCCAAAAACAAAGAGGAAATTACTAGTCTGTTAAAAGAAAAAATAGAAGGTTGAATTAAATTGCTTTTCTAGGTGGGGATAGGAAGATGGCTGTGTAGGAGGACGCTGGGCTCACCGCACATCCTGACACTGATCACTTAGATTCCACCTGCACCTGCCTAACTAACCCAGAAAACCACCAGAAGACTAGCAGAACAGAGTCTCCAGAGCCAAGCGCAGACGAGAGGCCCACGGAAGAGGGTAGGAAGGGCGGAGAGGCGGTGCGCACTGCACGGACTGGCGGGAGGGAGCCGGGGCGGAGGGGTGCCTCGCCGGCCAAGCGGAGCCCCCGAGTCTGGCTGGCAAAAGCGGAGGGGCCGGATGGAGTGTGTTCCCACAGCAAGCGGGACTTAACATCTGGAAGGTTCTAAGTTAACAGCTCTGCTCGGAAAGCGGGAAGGCTGGAGGACAAAGGGAGGGAGAGTTGCTGAGCCCCGGGAGTACAGAGCTCAGTTTGGCGTGGAACAAAGGCGCTCACCACTGCCATCTCCCTCGCCAATCCCCCAGCCAAAATCCCAAAGGGAACCAGTTCCTGCCAGGGAACTTGCTCGCTCCCTGCAAACACCCAACGATGTGGTTCTGCGGAGCCACCCCTCCAACAGTGGGTCTGACTCCCTCCCGCTGCCACAGGGCCCCTCCTGAAGTGGATCACCTAAGGAGAAGCGAGCTAAGCCTGCCCCTCCTGCCCCCGTGCACCTTGCCTACCCACCCCAGCTAATATGCCAGATCCCCAGCACCACAAGCCTGGCAGTGTGCAAGTAGCCCAGACGGGCCACGCCACCCCAGAGTGAATCCTGCCCCTAGGAGAGGGGAAGAGAAGGCACACACCAGTCTGACTGTGGCCCCAACGGTGGGCTGGGGGCAGACATCAGCTCGGACTGCGGCCCCGCCCACCAACGCAAGTTATTCAAGAAAGCACAGGGGAAGTGCCCCGCAGTCCCTCACCACTCCAGGGACTATCCAAAATGACCAAACGGAAGAATTCCCCTCAGAAAAACGTCCAGGAAATAACAACAGCTAACAAACTGATCAAAAATGATTTAAACAATAAAACAGAAAGTGAATTTAGAATAATAGTCATAAAATTAATCACTGGGCTTGAAAACAGTATAGAGGACAGCAGAGAATCTCTTGCTACAGAGATCAAGGGACTAAGGCACAGTCAGGAGGAGCTGAAAAACGCTTTAAACGAAATGGAAGACAAAATGGAAACGACAACGGCTCGGATTGAAGAGGCAGAGGAGAGAATAGGTGAACTAGAAGATAAAGTTATGGAAAAAGGAAGCTGAGAAAAAGAGAGATAAAAAAATCCAGGAGTATGAGGGGAAAATTAGAGAACTAAGTGATACACTAAAAAGAAATAATATACGCATAATTGGTATCCCAGAGGAGGAAGAGAGAGGGAAAGGTGCTGAAGGGGTACTTGAAGAAATAATAGTTGAGAACTTCCCTGAACTGGGGAAGGAAAAAGGCATTGACATCCAAGAGGCACAGAGAACTCCCTTCAGACGTAACTTGAATCGATCTTCTGCACGACATAACATAGGGAAACTGGCAAAATACAAGGATAAAGAGAAAATTCTGAAAGCAGCAAGGGATAAATGTGCCCTAACATATAAAGGGAGATCTATAAGGCTCGTGACTGATCTGTCTTTTGAAACTTGGCAGGCCAGAAAGGATTGGCACGAGATCTACAATGTGCTGAACAGAAAAAATATGCAGCTGAGAATCCTTTATCCAGCAAGTCTGTCATTTAGAATAGAAGGAGAGATAAAGGTCTTCCCAAACAAACAAAAACTGAGGGAATTCATCACCACTAAACCGGCCCTACAAGAGATCCTAAGGGGGATCCTGTGAGACAAAGTACCAGAGACATCACTACAAGCATAAATCATACAGACAAAACAATGACTCTAAACCCGTATCTTTCTATAATAACACTGAATGTAAATGGACTAAATGCGCCAACCAAAAACACAGGGTATCAGAATGGATAAAAAAACAAGACCCATCTACTTGCTGTCTACAAGAGACTCATTTTAGATCTGAGGACACCTTTAGATTGAGAGTGAGGGGATGAAGAACTATTTATCATGCTACTGGAAGCCAAAAGAAAGCTGGAGTAGCCATACTTATATCAGACAAACTAGACTTTAAATTAAAGGCTGTAACAAGAGATGAAGAAGGGCATTATATAATAACTACAGGGTCTATCCACCAGGAAGAGCTAACAATTATAAATGTCTATGCGCCGAATACCGGAGCCCCCAAATATATAAAACAATTACTCATAAACATAAGCAACCTTATTGATAAGAATGTGGTCATTGCAGGGGACTTTAACACTCCACTTACAGAAATGGATAGATCATCTAGACACATGGTCAATAAAGAAACAAGGGCCCTGAATGATACATTGGATCAGATGGACTTGACAGATATATTTAGAACTCTGCATCCCAAAGCAACAGAATATACTTTCTTCTCTAGTGCACATGGAACATTCTCCAAGATAGATCATATACTGGGTCACAAAACAGCCCTTCATAAGTTTACAAGAATTGAAATTATACCATGCATACTTTCAGACCACAATGCTATGAAGCTTGAAATCAACCACAGAAAAAAGTCTGGAAAACCTCCAAAAACATGGAGGTTAAAGAACACCCTACTAAAGAATGAGTGGGTCAACCAGGCAATTAGGGAAGAAATTAAAAAATATATGGAAACAAATGAAAATGAAAATACAACAATCCATACGCTTTGGGATGCAGCAAAGGCAGTCCTGAGAGGAAAATACATCGGAATCCAGGCCTATCTCAAGAAACAAGAAAAATCCCAAATACAAAATCTAACAGCACACCTAAAGGAAATAGAAGCAGAACAGCAAAGGCAGCCTAAACCCAGCAGAAGAAGAGAAATAATAAAGATCAGAGCAGAAATAAACAATATAGAATCTAAAAAAACTGTAGAGCAGAGCAACGAAACGAAGAGTTGGTTTTTTGAAAAAATAACCAAAATTGACAAACCTCTAGCCAGGCTTCTCAAAAAGAAAAGGGAGATGACCCAAATAGATAAAATCATGAATGAAAATGGAATTATTACAACCAATCCCTCAGAGACACAAACAGTTTTCAGGGAATACTATGAAAAATTATATGCCAACAAATTGGACAACCTGGAAGAAATGGACAAATTCCTAAACACCCACACACTTCCAAAAGTCAATCAGGAGGAAATAGAAAGCTTGAACAGACCTATAACCAGTGAAGAAATTGAATCGGTTATCAAAAATCTCCCAACAAATAAGAGTCCAGGACCAGATGGCTTCCCAGGGGAGTTCTACCAGACGTTTAAAGCAGAGATAATACCTATCCTTCTCAAGCTATTCCAAGAAATAGAAAGGGAAGGAAAACTTCCAGACTCCTTCTATGAAGCCAGTATTACTTTGATTGTTAAACCAGAGACCCAGTAAAAAAAGAGAACTACAGGCCAATATCCCTGATGAATGTGGATGCAAAAATTCTGAATAAGATACTAGCAAATCGAATTCAACAGCATATAGAAAGAATTATTCACCATGATCAAGTGGGATTCATTCCTGGGATGCAGGGCTGGTTCAACATTCGCAAATCAATCAACGTGATACATCACATTAATAAAAGAAAAGATAAGAACCATATGATCCTGTCAATCGGTGTAGAAAAGGCCTTTGACAAAATCCAGCACCCTTTCTTAATAACCCTTGAGAAAGTCGGGATAGAAGGAACATACTTAAACATCATAAAAGCCATTTATGAAAAGCCCACAGCTAACATCATCCTCAATGGGGAAAAACTGAGAGCTTTTCCCCTGAGATCAGGAACACGACAGGGATGTCCATTCTTACCGCTGTTGTTTAACATAGTGTTGGAAGTTCTAGCATCAGCAATCAGACAACAAAAGGAAATCAAAGGCATCAAAATTGGCAAAGATGAAGTCAAGCTTTCGCTTTTTGCAGATGACATGATATTATACATGGAAAATCCGATAGACTCCACCAAAAGTCTGCTAGAACTGATACATGAATTCAGCAAAGTTGCAGGATACAAAATCAATGTACAGAAATCAGTTGCATTCTTATACACTAACAATGTAGCAACAGAAAGACAAATAAAGAAACTGATCCCATTCACAATTGCACCAAGAAGCATAAAATACCTAGGGATAAATCTAACCAAAGATGTAAAAGATCTGTATGCTGAAAACTATAGAAAGCTTAAGAAGGTAATTGAAGAAGATATAAAGAAATGGAAAGACATTCCCTGCTCATGGATTGGAAGAATGAATATTGTCAAAATGTCAATACTACCCAAAGCTATCTACACATTCAATGCAATCCCAATCAAAATTGCACCAGTATTCTTCTCGAAACTAGAACAAGCAATTCTAAAATTCATATGGAACCACAAAAGGCCCCGAATAGCCAAAGTAATTTTGAAGAAGAAGACCAAAGCAGGAGGCATCACAATCCCAGACTTTAGCCTCTATTACAAAGCTGTCATCATCAAGACAGCATGGTATTGGCACAAAAACAGACACATAGACCAATGGAATAGAACAGAAACCCCAGAACTAGACCCACAAACGTGTGGCCAACTAATCTTTGACAAAGCAGGAAAGAACATCCAATGGAAAAAAGACAGTCTCTTTAACAAATGGTGCTGGGAGAACTGGACAGCAACATGCAGAAGGTTGAAACTAGACCACTTTCTCACACCATTCACAAAAATAAACTCAAAATGGATAAAGGACCTGAATGTGAGGCAGGAAACCATCAAAACCCTAGAGGAGAAAGCAGGAAAAGACCTCTTTGACCTCAGCCGTAGCAATCTCTTACTCGACCCATCCCCAAAAGCAAGGGAATTAAAAGCAAAAGTGAATTACTGGGACCTTATGAAGATAAAAAGCTTTTGCACAGCAAAGGAAACAATCAACAAAACTAAAAGGCAACCAACGGAATGGGAAAAGATATTTGCAAATGACATACCAGACAAAGGGCTAGTATCCAAAATCTATAAAGAGCTCACCAAACTCCACACCCGAAAAACAAATAACCCAGTGAAGAAATGGGCAGAAAACATGAATAGACACTTCTCTAAAGAAGACATCCGGATGGCCAACAGGCACATGAAAAGATGCTCAACATCACTCCTCATCAGGGAAATACAAATCAAAACCACACTCAGATACCACCTCACGCCAGTCAGAGTGGCCAAAATGAACAAATCAGGAGACTATAGATGCTGGCGAGGATGTGGAGAAACGGGAACCCTCCTGCACTGTTGGTGGGAATGCAAATTGGTGCAGCCGCTCTGGAAAGCAGTGTGGAGGTTCCTCAGAAAATTAAAAATAGACCTACCCTATGACCCAGCAATAGCACTGCTAGGAATTTACCCAAGGGACACAGGAGTACTGATGCATAGGGGCTACTTGTACCCCAATGTTTATAGCAGCACTCTCAACAATAGCCAAATTATGGAAAGAGCCTAAATATCCATCAATTGATGCATGAATAAAGAAATTGTGGTTTATATACACAATGGAGTACTACATGGCGATGAGAAAGAACGAAATATGGCCCTTTGTAGCAACGTGGATGGAACTGGAGAGTGTGATGCTAAGTGAAATAAGCCATACAGAGAAAGACAGATACCATATGTTTTCACTCTTATGTGATCCTGAGAAACTTAACAGAAACCCATGGAGGAGGGGAAGGAAAAAAAAAAAGAGGTTAGAGTGGGAGAGAGCCAAAGTATAAGAGACTCTTAAAAACTGAGAACAAACTGAGGGTTGATGGGGGGTGGGAGGGAGGGGAGGGTGGGTAACGGGTATTGAGGAGGGCACCTTTTGGGATGAGCACTGGGTGTTGTATGGAAACCAATTTGACAATAAATTTCATATATTGAAAAAAAATAAAAATAAAATTAAATTAAAAAAAATTGCTTTTCTGAAGGACAGCACAAAGTAATTACGTAGTAAGGGGTTAAGATCTGGAGCAAATTTAGCAGGGTATAGTAGTTAAATGTTGCCCTCTAAAACCTAAAATATTTGGGGATTAAGATAAAAGTAAGCCATTCATTATCAATAATGGGTCATTTTTTATAAATATATTAATGCTTTTTTTAAGCTATTACTTGTGTGCAACTGTTAAATTTTTTCTCTGTTGAAAAATCAGTGCCAAGGACGGTCAGTAGAAATAGGCTATCTCCTTTTTCTCTTTCTGTAATTTTCCACAGTGAAACTTTGAATACTGTTGCAACTCTCTTTTCCCTGGAGTTGGGTATGCAATGCACATAATCAAATAGTACAGTTGGATTGACTTCACCAGTTAACTTGGTAAAATTGCCAGTTGATCTTGGTCATTGAATTGACTAATTAGTCAGCCAGTATCTTCTTACAAGTTGAAATTTTTTACTGTGAAGAGATCAAAACTGTCTTTCCTTCATGTGATCCCAGTTCCTATTAGTAAAATGCATTCAATTCATATCCCTTCTCTTTATCAGGCGTATGTCCACCTTTCTAATCTTTCCTCCCAGGAATAGGACCCTCATGGTGGTAAAGACTGTGGTCCAAATGATTTTTTTCTCTGTCTTTGTTGAATTTGCTGCACGGTGGATAATCAGAACTGCATCCTTGTGATTTTGCACAGAGGAGTCTCATTGTATGACCATTATTCCCATGTCATTTGGATATCATGTTAACACTCACTGTAGAAGTCCACCTGCTTCTCTTTTTCCTTCAAACATGAGGTATTGTGTATTATGTGGCTTCCTTGGGTGACCTCACATTATCGAGCAACCACTAATTCTCTTAGCACAGTTGTCTTTCGTGTGGCATAGCCCCTTGAACACCAAATGGAGGCCAAGGAAGATCAAACTATCAGTTGGTACTTACTAGTTTGTTTTCATCTTTAACTTTGTCTTTGCTGTTACTCCATCACTGCTGGATGCATGGAGTCCCAGCTTTTATGTTCCTGTACTTTTCCCTCACCTATCTGGATGTCTTTGAGTACTTTAATCACCTTGTTTTATTTCCAAAGTCTCTCCATGCTGATATAGCATTTCCTCTTTTGCTTTGCTTTTGGAAATGTCCTGTGCATTCGTCTCCCTTTTCTGCTACCCTGTGTTTTAGTGCACACAGAGATCAACTAATCCAGACCTGATGGTGAAAAGATTGCAAAGAAAAAAAAAAAAAAACAACTAATTTTCTAACACATCCAGGTTCACTATGTCAACAAGATTCCCCAAGTCAGCTTCAAATTGTCACTTGAAATTAACCCACCTCAAGATTATTATACTCTAATAATCCATTATTCTTTTCTTATTGCAGTAGTTTGCACTGCTCAACTCCTGAATTTAATGGTAAGGGATTGAAATGGAGCAGAAACACACAAAATAGAAGACAAATTCAAAATGCCTTTATAATCCATTGTGTAGTCATGGAATAATAGTTATTAGCCATGTTTTCTCTTAAATTCGATTTACTTCTCTTGAGTCATTCATCTTAATCAACCCAGTTTAAATAATTACCAGATAATATCTGAGCAGCCTCAATAACTCAGGATTTAGAAAGGCAATACAGAATTTATTAAGAATGACAATTATGATTAGGTAATAAATGACATACAATTTACTAATGACTAACAAAGACCCACATTAATAAATGTCAAGTTAAAACTTTATATGTGCGGCTATGCTAATAACATTAAAATCCTTAAACACTATAAGATTGCTGAAAGTCTTTGGTAAGGGTGGATATAAATACTGGTTTAGTGAGGATCCTTTCCTTTTGTTGTTCTGAGTTGCAGTATTTATCAATCTTTTGAACCCCTTGTGTTCAAATCTCATATATTGATTAATATTTGTTATTTCTTTGTATTAACACTTTGACTAACAATTATATAGCATACTAATCTATCCTCATTTAGACAGAGTTCATACTCTAAGTAAACTATGTTCAATTGCTAATTTTCTAGAATGAAAAGTGTTCTTTTCCTTCTAGTTAATATGTAATTCTTTTCATTCAATGCAGAATAAAAATGAAATTGGATGACTTTAAATAAGTGCAAAACCTGAAAATTACTAACCACAGCTCTCTTTTACTGTAGGTTATGTGTCCACTCTGCTCATATACAATTGTTCAAATAAACCACAGTGACTAACTGGTGTAGCCTGGATCTCTGTCTTTTTATGTATCTCTGGCCTATTTAAAAGGAATCCCACTGCAGACAATCTTTTGGGCCTTACAAGCTTGCAGTAAAGCAGTATTTAATATTCCTTCTGACTTCAGAAGCTGAGTTAAATTGTTTAGATTGTTTGCCTGCATTCTGACATAAATGCCTACTTTAACTTGGCAAATATCTAACATTTGGCATACTGTCATTATTATACTTGTTGGTCTAAAGAAGTAATTTGAGTGACAGTTAATATTTGAAGCTTTCAATTAATCAGATATATATTGCATACTAGATGGAACTATAATTCAGGTTTGTATTCATTCAACTCTTTTGGTGCCATACACAATGCACGGAATGGAATTCAAATATTTTCTTTGAATTTATATTTAAACTCACAAAGAATATAGTATGTAGTTACCAATTTCAGAAAAAAAATGACAAGTTTGTGTTTGAGATTATCTTTTTTTGTTTGAAATTCAAAAATTTATTTTTATTTAAATTATTTCCATGTTTTTCAAATGACAGAAGATACAGCAGATGTAAAACAAAGAAGCAGTAATAATTAAAACATATATGTGCTAACATGCATTTATATATCAGTTTTTAAAATTAAATTATGATAGTGTCACATCTAAAACTGAATACCTGGCAGTTTCTGGAACACTTATTTAAATTAATAGCTGTCTGCTGAATATTCTGTGCTAAATAAATGTTCCACAAGTAAAAATAGTCCCAAATCATCTTTTTGTTGGTCATTAATTATCATTAACACATTTGTTTATTAGGGGGACAGGATCACGTAAAACAACTTAGAAGTATTCCAAAGCTAGTGATAGCTAGTAATGACTCAATATTAACATCGTACCCTGAAAATTATTCATTCAACTTATATTTGACTAGAGGAACAGTTTTAAAATGTGATTCTTATTTTCAAGAGTGCATTTAAATTAATCCAAGATGTTGTGGCAATGGAAATTCCTAAGGAGTTGAGAAATTATTGGAAGTGCACCTGACAGTGTGAATTGCATTGAAGACCAATTTATGTACAAAGACTTTCAAAGATTCATCAAATTTATATCTATCTATCCAACTAAGCTTCACATAATTTTTTATTATAGGATTACTTTAAATCAAATCTTCAAACCAAACTGCATAGTTTGTGAGATCCACATATAAAAATTCAAAGAGATTATTTTCTAAATTTTATTCTGTATTATGCAGCAGTTTACTGGTTACCTTGAAATGACAGAAATTCTGCAGCAAAATGATTCTTGCATAAACTGGAATGCTAAAACATTTTGGGGAATAAAAGAATTCCTATAAATGTTTAAATAAAAATTTTATTGTTACAGAACATTTTGCCCATATTAACATCTGTTCCTGTTTGGGGAGATTTTCTTCTTGGCAAGGTAGGACTGTATCTATCCAATGGTTCTCAACCAGTCCCAGAATGCGTGGAGAGCTGCTCAAAGAGCTCATCACTCTGCACCTGTTCAGGCTGCACAGCCCAATTTTGAACTGCAGAGTGAAAGCAGAAAAACACACACAAGGTGCTGTAACTCTGCAAAAAAGAATCATATTATGTGTCCCTTGTTGTCAGAATTCATGAATGCCCCACATAATGTGATAGTAAAAAGAAAAATCTTTGGATTTATCATTACTGTCTTTAAACCTTTAGGACCATATAGTGCTGTTAGAATCTTCTAAAGTGAACCTTCAAGTGTAGTTACTTATTAACTGAAGTTAAATGCTTCATACACCATATTTTCTACTTATTCAAATCAGTCATGTTATGACAGACTAGCCCATCTATCTGCAGGAGAGTGCTGGCTGCTTCCACTAACTCAACAACTTCTTGTAAGTCACTTAACTTTAGATTCCTGATCAGTTTTGTTTCCATCGTTAATACTGAGGCCTTCTGGCATCAAGGACAGAATTTGAATCAGAATTCAGGAGTCCAGAGGGACCTTATTTATTAGTAACTCTGTCCTGGGAGACAGCACATAAAAGGCTAATTGGGCTCAAAGTCTGAGGAAACAAAGTTCCACTCTTATAAAGTGCAGATTTACACAATTCCATGGATTCTCAAAGGATGCCTTGGACCTAAAAAAGTCTCTGTACCTAAAACATTCTCCTTTCCCATATCACTCTTCTTATTCACATAGTATGAAGAAGCCACTGTTTTATTTATTTTCTTGAAAATATTTTATTTTGAAAAAGTATAAAGATTCAGGAGAAAAAACAGAGTTTGTTTTATTTGAGAAAGAGTTTGGCTCCTACGACCCTATTTAAACTGCCAATCTTTGGGAAATAAACAGCAGTTGCAAATAATACAGTGAATTCAGATATTCACAAACAGGGCCAATAAAATACAAATTTAAAAAATGAAATCACTCATTAGGTTTCTCTAGGTTCCAAAATATCTTAGAGTATCTTTAATTCTATTTAAGCAGAAAACTGATGTAACCCGTAGGAAGAGCAAGCAAGAGTTACAGAAATCTGAATATTCCTGCTGCCAAGATTTACTTTTAATAAAATTAGCTGAAGGCTAAGTTTTAAGAAATTCCCATTACACAACATTGAAACTTGGAAATTGATGATGGTGTTGGTTTTGAGCCCATGTGTCTCTCAGAAATGAAGTGATTTGTTACTTGGGATAGCTAATCTTCTGCCAACAAAAGCAGTCCTGGTGTTGGTGATGGGGGTCTAGGTACCACTAAAAAATATATATCATTGGGAGATCATGTCTTTCAGTAGATGCAAAATATAAATCATGCTACGAGAGAAGCTTTATAGTTCTTGTACCCAGCCCAAAACATTGTGACTGTGCATTACCCCTTCTAATCTATACTTCTCAGTATTTTGGGTTGTCACTATTACTATTGAATAAATGAATTAATGCCAGACAACACATATTTTAATGAGCATATATAGTAACAAAAAATAATTGCATAAAATATGTTTAATTGTAGTTGATTTTTTTAACAAATAAAATACTTATAAATATTTCTTATATTACATTTGGGTCAAGGAGTTGGTTTAACCTATAACTATAAAAGTATTTCTTGTGATCTCCATGCCCTTGGTCTCTAGCGTTCACTCAAATCTTGTTTACATCGTACTGTGAGCTGAGGGCAATTTTGTGCAAATATGAAATTAGCATTATATTCTTTTCCCACATGCCCCAAATTTTTCAATAGATAATTATTGCAAGAAAGACTTCCAATTACTATATTCCAATTACTATATGAAATGCATTGGTATTCCTTTTTTTAAAAAAAAATTATCCTTAAGTATCTCTACACTCAACTGAGTCACTCATGTGTCCACATCAGTATAAGTTTTTTAATGAGTACTAAAAGGGTCCGTTTATGTATGAATTTATTGGAAGAAGAATAAGAGAAATTTCTGGCGTGTTAGGTTAAAATGGGATTGAGTAGAGAACATGTCATCTGTCTCAGATTGTAGACATGGATGAAACTGTGTCCATCTCATAATTTTAAGGGATGTTCCATTTCCCTGAGAAAAAATTCCAAGCAGCACTGTTTAATGGATAAGAGACCTTTGCCAACACTTGTGTCATAGAGCATCAAATGGCCTCACAGAGGAACAAGGAAAATCATCAAAGATACCCAGGAAAGGTGATAACAATCACCGAACTTAATGGTGCACAGTGGCAAAAGATGGGGCAGAGGTGTTAAATAGCATTAGAGGAAAGAAACCAAATCAAAAAACCAGGTAGCTGAGTAGACTTTTTATAAGCTAGCACTAAGGCACACTTTAATCCAAAATTTCACAATTCATTTGGAGTCCTGCTTCCTTTTCATTCTTTGTTTCTCTGAGTTTTGGGTCCAGTGTGAGGCTGTACTCCATATGGTAGCAAAAATGGTGGTGTGAATTTTAGTCCTTAAAACACCCATGTCATTCTGTCCTTAGGACAATTCCTACCTTCTCAGAAAATGGTTGAAATTTACTATGATTCAACTAGATAAGGTCAGATGCCTAGTCCAGAATAATGCAGTGTTCTCAAAAAAATGGACAATTCTGATCAGCTTAACCTAAGTAAAGGCCTTCACTCCTTGAACGAGGTATGGAGTAGCTTTTCTGGAAGATGTTTAGTTCCTAAAGTGGGTTTGTCAGGGGGTCGCCAAGGAGGCAAAGAGGGTTCATTATTGTTAAGAGGGCAACCATCAGTTATCTACTATATTATCTTGTATGTGTTGTAAAAATGAAGTGAAATAATGCATGTAGAGTCATTTTCACAATGTGTGGTCACTATTAACCAATTATTTTTCAGTGACAATGATGTGATATTCTTAGGATATGAATATATAATATAGAAATGCATTTAGGCAACTAAACCTACTTCTAGGTAACTTGGGAGTTGAATATTGGCATCTGATTCTGATCTCCTTCCTAACTTAACATAAAAAACACCGATTTTATGTGAAAATAAGGGCTATGATACATATCTGTGCTGGAAGTTAGAAAATGTTAGTATGCACGTCAACAACTTAGAAAACTATCTGCCAAGGAAAATTATCTGAAAGAAGAGCCAAACTGATCTGCAGTTATTCTCAAATGCCTTCTAAGAAGTACACAGAAATGACAAGATTCTACACTAACCCTTTTCCGAAGTGAGAAAGTAATAGAAGCCATTGGGCGCTATTAAGTTATGGAGTACACATGTACAGAGCACTGAAATCGATGTCATAGCGAACAAGGATATTGTGTCTCATCTTTACCACACTAAGGGGGTAAATAAAATAGTACCAGTTGTTAACAGCTACACAAAACTTTAAATAGTTCTTCACCATAAAAACAATCATTCTACCTTGGACATCCCTGGAAAGACTTCTCTCCTTATCCCTCTTATCTGGTCCCCTCAATGGGCAAAATTAAATAAACTACTCTATATTTTAATATTTTCTGTATTCCTTACCTAGTCCTGAATGATTTGTACAGCAGTCAAATCACTGATAAACTTCATTTCAATTTTATTTTGTTTTCAACATTTATTTATTTTTGAGAGACAAAGTGTGAGCAGGGAAGGGGCAGAGAGAGAGGGCGACACAGAATTCAAAGCAGGTTCCAGGCTCTGAGCTGTCAGCACAGAGCCGGATGCGGGTCCCTAACCCACAAACTGTAAGATCATGACCTGAGCCGAAATGGGACGCTTATCTGACTGAGCCACCCAGGTGCCCCATTTTAATTTTAAATACTGATCAAGCAGAGGATTTTCTCTGAAAGGATAAATAAAATAAAGAATCAGACACATGAAAACATTGTTTCAAAAAAAAAAAACCAAACAAAAAAACCCCAAACCCAAAAACCAGAAACCTCCAAAGTAAATCAATAGTTGAATTAATGCAAAAATTAAGATGTTTAGGAAAGTTTTATAATTTTTATTATCAAAAATTTAAGGTGTGCCTGGGTGGCTCAATCAGTTACGTGTCCAACTTCGGTTCAGGTTGTGATCTCACAGTTCGTGGGTTCCAGCCCCACATCAGGCTCTGTGCTGTCAGCAGAGAGCCCACTTCAGATTCTCTCTCCTGCTGTCTTTCTGCCCATCCCCTACTCACATTCTATCAAAAATAAATCTTTAAAAAATTAAAACAACTTCTCATAAAATCAGAGAATATCATAGGAATTTGAAAATATGATCAATGTATTAAACAAATTGGCATGGTGAATACTTAGTGTAATAATGAAAGCAAAGAATTGAAGTTGCAAATTATTGTTAAGAATTTTTGTTGAAAGAAGTGGTATTTTAAAATGAATGAAATAAGACAAAGAATGGTACAGCAAAGCTAAATTTTGTATAATAGTAGTTTAGAAGGAAGTAGATTACAAGAATCGAAAAAAACTATAAAAGGAGCATTTATGATGTGGAAGCAAATAAACTGAACTTGTAATTTCAAATAAAATAAAAATCCCACAAAAAGTAGGGCGAATGGGACTCCAAAATTTTGAAAATCTGGTTGTAATGTTTAAATTTCAAAGACAAAGAAAATACAGTTTGATATGGAAGAGGAAATGGTTCATAAAGAGGAAAAAACATATGAATATGTGAGCAAACGGAGGATCAGACTGTCAAATCAGAGTCATACAAATCAGTTCTTACCCAGGATTATACTTTACTAATAACATGAAAGGCAAACAAAGAGGCTCACATACAGCTGGGAGATGTTTTTTAATGTTTATTTATTTATTTTGAGAAAGAGTGGCAAAGAGAGACAGTGGGGGAGGGACAGAGAGAGAGGAAGAGAGAGAATCCCAAGCAGGCTTTGCACTGTCAGCCCAGAGCCTGATGCAGGGCTCGATCTCACAAACTGTGAGATGATGACCTGAGCCAAAACCTGGCTCAACCAACTGAGCCACCCAGGCGCTCTGAATGTTTCCATTTTATACCAAGATGGCTTATGATTTTATATAGAGCCGCCTGGGTGGCTCAGTCGTTTGAGTGTCCGACTTCGGCTCAGGTCATGATCTCACAGTTTGTGAGTTTGAGTCCCGCGTTGGGCTCTGTGCTGACAGCTCAGAGCCTGGAGCCTGCTTCGAATTCTGTGTCTCCCTCTCCCCCATTCATACTCTGTCTCTCTCTTTCTCTCTCAAAAATAAACATAAAAAAATTTAAAGATTTTATATAATATTTTCAGAAAATCATGTATACCTAAATCCTTGGATTTTAGCTGTGTTTACTATAAGGAATCCTAGGCCAAGGATATTTGGCTAAGAGTTTTGATAAATAAGGACTCTTCTACTTTCAAGACAATATTAAGAGTCTCTTTAGGATGACTTTCAGTTTGCAATTTGCAAGGAAATTAGACCAGGTCACCTGTCTCTTTCCCTAGGAGCATTTCCCCAGTATTCAGGTCAGCGATGAATCATGGTCTAACTGCTTTAACTCTTTTTTTCCCATTTGTATTCCTTTCAGTTTAATATCCCCTTGCTATATATATTTTTAAGTTTTTAAAAAATATTTGTCTTACAAAATTTTCTCCAAAATCTTTTTACAAAGTAATATGCAAAAGGACCACTGGGATTTGAATTTTCCAGTGAGAAATGGCAGTCCCCCCTACAGCCAGGGTAATGTGACTCCATACCTTCTACCTTCCCTCTAATTCAGACTTTCCAGCTCAGCAGATGTACAATTTGCTACAAAGCTAATAATAACATTACATTCACTAGAAATTGCTCTTGGCCCCTACTCCCAGTCATCTAACTTTATTTTGACAAATAGAGAATCCTAGAACTGTCATAATAGAGGGATTCACAATTAGTGAATGAGGCCAGATGAGGTAAATTTATGACCCAGCCTAAAGTATCTCTGGAATATACACTGTCAAAAATAAAGTTACTGATACGATGTTTCAGGGCTTCAATTTACTTGGAATGCTTATTTAATCTCAGGCGTGGGAACACTAGATTAGGAAAACAAAAGAAAAAACGTGTTGAAGAGGTAAAAAGTTACACAGGCAATTGCATTCTCCACCAACCAGATTTTAGAAATCTTACTTCCTTTCATAATTCAATTTGAAGGCCCACTAATTTAACTAAAATATCCCAGGTTTTTAGAAATTTATGTATATAACTGAAGTACAGTTGACACACCATGTTATGATAGTTTCAGATATACAATATAGTGATTCAACAGGTCTGTATACCTTATGCTATGCTCAGGCGACACTATTTTAATACTGTTGACTGTGTTTCCTATTCTGCACCTTTTATCCTTGTGACTTATTCATTCCTTAACCGGAAACCTATACTTCCCACTCCCTTTCACCCATTTTGCCTATCCCTTATCCCCTTCCCAATGGCTACCATCTGTTTTTCTTTGTAATTATGGGTTTGTTTCCACTTTCCTTTTTGTTTTTACAACTTTTTAAAGTAACAAGTATTTGCATTTTTCATTCTGTTTTCAATGAGGTCACTGTTCTAGGGACAGTAAGATAGTTGTGAATTATTCACCTTGATTGATGTATGTTGATCAAAAGAAATTCATCCAGGTAGGCCAAATTGATAGAGTTTGCTAAAGACCTTAAATTGCATTCTTCAAGGCTGGTTTTGTTACAGCATAGGGGTAGTGTAGAACTAGGCGTCGTTCTGGTTAATACCTACATGAGGCTAGAAGAGAAGTCTCATGCAATCCACTTGACATCTATGCCCTGGAGAATTTTGCTTACAGCTGTTTTAAAGTGATGCCTTTCCTGTGTAGATGGGGCACAGTTCTTTGGCACAGTGACCCTGTAGTTTGATTTTGTCCTTAGGTTTCTGTCATCTCAGTCCATCAGACACAATGTCTAATTACTGACACAACTAGAACCAGGCAACCATCTTTGGGATATAACCAAGGCATCTGATTTAGCCTTATAATCGTTTTTGAGTCTTCAACTATGTTTTGGTTTTCGGTTTTTGGTATTCTTTTTTTTTTTTCTTTTTTTTTTTTTTGGTGGTCATCTACATAAACTACTTCTTCAAATTTCCACAAAAATTACATTCATTCTGAGCCTATTTGTCTAATTATACATAAGTGCTATTGGCTATATCCTAAGATTCTGTGCATATTATTATAATGCATTGAGAATGGGAGACACATATAAATATATAGAGATCAATAGTTGAATTAATGCAAAAGTTAAGATGTTTAGGAAAGTTTTGAAATTTTTATTATGAAAAATTATGTATATATACATATATTCCATCATCAAGCTGATTTCCAAACATGAAGTTTCCCTTAATCCAGAAAGTCTCATCAGTGAGTCAGGCGGCCAGCTTTGCCTTGACGGAGATAGAATCTGGGGCTCTGACAGTCATGGGAGCAAAAGATCTTTGGAACCTTCTCTCCTTCACTTCTTGGGCAGTGAATCAGCCTCCTCCTGAACACAGTAAACTCCCCTTGAATTCTGTTCCCTTCACTGTGTTCTTTGACATAATCCAGTTTACGAGTGGGCTTTACCCCACTGCTCCCTCTTGTTTACTACTAGAAGGCTGTTTTCCCCAAAGTATTGAATGTAGCTTATGATTTCCACTTTTATTTCACTCTCAGTAGGAGGCAAGATATTAGCTTTTCATTCAGGCCTTTTCAGGTTCTATGGCTTTAATTGAAGCAATAAATTTAGCACCTTATTTGAGAATTATCTGTTATAAATCAGGATCCTCATAATTGGATTTGAGTTCGTTCAGACTAGGATATAGAGAGTGAATTTGCTAAGGTGTTTGAGGAGTTTGGAGCATGGCTGGGGCTGCTCCCTTCACCAATCAAACTTTGATAATAAGCTGTCAAACTTTTAATAGAAAAACTATATATATTTACTTTTTTCACTCCATTTTTAAAAACTAAATAAACAAAACCACCCAGCCGATCAGGCTGTCATTTCCTCACAGGCCTTTTCAAGTCTCCCCTTCAGCCTCCCTTTCTTTTGTAAGGTGTGGAATTTCCCCCCTAATTATGTAGTTCTTTTACCTTTAATACCTTCTCCTGAATATTCCCCTTCCTTCCCAAGTGCAAGTTTATACAAGGCACCCAAGATCAAGAGCCCACCCTATCACCACATCTAGAAACATCCTTGTCAATGGCATTACATTCATTTGTTTTGAAGTGCCAGGGTGGGTCAGTTGGTTGAGCATCTGATTCTTGATTTCAGCTCAGGTCATGATCCCAGGGTCGTGGGATAGTGGGATAGAGCCCTGCGTCAACCACTCAACCACTGTGCTGGGCTCTGTGCCAAGCATGGAGCCTGCTTAAGATTCTCTCTCTCTCTCTCTCTCTCTCTCTCTCTCTCTCTCTCTCTCTCCCTCTCCCTCTCCCTCTCCCTTTCTCCCTCTCTCCCTCTCTCCCTCTCTCCCTCTCTCTGCTCCCATCTTCCCCACTCTATCACTCTCTAAAATAAATAAATACATAAATACATAAATTAATTAATTAAGTTTGTCTCTGTGGCTATCATAAAGACAGTAGGAAGTCACTTATATGGTTAACATTTTGACTACTCAGGAAGGATTCCATTTGTATGTTGGGAAGGGTAGGACCGTTACCCTTCTCAGGGTAGATGTGCCCAATAGCATTTATCTACTGCTGCAGATTAGATGGAATATGCCTGGAAACTCCTGTCCACAAATATGTGCAATCTATTGAGTATCTGTATCAACTCACATAAATCCCTTTCACTCAGTAGAATAAAAAATTAGTGATGTGCCTTCTGAATATTAATTCTAAGAATATGTGCCTATATAACTCACTAGGTTTCTGTTGATATTGTTTCATAAAACAATCCAGCTATTTAAAAGAATACACTCTTTGGCCTCCAGATATCTGTATATTCTTACAGATAATAGAAGACCTTAATTGAGTTACCTTGTAAGTGAATATCACATTTCTTCACTGCCATAAGGCTTCTTAAGCCAAAGGCTTAAGAAAGCTTTTCAGAGACAGGTAAACTAGTCTTACATACAGAGTTTTCTCTTCGTTTCATTTATTCTTTCAAATTTTTAGACTGAACAAAGGCTGTTAGCAATGACCAAGGAAGAGAAATTCTGCTATCTTTCTTTCAGTCTTATACTAATAATTATTTAACTACTGGGTCTCTTTTCTCCAAATTCCACTGTTTAGACTCCCCACAATTTACCCCATCATTTCCCTCATACAAAGGATGGGTATGTAATAATTCTGTCATCAAAGTCTCATTATGTTTTTTTTTCCTCACCTTTTCTTCTAAAAAGTACCCTATTATGATTTATGAGCCTGCAAAGCAATCCTATTCATAATGCCAATGAAAGCTAACACAAAAATTGAATTGTCAGATCTGACTCACACAAATCAGAGACATTACCCAGCATTAAATGTTACTAATAATATGAAATACACAATCATGCAAGAAGAAAAGGCAAAGATGGGAGAAATCTGCACATTCTGCATAGTTCCTTGGTACTTGTTTCACATTGGACACATTCCCTCTGGCCCAATGGGATAGATGAGGTCACTAAGTGTAGTTTCTGGGTCACTTCACCCAAAAGTAAGAGCTTAGGTTTTGAAGCATCTTTGTTTTATATTCAGATGATTCTAGGGATTGTGTGACATTTTCCAGGGAATCATGATTCATAAATCTGTAGATTTGAGATTTGTTTACTATAAAAAATCCTAAAGCATGATAATTCCTCTAAGACTAATCCATAGATACTACTCTTATAGTAAATATCAGAAGTTTATTTACCAAAAGATCAAAATGTAAGAATACTTGCAGCGAGATAAAACCAAGCCATCAACCAACCTCCTTTTTCCCAGGACAACTTTCCCCAACAAACTTTCCTTATAATTTGGGGAGGAATGGATTCCAGGCCAGCTGCTTAAGTTCTTCTACAACGCAGAATGAGTTTGCGTGAGTCTATAACTCTAAAATCTAAAAGTTGGGGCGCCTGGGTGGCTCAGTCGGTTAAGCGTCCGACTTCAGCTCAGGTCACGATCTCGCGGTCCGTGAGTTTAAGCCCTGCATCGGGCTCTGGGCTGATGGCTCAAAGCCTGGAGCCTGCTTCCGATTCTGTGTTTCCCTCTCTCTCTGCCCCTCCCCCATTCATGCTCTGACTCTCTCTGTCTCAAAAAATAAATAAACGTTAAAAAAAATTAAAATCTAAAAGTTAACAGGGAACAATGTCAGAAACTTGACGGAAAATGAGTTTGATCTAAGACTCCTAAATCTAATGATATGTGTTAAATGTATAAGAAAAATAATGTATATGCAGCTCTAACTAATTAAAGAAAATACTTCACATAAAAGTCTTATTTTTTTTGAAAATCTGATTTTTTAACAAAAATATTCACCCAGAATTTTAAAGAAACATTATGCATATGTCTCCATTTTCTACTTAAACTCTTACATATATATATTTTTAATTTGATTCCTTTTGAGTTTATTCTGGTGTATGCCGGTTGTATCGATCCAATTTTAACTTTTTCCACATAACTTCCTGCTTCCCAGATATCTTTTATGAAGTCGTCTTAATTCCAGGATTTCAGATACTCTTTTAAAAATATAAGTCCCCATAATAGGTTGATTCTATTTCTGGATCCCTATTCTAGTTCATTGGTCTTAATGTTCATCAGGAACCAATACCAAAACATTCTTGTTACGATGGGGCATGTTAGTTTTCTCGGGCTGCTATAACATAATATCACAAACTGGATGGGTGAAATAAACAGAAATAAATATGTCACAATTTTGAGGCTGGAAAGTCCAAGATCAAGGTGCTGGCTGATTCAGTTCCTGCTGAGAGCTCTCTTTATGGCTTATAGGTAGCCACCTCCTTGCTATGTTCTCACAGACTCCTTTCTCTGTTCATTCAGGAGAGACAGACTAGCAGATAGGGAACATGCAGGAGAAAGGGAGTTTTCTGGTATTTCTTCTTATAAGGACACTACTCCTGTCAGATAAAGGCCTTATCCATATGATCTCATTTAAACTTAATTACTTTCATAAATTCTCTATCTTTAATATAGTCATACTGGGCGTTAGGACTCCAAGATATGATTATGTGGGAACACAAACATTTTGTATATAACATGGGGTTTTATCATATGTATATATTTTATTATCTAGTGGAATCTCTCCCAGCTCCTTACTATAGCATATCATTTTTAGGATTGTTCTTACTATTTATTCTTATGTCTTTTCTTTTTTTTTTTAAACATTTTTTTTTTTTCAACGTTTTTTTATTTATTTTTTTGGGACAGAGAGAGACAGAGCATGAACGGGGGAGGGGCAGAGAGAGAGGGAGACACAGAATCGGAAACAGGCTCCAGGCTCCGAGCCATCAGCCCAGAGCCTGACGCGGGGCTCGAACTCACGGACCGCGAGATCGTGACCTGGCTGAAGTCGGACGCTTAACCGACTGCGCCACCCAGGCGCCCCATTCTTATGTCTTTTCTTATATGAATACTATAATCAATTTCTCTCATCCACACAAACAAACCCAAGACTATGTAATATGAAGTAAGTTTAACATAATAAGATATTTCACATATGTGTATATATTGATATTTACATTTATATATGTGTGTGTTTGTATACCTGTAATGGGGGGAAAAAAGACACACTTGTTTTCCAGGAAATTTGAACATTTACAAAAGCTACATTAACCTATATTAAATCATTTGTTAAAAGTCACAATATACCATAAAGTAAATCTGATTAAATGCAGTATATGATCAAAATAGAAAAAAAAAAAAGTGTACATTTATTTGGAAGAATAATTGATTTCCCAATTAGAAACTTTAGGTCAAAGGCAAAATGAAAATAGATGGAAAATGATTTTTAAATGTTAATGAATATAATATATACTGGAATTTGAGACACAGTAAAGTTAGAGAGTGAAAGAGGACTTCATTTACCTCCATTTTGACCTCAGTCTGTACTTTCTAATTGATTAAGTTCTTCTTTCCAGCTTATCTCTTACCTCAAGCAAAAGACCCTGAAAGCAAAGTATCCCCAGGCGGAAACTGAAACTACCCCCTCCACCAATAATCACTACCCTGATTCAGCAAGACCCATGTGATTGACCCAAAGACAATGATCAACCTGACCTTTGCTGCCCACCTAAATGTACCCACTGACCTTTGTCCTACATTTTTCTCATATAAACCTAGAGGTATTTTCAGCATTTTGGAGACAGTCTGTGAAACACTAATCCACTGTCTTCCTAGTGTTGGCCTTATTGAAATAAATTCCTTTATTGCTTCATCACTGTTAATTTCTCTGCGTTTGGATTTTGACAGTGGTGGGTGGCTAAAACTGGTCTGTAGGGGACTCCTGAGCCAGGTGTTTTTCCACTCCTGCACCTGGTTACAAGAATAGTGTTAAATATTTATATAAACAAACCATAGGCCCCAAATGGTGTCACCTAAGGCCCTATGTCCATACACCAAGACTTAAACCTAACCTAACTGCAGTTTCAACTCACTAAGGTATGAATCCTTTAACCAATCACCATTGACATTTCCTAGTCAGCACTAGGAAATTTATTGATAGACCCTTTCTCTTCCCTGTAAGAGGGTGATGTTGATAAATAAATAAATAAATAAATAAATAAATAAATCAAAGATTCTTCATTAATATTTTCTCTTTTTTTTCACTCACTCGTTACTTTTAAAAACCTTTCCTTTTCTGTAGTACTTTGGACTTCCCCTATACTTGCTAGATGGGATGCTGCCTAATTCATAAATCAATTAATAAAGCCATTTAGGGGCACCTGGGTGGCTCAGTCAGTTAAGTGTCCAACTTCAGCTCAGGTCATGATCTTATGTTTTGTGGGTTTGAGCCCCACATTGGACTCTGGTGACAGCTCGGAGCTTGGAACCTGCTTCAGATTCTGTGTCTCCTTTTCTCTCTGCCCCTCTCCCACTTGTGCTTTCTCTCTGTCTCTGTCTCTTGCTCTCTCTCTCTCTCTCAAAAATAAATAAACATTAAAAAAAACAAAAAATAAAGCCACTTAGATCTTTAAAATTTATTCTGTTGAATTTTTATTACTTAACAATATAAACATAATGAAAAAAATAGAAAGTAAATGAGTTAAGAAAGAACTTCAAAAAACATAAAACTTCAACAAAGCAAACCAAAAGAAAGCAGAAATAGGGAATAATATAAAAAATAAAAAAAATCAACAATACAAAACCATCCATAAAATGGAGGTGCTAAATGAATAAAATAATAAATATGTACCCCCAAATAAAATTCAGAAACCATTCAATAGCCTAAAGAAGGAAAAATAAGAATTATAAATATAAGAAATCATACTACCGTGCTATAAAACTAGAAATCAACCACAAGAAATAAACCTAGAAAGAGCACAAATACATGGAGGTCAAATAACATGCTACTTACTAAACAATGAGTGGGTCAACCAAGAAATCAAAGAAGAAATCAGCAAACACATGGAGACAAATGAAAACATAATGGTTAAATCTTTGGGATGCAGCAAAAGGTTTATGGCAACACAAACCTACCTAAAGAATCAAGAAAAATCTCAAACAACCTAACCTTACACCCAAAGGAGCTGGAAGAAAGATAAACAAAACTCAAAGCCAGTAGAAGGAAGGAAATAATAAGGATTTGAGCAGAAATAAGTAAGATGGAAACTAAAAACAAACAAACAAAAACAAAACAAAACAAAAAACCCAAACATATCAAATGAAACCAGGAATTGGTTCTTTGAAAAGATCAATAAAATTGGTAAACCTTTATACAGACTCACATATTCATACAAAATAAATAAATAAATAAATAAATAGAGTGAAGAGAGAGGTGTGGGGAAAGGAAGACTCAAACAAAATGAAATGAAAGAAAAATAACAACTGACACCACAGATACAAAAGATTATGAGAATATTTTGAAAAACTGTGTGCCAACAAATTGGACAATGTAGAAGAAATGGATAAATTCCAGGAACTATATAACCTCCCAAAATTGAGTCAGGAAGAAATAGAAAATTTGAACTGACTGATTACCAGCAATGAAGCTGAATCAGTAATCAAAAAAAAAAAAAAATCCCAAAAAACAAGTGTTGGGACTCTATGGCTTCACAGGTGAATTCTGTCAGACATTTAAAGTAGAGTTAATACATCTTCTTCTCAAAATGTTCCAAAATATAGGAAAAGAATGAAAACTCCCAAATTCATTCTATAAGGCCAGCATTACCGTGGTACCAAAACCAAATAAAGACACCACTAAAAAAGAGAACTATAGGCCAATATCCCTGATGTACATAGTGCAAAAATCCTCAACAAAGTACTAGCAAACTACATCCAGCAATACATAAAAAAAAAAAAAAAAAAAAAAAAAAAAGAAAAAAACATTCACCATGATCAAGTGGGATTTATTCCTGGGATGCAAGGGTAGTTCAGTATTTGCAAATCAAGCAATGTGATACATCATATCAATAAGAGAAAGTATAAAAACCATATGATCATTTCTATAGATGCAGAAAAAGCATTTGGCAGAGTACAACATCCATTCATGATAAAAACCCCCAACAAAGTAACTTTAGAGGGAACATACCTCAACATAATAAATGCCATAAAGGAAAACCCACAGCTAACATCATACTCAGTGGTGAAAAACTGAGAGTTTTCCTCTAAGGTCAGAAGCAAGACAAGGATGCCCAGTCTTACCACTTTTATTCAACATAATACTCAATTCCTAGCCGCAGCAATCAGACAAAAGAATAAAAAACATCCAAATTGGTAAGGAAGAATTAAAACTTTCACTATTTGTAAATGACATGATACTATATGCAGAAAACCCTAAAGACTACACCAAAAACAAACTACAACTGATAAATGAATTCCGTAAGGTTGCAAAATACAAAATCAACATACAGAAATAAATTGCATTCCTATATGTTAATAATGAAGCAGCAGAAAGAGAAGTTAAAACAATCTCATTTACAATTGCATCAAAAATAAAAAAAATGCCTAAGAATAAACTTAACCAAAGAAGTGAAACACCTATACTCTGAACATTATAAAACATTGATGATATAAATTGAAAACAATACAAACAAATGGAAAAATATTCCATGCTCATGGATTAGAAGAAAAAATATTGCTAAAATGTCCATGCTACCCAAAGCAGTCTACAGATTTCATGCAATCCCTATCAAAATATGAATAACATTTTTTCACAGAACTAGAACTATCAATTCTAAAATTTGTATGGAACCACAAAAGACCCTAAAAGCAATCTTGAAAATGAAGGCCAAAACTGGAGGTATCACAATTCCAGATTTCAGGATATTCTACAAAGCTGTAGCAATCCAAGATAAATAGTACTGGCACAAAAATAGACACATAGATCAATGGAACGGAATAGAAAGCCCAGAAATAAACCTACCATTATATGGTCAATTAATCTCAGACAAAAGAGGGCAAGAATACACAATGGGGAAAAGTCTTCAACAAGTGTTGTTGGGAAAACTGGACAGCTACATGCAAAAGAATAAAATGGGACACTTTCTTACACCCATACATAAGGGTAAACTCAAAATATATTAAAGACCTAAATGTGAGATCTGAAATCATAAAAAATCCTGGAAGATGGCCTAGGCAGTAATTTCTCTGCATTGGCTGTAACAACACTTTTCTAGATATATCTCCTGGGGCAAGGGAAACAAAAGCAAAAATAGACTATTGAGAATACTCAAAATAAAAATCTTCTGCACGGCAAAAGAAACAATCAGCAAAACTAAAAGACAACCTATTGTATGGGAGAAGATACTCGCAAATACATATCCAATAAACGGTTAGTATCCAAAATATATAAAGAACTTACACAACTTAATAACAAAAAAAATAGTCCAATTAAAAAAAGGGCAGAAGGCATGAACAGACATTTGTACAAAGAAAACATACAGATGGCCAACAAGTATGTAATAAGATGTTGAAGATTACTCATCATCAGGGAAATGCAGGTCAAAACCGTGATGAGATATTACGTCATACCTGGCAGAATGGCTAAAATCAAAACACAAAACAAGTTTTGGTGAGGATGTGGAGAAAAAGGAAAGCTCATGTACTGTTTGTGGGAATATAAATTGGTGCAGCCATTGTGGAAGACAGTATTTCAGTATGAAAATAGTATGAAAACAATATAAAAAATTAAAAATAGAACCACCATATGATCAAATAACTCTATTTCTGGGTATTTACCCAAAGTGTATGGAAACACTAATATAAAAGATGCATGCACCCATACATTATTGCAGCTATTATTTACAATAGCTAAAATATGGAACATTACTCAGCCATAAAAACAAAGTCTTGCCATTTGTAAAAACATGGATGGATCTAGAGACTATAATGCTAAGTGAAATAAATCAGGGAAAGACAAATATATAATTTCACTCATATGCAGAATTTAAGAAACAAACAAATGAGTAACAGAAAGTGGCGCTGTCTCTCTGATTTTAGGGGGCAGGATGGTCCTGCCCAGTTCTACAAAGTTGGGATTACTTTTGCAAGAACTGAAGGGACAGGGCCACCCACAGAGTCATGGAGATGACTCTGTTACTGCAGTAGGACTAGAGGGCAGAATATTGAACTAAAGAAGATTATTTGCAAGCCATAAACTCATGAAATTTGCCTTACTAGGACTTGGACTTGCTTGCTATCCATCACCTCTTCCTCTTTGAATGGGAAGATCTATGTTATGCCTGTCCATCATTGTATTTTGGAAGCATGTAACCTGTTTAGTTTTGTAACCAAACCAAATGTGAGTTTGCTCCTTGGTGAGTCACAGATAGAAATTACACCAAGTGGAGTTGTCATGCGAAGGAAACTTTTAAATAAGGAGATCACAGGGAATAACCTCCAAAGCTGTGACTCTCTGAGTAAGTGTGGATGGCTCCTTTCATTTAGAGTTAGGATAAATATTTAGATAAGGGAGGCTTGTTATCATATATAGAGATGGGAGTAAGATTGCACCTTGGGGATACATGCCTATACATACATTGTGTGTTATGTAAATGAGCCTTATGCTTCTCCTTGGCTGAAGACTTTAGTATTATAATGAGGTAAAGGTAACTAACTGTTGGTCACTCTGTGGGTCACTCCATGGTCCATCTACACAAGTCTGAATCAAGGGTTGAGTTCAAACTGGTCTGGGTGGTGTGGCCAGTGGAACTCTTTGTCATGGCAGTCATTACTGCTTGATGGATAGGGAAAGACACCAGAGTCCTCTCCATGTTCATGCACCTAGGAAAGGTCATATGAAGACACAGTGAGAAGGAGGCCATCTGCCACCAAGGAAGAGAGCTCTCACTAGAAACCAAATTGGTTGGTACCTTGATCTTGGACTTCCTAATAGTCTCCAGGACTTTGAATAATAAGTTTCTATTGTTTAAGCCAACTAGTTTTTGATATTTATTATGAAAGCCCAAGTAGACTAAGACAATAGGTTTCATAGTCCCAAGAATCTTCTCCTCTGGTATCTGAGAAACCTGTGACTAGGTGTATTAATACAGCAATGGTGAAGAGTAGAACTATTCAAGAAAAGCAGTCACTGCAGGGAAATTTGGGGCAGCCCTGGATACTGCTGGGAATTGTTACTTACATTACTAGCTAACATTTACAAGAGCTGTCACTGTTAGTTTCACAAGCTGCCAGGAACTTCTCTCTCTAGGAGGGTTTGACAGCTGATGGAGACACTGGTGTTAGGGCCTCGCCTTTGAGGGTGCATCAGGAAGTGTTTCTGTCAAGAGTGACTGTATCTGCCAAGAGGCACTGCAGTCAAGTAAAGCCCTTAGGACAAAGCAGATCCTGTTCTTTCACTTTTAGAGAGAAAGTGACTGGTGGTGAAGGTATTAAAAACCTTTTACATGATAAAAAGCTGAAGGACTAGAGAATGTTTAACTTAGAAAAGTTAACATTCTGGTGATGTGAGAAGTCCATTCAAATATCTGAAACCATCCATCATGGAGTAGTGTTCTATAGTTTAAGAGATAAGATTGGAATGTATGGGTGGAAGCTTCAGGAAGTCAAATACTGGCTTAGTATAAAAACTTTTTGTTTCTTTACTTGTAGAACTGTCCAAAGATGTAATTGAACTACAGTGACTTGTTTTTTTAACTTGTGAATTAGAAAAAAAATGGTAGATTTCCAGAACAGTTGCAAAAATATACGAGTTCCACATATTCTTCGCCATTAACAACTTCTGTAACCATAGTATAATGATCTGAACTAAGACTAAAACTAATAACAAGAACAACAATGATAATATTGATAGAATATTATGAACTAAACTATAGACTTTATCTGGAATTCACTTGCTTTTTCCACTGAAGGCTTTTTTTTTCTTTTTCAGGATCTAATTTCAGATCTCACATTACATTTTGTTTTCATGACTCAATGACTTGTAATATCTAATGAGGCCTTGTATTATTACTGAAGTGATGAATTAATGCCTATATTAATTAATATAATGCCTATATTGTTAGCTGCATTTATTATAATAATTTTATATTAATTAATTGTGACTGTTTTGTAGTAAGGCAAGTTCAAATTTATATGGATACATCAGTTTGGAATTTTGACTGAATGGCACAGTAAAATTATTACAAATGATACTGGCAAGAATGTACTTATGTAGAGTTCTCCAAGATCCTCTTTGATAACACTGTAGTGATTAAAATACATAGTAAGAATATGAAAGTACTGATGCACAAAATTATGCAGGAGTCTAAGTACAAACTTCTGGATATTGGATTTAAATATTAATTTCATGTATCTTAATGGTTATAAAATATTTCACCACTTCTACTTAAACAGCTGGTCAGGCTCACTGTATCTTATTTATGTATTTAAGTGTGATATAAATAGGTGGAGAAAGTTGATAATACGATAAGCTGAATATATTAAAAAAATTCTTTATCCATTAGTGGTTATTCTAAAACTTTTCTGCCTGAGAACTTGTGTTGTTGAGACTATAGACCCAAACCTCATTGCCTTTGAATCCGTAACCTTGTTAGGTGGATGAAACTATATGGGCAGCCTAACAATATGTATTTTTTAAATATTTATTTGCTTTCTTGGTTTGGCTAAAAAGAAATCGGGGCTCTAGAAAGAATATTAAGATGAAATCATTATTAAACAGTATGGCATACACCTAAAAAATATGAAATTTGTACAGTATCCCTCCAAAGTGTTAATGCCTGTTTGAATTGAGAATGCTAGGTTTGGATTTTTTTTTAATATAAATTATTGTCAAGTTAGCTAATATACAGTATATACAGTTTGCTCTTGGCTTCGGGGGTAGATTTCCATGATTAATTGCTTACATACATCACCCCATGCTCATCCCAACAAGTGCCTTCCTCAGTGCCCATCACCCATTTCCCCCTCTTCCCCCCCCCACCCCCCATCAATCCTCAGTTTGTTCTCTGTGTTTAAGAGTCTCTTGTGGTTTGCCTCACTCTCTGTTTGAAACTATTTTTCCCTCCCTCATGGTCTTCTGTTAAGTTTCTAAATTCTTCATATGAGTGAAAACATAGGATATCTGTCTTTCTCTGACTGACTTATTTCACTTAGCATAATACCCTCCTCACTCTCTTTTACCTAAAAGTATGTTGAATGGTGCAGTGCTTTTATGACCAAGAAGCAAACTAGTTATGTAGGATGGAAATTTTGAACAATTCAGAGTAGTTACTTTTCCCATTATATATATGTATATATTATAATATAATAATTATATATATATAATATACAAATAAAAGATTTATATATATATAGAGAGAGAGTATTTAGGAAAGTCTGTTCTCTTCCTAAAGTTTCTTGTCTTTTTTAAAATTTACATATTCTGTGTCAACATATGTCTGTAAGGTATTTCATTGGTGACAGTTTCATCAATCAAAGCAAAAGAACCTCAATATGATGCTGAAACTCAGAGTCAGAGCCATGTACTCACATGTTCCTGTCCATGTAAAAAGCTGTCTTCCAGGGATTATACTTTGATGAGTCTTTGTTTTGTCTAATTAACTTCTCTTATAATTGTGACATTGGAGGAGAATTAGCTAAAAGTTGTTGAGTTAAAAGATACTGATAATAATGTAGTTTTATCTCATTGAGATATGTATAACTTTTAAAACACAGTCTGACTGTTGGGTTTTACCAAATGAATCTTATTCAAAAGGGAGATATAGTTGACCCATACATGACACTCTACTGACTGGGTCTTACATGAATATGTTCCTGTGGAAGTTAAGCTTCCAGTTTTGTTATATGAGAATCTTGGGAGAATTAGAATAAAAATCCACGTTCTGAGATTTCTTTGTCATGTAATATGACCTTATTATGAGAGAATTTACTTAATTGCTATAAAAAATGTTCATATAAACCTGTTCTCTAGAGGGACATTAAGGAGTAAGATGAACTCTTTGCATCCTTTCGTACAAACCCCCCCGATTTTGAGAGTTACGGTGTTTTCATGATCAGTAATAAAAATCGTTCTTATGACAGATCCATTTACCTACTTTCTCATTACCTATTCCTCCTACTGTGTAATTTACTCCTTATATATCATGCTTTACTTCTTACCAAAAGCTCTTATTTGCTTCTATTTTGTTGGCAGTGGAATTGGAGTTAAGTGCTTTTTCCCCAAAATTGGCCCTCTGAAACCACTCCTTAAAATCTTCCACATGCCTTTTTTTTTTTAATATGAAATTTATTGTCAAATTGGTTTCCATAGAACACCCAGTGCTCATCCCAACAGGTGCCCTCCTCAATGCCCATCACCCACTTTTCCTTCCATCACACCCCCCCTGAAATCTTCCACATTCTTGGGGCACCTAGGTGGCTCAGTCGGTTCAGTGTCCAACTTCGGCTCAGGTCATGATCTCATGGTTTGTGGATTTGAGCCCCTCGTCGGACTCCATGCTGACAGCTCAGAACCTGGAGCCTGCTTCGGATTCTGTGTCTCCCTCTCTGCCCCTCCCCTACTTGTGCTCTGTCTCTCTGTCTCTCAAATAAATAAGAATTTTTTTTTTTTTAGAAAAAGTCTTCCACATTCTTCTTTTGTATCTCTTCTGCGCATATTCTGAGCCTGCTTTTGTCCTTCAATAAAATATCTGGATAATCCTGATTATAGAGCTCTCTATGATTAGTGCTGGAATATAATACTATCTTCCTCTCTGATTTTATTTATTAAGACACTATTTTTATCCAGTAAGAAACTAGGAGATGTTTTATCAATCAGTTCCATGAATGTATCCTCTCTCCATTCCACTGTCCTTGTTCTTCTCTATACTTCCATAATTTTGCTATGCTCTTTGCAATACCTCTTGTATTGGAGCTCCACAAATAACCCTCATTTTGAAGATTTGTTAGTAGGATTCACAAGACTCTGTATATAATTACACTAACTACAAAGGTTCATCACAGTGACATAGTAGGAGTGTATAGTCAGATGATAATGGAAAAAGGCATGGTTGAATTCTAGAGGAATTTGTGTTCATGCTGTTTTATGCTCTCACCCTCCTATGAGTGCTCACAGAGAGTATTATTCTTCAAGCAATGAAAATGCGCCAACATGTATGTGATGTTTCTAAAGGGAAGCCCACTAGAGACTCAAGGTTTATTATTGGTAGGTAGTCACATAGGCACCTTCTACCTAAAATTTATCAAAATTCCAGACTTCCAGATTAGAAGCAAGTATTGAGTATAAATCTTTTGCACAGTCTAGGCATGATGAAACATTATCATTTAACCCTCTCAAAATCCCAGTTCTGAGCGTTTGATCCAAAGAACAACCTTCCAAGCAATCTCAAACCTAGTATGTTTACTCTCTTCTGTGTACTCTCCAACTTATTTTCTATTATAATTGTTTTGTCGAATCCATTTTCTACAAGGCAGAAAAATGGTTTCCTAGCCATGAATTAAATTATGGTCTTAAATCCTTGAAGTCATTCCAAAGATCCCTTGTAGGGATGTTTTGTAGATAAGATCAGATGTAGGAGATCAGTTTGGTAGCATCCTTCTCAGGGAATTATTTTGATGTATCCAGGTATTTTTTGCCACTTACACTATGATCATTTTTCAGCTCATACATCCTCTACCATTGTTGGAGGTGTTTTAAAAAAATATGTCCATACCTGTGTGTGTGTGTGTGTGTGTGTGTGTGTGTATTTTTCCGTTTAGTACAGAGTTGACAGACATTCTGTAAAGAGTCAGATAACCAATATTTTAAGCATGGCAGGCAATGCAGTCTGTGACAATCATTCAACTTTGTCATTTTAGCAGGAAAGCAACCATAGACAACAGGTAAAGGACTGGGAATGTGTGTTCCAATAAAACTTTATTTACAAAAGCAGTTGATGAGTTAGATTTAGACCACTGGCAAAGTTTACTGACCCCCAATTTAATGCAGATGAACTTAATCACTTACATTACTAAACCACAATCTCTACACATATATACTATTTTCAGAATTATTCCAGACTCAGATGTGTTTTATTTTAAGGAGTTATAACTAGAAAGGAAAGAAGGTGGTAGGATATAAGAGGTATTTTTATACAAACCTCCTCTGTCACACTAAATTTTTGTGTTACAGTTTGAGGGAAAACTTTTTGCTATGTGTATAGAGATGTTTGGTTTAAATGCTCACTTCCCTCTCATCTTATAGGAGTGGAGTAATAGATATTTGGGCTTAATGAGATTTTTGTTATTACATGAATGGCACAGTTTGAACAAAGTAAGTGTAAGAGAACCCAGATAGTTGTCTATTACCAAAGAAAGACACAGGGCATTTAAGAATAAGGCTCCAGAGAAATTGTTCTCACTGCCACTTGAGCTATCAGTGGTTTTTCCATTTTGGCTGCACATTATAATTGTTCCAGAAATTATGAAAATTTTTAATTAATTCATCTAGAAATAAAAGATGATATTCACCAAAGATAATATCTTAGCATCTTTTAAGGTACTATCAAGATGCAAAATTAGAATTGGTAAATTGTGATGTACAATGACATATTTCTACAATTCATACATAAGATAGCTAACTATATATAAAACAATACAAATTAATCACCACACCAGAAAATTAAGAGAAATACAGATTTCTGATTCCCATTCTGGTTCACATTTAATAGAGTGATGTGAAATAGAAAGATTCTGAGATAGAGATATGTTTGTGTTTTCTTAAACAGGCCATTGGCGGGGAATGAAAGAGGGATTGAGAATGATTGCACATATGGTTCTGGAAATATTTGTAGAGTAAAATAAATGGACAAATGATGATGCTAAAACCGAAATAACAACAACTGTGTCAATATTGTGGACTGGTAAACAGTCTATTTGCTTGTATCTAAACAACTCTACTGGTAGAGTAGGCCACATTAACTATTTAGTTATTTATATATATTTAAAATAATACCTATAGTAAAGGTACAGTGAAACTAAGTAATCATGAACCCAGAATTCCATATTCGCTTTCTGTATCCTACAATTTGCAGTCAGATAGTTAGCAGTCACTTAGGCTCGCTCTGTCATTTGAGGACCTCACAGTTTACACAATAGATGCTTTGAGCCTGCTTAGAACAATCTTGAGAGACTTTACCATATATATTTAGCATCTAGGTTAGCAGTCTAGAAATGTAAGGTCTAACCAGTGTTACTAATATGATAAATTCCTGCTCTGTTTGTATTTAAATACAGAGAAGTTTTAGTGTTCTTTATATTCAAGAAATTGGTTATATATCTCTTCAGTTAAACAGTCTTCCACCCCAAAGTGCCTATAATTATTATTATAAAGTAAAGTATTACTGTTACAAAGTAAAGGAAACAATATCAAGTTTCTTGCTAAGCAAGAACTTAAGAAGGCAGAAAATGACAGGGAAGTAATAATTTAAATAAGTTGATTAAATATATGTACATCATTCTGCTTTGGCAGAGACAGGAAGGGAAATAAGAGTACAGAAAAATAATGGCATAAAACTATCATTTGTTGGGGGAGGCGCCTAGGTGGCTCAGTCGTTTAAGCATTCAACTCTTGATCTCAGGTCAGGTCATGATCTCATGGTTCCTGAGTTCGGGCCTCGCATTGGGCTGTGTGCTAATGATATGGAGCCTGCTTGGGATTATCTCTCTTCTTCTCTCTCTGCCTTCTCCCCGCCTTGTTTGCACTCTCTGTCTCTCTGAAAACAAAGAAATATCATAGGATTTCACTCATACATGGAATTCAAGAAACTTAACAGATAAACATAGAAGGGAAGGAAAAATAAGATAAAAACAAAAAAGGGAGGCAAACCACAAGAGACTCTTAAATACAGAAGACAAACCGAGGTTGATGGGGGTGGAGGGGTGAGGGGATGGGCATTAAGGAGGGCACGTGTTGGGATGAGCACTGGATGTTATATGTAAGTGATGAATCACTGGGTTCTACTTCTGAAGCCAAGACTGCGCTGTATGTTAACTAACTTGAGAATAAAAAAAAAAAAAAGACTATTGTTCAGCCATAAATACATACATACATACATACATACATACATACATACATACATACATAAAATAACTTAATCATTTTGGAACGGTTTACTCCTAAACTAATTGCACTGATTCTGCATTTGCCCAACCTGCGTGTGGAAAACAGTCTTCTTTGGATTGCTTACACTGCACAAAAATGGAGAAGAAAGTTTTGTTCAGAAATGAATACAGAAATAAACCCCTTGAGGTAAATAAAGGTCCATCTGTCGTATAGTTCTTTATAAGGAAATCTTTAAAAAGGTTAAGGAATAAGAGGAAGTGGGAGGAGGAATAGAAAGAGGAGACAGACACGGAAGGGAATGGTCTGAGTTCGTAAATATTTGGAGTAAGAACAGGATAACCAGAGTCAATTCAAAGAAACCAAAGTGGAAACAAAGTGGAAGCTATTCTGATGCTATTTTGAAGGGTTCTGGATCTATAATTTCATGTACCAGAATGTGTTGTCTGTCAGAAGTCTTAACTCGGCATTCTCTAGAAGGAAGAAGGATAGTAAAGTTACTAATAGAACATGTTATTGAAATGAGATTAAACCAGATTGTTCTGTTGGCCCTTACTAGATTTATATCTTCCGTTGATGTTACTTACATAACTGTAAAGCCTCAGTTTCCATCCTGGTGAAAGGAGAGCAGCAACTTTTAATTTATTAAAATTTTCATTTATTAAATTTGTAATTTATAAACTGGTTGAGAAGATTGAATCAGATCATGCATATAAAATGCTGTTTAATTTTTCATATTATTTACTGCTGCTTCTGTCGTCTTACTCCAGTGTGACTTTAGTAAAGTCACAGGATTCACCATGTGGTTATTTCTCAGAACCCATAGTCACTAAATCTAAGCAAAGGAATGTGAGATGTATTTTGTCAAAGCAAAATGGCTTTCCAAAAACCACTGTCACTGTGTACATTTACAAATTTTGTTTCTTGGTTCTGCTTCTTGATGTAAGTAATTCTTGGAACATTGCCATATTAGTGACAACAATGTGGTTTACCAGAGTGATGCCATCTCCGTAAGGGAACCTATCAGTTTCTGATGGGGTCAGCAGAAGAATGTTTTTTACCCTATAAGCAATGTGTAGGCTTAGCATAATGAGATGAGATTTTATGAAAATATTTTCTCTCAAGAACAGATTTCCTGGTGACAGGAACAGCAGATTCCACAAATTTCCCCAAGTTTAACAGGAGCTATGCTTTGAAATTATATGGAAATATGATATTGATTTTTATGGTTGCTTGATGAGAGGGACTAGAAGTTCTACTATTTTAGAAAATATGAATATAATAAATCATTCAATTTAGTGTGACCATTTTTCTTTACCTCACACTTTTGTGGTTCTGTGCTTTGTAAATCCTGTGTTCAGTTATGTCTCATTCCTTTGTTTACTTTATTTTTAAACCTTATCTAGAGGGTGATGTTATGCTCATTGATTCTATATAATATAGAGATACAGAGAAGATAAAAGGATGTTTTAATGTTAGGGTTGTTTTAAATAAGATCACATCTTCGCAATCATTTTGAATGATATTTAGGATCCCCTGTTCTGAAAGTTATTAGAAACCCTTTTATATTGCCTTTAGGATATTAAGGAATAGAAAAAGAGATAGCTTTTCATGGGCATTCTCGTAGACTGAATGTTTGTGTGCCCCCCAAAATTCATATTTTGAATTTTGAAGCCCTAATTCGCAATATGATGGTATTAGGAGATGGTGCCTCTGGGATATAGTCCGGTGTAGATGAAGTCATTGGGGTGGAGCCCTCTCAATGGAATTAGTAACTGTATAAGAATAGGTGTGAGAGAGCTCTTTTCCCTCTGATATGTGAGTACACATGGCAAAGACTTCTGTCTGCAGATCCAGAGTGCTCTCACCAGGAACCAGACTTCCCGGCCTCCAGAACTGTGAGAAATAAATGTCTGTTGTTTAGGCCAACCAGTCCTTGGTGTTTTGTTATAATAGTCTGAGCTAAGACAATTATATAATAATTGTGAACCTTAAAACAAACAAGCAAACAAAAAAACCTGAATCACAGGAACTTCCTCTGTTGGCATATTGAAATATTTAATTTTTAAACAATGGGAAACCTGCTTGTTTCCTACCTCCTTAATCTTCCTCAGCAATATAAACCAAAGGAAAACTAAAGTCAAAACTTCAAATGCCTATGGAGTATTTAAGTAAAATCTTATCACTTAATGTTGATAATTAAATCAAATGGAGTATACCTATGGATGAAGTGAGACCATGGGCTAATAGGACTTTTTTAGCAAGGGTATCATTTGGGTATGACTTTTATTCCTTATACGTCAAATTCAAGCTTCAAAATTTGAGCATATATAGCTTTCAAATTAAAGTGTATATTTAAAGAGATGTATATATGTGTGTGTATATATATATGCATAATTATAGTTATGTACATATACAAATATGTATTTAATAACCTGGAATATAATAAGTATCAAAAATCAGAACTGCTTTAGCATGAAGTGACTATAGCAAGATATTAAAAATATCTATACCAATATTTATGACCTAGATAAATAAGCAACTGAAAAGATTAAGAAATTTGAAAAAAAATAAGTAATTACTAAGATTCCAAAGGGGGAATCTTTTTAAACTAGATTAGAAATTAGTAAATAAGTAGAAAAATCACCTTTTAAAGTGTAATTTGTAGTTATTTCAATAATTATTGAAGTGTCTTTAAATAAGAGAGCAGAAACTCTGGAAAGCTAAATTTCCTTCAAAGATATTAACTTGAAATGAGTATGAAAGATTTTTATTTCTATAATAACTTAAACACCATTTTGCCAATGCAAAAAGAAAAAAAAAAGAGACTTTAAATGCAGCTTAAGCACAAAGATACACTCCAGGCTACTGAGAAAAGTCTACTTAATTTTATTGATTTTTCTCCTTCAGTTTAAATTCCCTAGTCCCCATGGTCTTTTATCATTTTTATTCAGAGGTGAATATGAGGTCAAAATTCAATTTTACTATATCTTTTATATTATCATTTATAATCATATCATGGAATATTGAATATCATTAGCTACCCATTGAAAGTTTTAACCCAAGAACCCAGCTTAGAATATTCTCTAGAAGAAATTGAAGTTCCCATTTATTTTATACAGCTTGTATATTTTTAAGCATATGCAATAATTTCTGAGGGAGAAATACAGTAACTTCAGCAGTATTTACTGTTATTAAGCTATGAGTGGGTTTTAAAAAGCTTAGCTGACTTTTGACTTACATTTCTTAAAAATACATAACTGTTGTAGAATGCTGGAGATAACTCTTCCTATGCATACATTGTGCCACATTCCACAAAAGGTTGTATGCTATTTCAAAAAAAAAAAAAAAAAAAAAACAACAACCCAAAACTTTTTTGGTCATGTATGAAGGCATAAAAGATTTAAGAGAGGCCACTCCCTTACCACTTGAGTCAGTTCTGGATTTAAGGATTGGCAAAAATAAGCATTCTGATGCACACGTAAAATATGCAGAAAATGAGTTTTACCTTAGTTATTTGTAGGCGTCAGCCTAAGGAATATTCGTGAACACACATTCCTGTGTCTCCCTACCGCATACCCTTATGGGCAGTCACTCTCCCACTTGGTTGCCAGCATGAGTAGAGTGGAGTCTGTAATCTCAGGGTAAGACTAAGCTTTTCAGATTTCTTGTAGCCCAGCCACATTTCTGAATAATTCTGGTATATACTTTTTAATATAAACGTTTTCAAAAACTTCTTTGTGATGAGTTGTTTTACCCACATGTAGCATCATAGGTCCTGGTTTGAGATACTTCTTATGCAATCAATGCCATGTCACTGCATTATCTAGTCATTGTACACAGCCGGTCACACCACAAGTAGATAATGTAAGCTTTAACAATTAGGAAGGATGGATAATGAGACAATACGGGGAAAAATCATTTTTGAGTAAAAGTCCATTCAAAGCACGAGATAGACTGATGGATATTATCATTGATTAGGTTCTATATCACATTCAGTGTAGAATCAAAGAATATCCACAATTATCTCAGAAGTCTTTGAAAAAAGTCCTTCTCCTTTCTAACGATTTATCTCTGTGGGAATGGATTTTTTTTAAGCCATTCCACCAAAATAACATGGTATAACATTGAAGGCAGAAGCAGATACAAGAATCCACCTGTCTATAATGAAGGGAGACATTAATGGAAATGAAGCCATTCTTCTCACAATTTTTTTGTACTGGAAATGTGTCTGAAATTAAAAAAAGGTTATTGATGTTAACACATGCTTGGCTTATCACGGTTATTTTTAAATAAATAATCAATCTCCATTTTAATTTCAGGTATGGTAATATTACTAAAAAAATTTCACATCATCATAATCTCTGGGTTTTCAATTGTTTTTAAGAGTATAAAATATTTCTGAGAAGAAAATTTGAGAACCACTGCTTTATAATTAAAACCTTTCCACTTAGAAAACAAAGACGGTGTCTGTTTCATTTTTATTTTTTTTTTCAACGTTTTTTATTTATTTTTTTGGGACGGAGAGAGACAGAGCATGAACGGGGGAGGGGCAGAGAGAGAGGGAGACACAGAATCGGAAACAGGCTCCAAGCCATCAGCCCAGAGCCTGACGCGGGGCTCGAACTCACGGACTGCGAGATCATGACCTGGCTGAAGTCGGACGCTTAACCGACTGCGCCACCCAGGCGCCCCTGACGGTGTCTGTTTTAGATGGTGTCTGTTTTAGATGGTGTCTTTAGTAACATAGCCTGGAATTTTACAATGTTCCTTACTGTTTTGTTTGTTTGTTTGTTTGTTTGTTTGTTTGTTTGTTTTTAAATCTCTTCCATTTGATCTTTTGAGGCTTGCCTTAATTTTAGGGGGGACAATCTACTTTTTTTAACCTCTCTTCCTAATTATGCCAATGCAACTTCTATCTCTGGTATCTTACCATCTCTTCCTTGATATATTGTAGTTTACCTTTTAAAAGTGTTTGTATAGGACACAGCTTCATTATGACGTTTGTGTAATGATGGCATGTTTGTTGACAATATTAACGCACCCAAAAGCAATATTATTTTTCTTGGTAAGAATGCTTCATATTTCACAGTTTTTTAAGTTCCTTTTTATTTTTGAATTTATATTGTTTATTTTTAACTTATTAATATTTATAAAGACATTTTCCCCTGAACCACCTATTAAAAAAAAAAAAAGTTTGTGTTGTGGGGGGCAGGAGGGGGAGGGTAGAGTGATATTCTTGACTAATTAGGAAATTCCTTTAAATTTTTTTTAAAAATCTTTATTTATTTTTGAAAGAGAGAGAGAGAGAGAGAACCGGGAAGGGACAGAGAGATGGAGACAGAATCTGAAGCAGGCTCCAGGCTCTGAGCTCTGAGCTGTGAGCTATCAACATAGAGCCTGACTCAGGGTTCAAACCCAGGAGCAGTGAGATCATGACTGTGAGCTGACTGAGACACCCAGCCACCCCAGGAAATTCCTTTTTTTTAAAAAAAATAATAAGTCTAATGTTTATTTCTTAAGAACAAGTTGACTTCATGAGCTCTTTTTTAAAACAATGCAGCTTCTCTTTAGTGCCATGAGAGACACTCTTATTTTGCAAGTATGAATTTTCTGTATGATCACTTGTTTCAAAATACTTTTGATTCAAGTGAGTGTCATTTGCTTAGAATCTCTATTTCTATATTTGTGAAGAAAGAGCTTTAGGATTTGCAGTAGGATCCAAAGAAGAAATTCACTGTGATTTTAGAAAAGTATCAATTGTGGTGTTTTTTGAAGTATAATATTCTTACACATGCCTATTTTCTACCCCCAAAAATGGTATGCTTGCACTTGAGGTATGTTTTTCAATGGTCATGTTATATTTAATTCATAGATTTATGTGGAAAAGCCAATAGATGAAATCCTTTTATGTATACAGTATGTATATGTATCTCAATTTGTTGTTTCAGATTTTTCTATAGAATGAACTATCATTTTGAATTGCACTTTTGATTTCAACGCTCACAAGTGTTTCATGTCAAATTTTATTGTAAGTGTATTTCTGGCATTTGAACTTATATTTATCTATTATTTTTGTTCAAGTAAATGTATGTCAAATGTTATGACGCACAATACAAAATAATGTTTTCTGAGATTTGTTTTTAGATTTGACGTGATGTCAACCTTTTGTACTCCCTTGCTAACAGACATTCTATTTTATATTTAAATATAGTAACCTCTTACATATTATTTAAAGTATGTATATATACATATATATATACATAGACAAATGTGTTTTATGTGCATATATCTATATATATTTCTTTTATACATCAGTGTGTATATATGTATTGATTTTATAAACAAGAGTTTAGATTTTCTACATAAATATATCTTACTATCTATTTATCCTAATATTTTTGTATATTTATTTATACCTTGATGGACTACTGGTTACGTTTGTGCTTTTCACTTATGTTGAAAATTTTATAAATTCAAAGAAAATGAAGAATTATATAATAGAAATTAGTGGAGCTTAAACTTACTCATTGGTGTTATATAGATATTTGAATCATAAAAATAAATATTTCTTAGTTATTTGACATTTTCTTCTTCATGAGCTTGCCAATCATAGCTATGCTTTTGGGAAAATACTCCCATTTCTTTATTTTTCTAACATAAAACATGCAGATACCACACCTACACCTTTTCTTTCATTTAAAATTCTTGTCTTATTCGATACGACTGCAAAACTGCATCACCCTCTGACTTTTTAATCTTTAGATGGCCTTAATGATGGTTCCTTGTGATTTCCTGTCAGATATAGAATATGTTTGGTCAATTCTTAAATAATTATGTTTCGAAGTTGTGTATGTAATGTCCATGTCAGATACAAATAACACTGTCCTCCAATAAGTGGCGTCTGTGACTGCTCAAGAAACCATTAACTTGGTTAGATAACATGTTCTGCCTCCTGCCATCTTGAAGGTCATGCTGATTTTATTGATCTGGTTTGCTATTTCTTCCCATTAACTTTTCTTTTAAAGGCAATTGCACTGAAGAAGAAGCAGTATTCACTGACAGCTTTCAGCCCCATGTCACCTATGGAGATCTTTACTTCTCTGTGGTGTTTTCGTGGTTTAGGTTGTTAATGAGCTGTCTTCTGCAGGCTGATTGTCAGTTCATAATACTATGCTGATTCGGCAAAGCCATCCCTAATCTCCTTCTCTTCCTTACAAGAATGGTTATCAGTTTTCTAGAGTTTCTTTGTTAATAATATCTGAAGGAGTTGTTATGATGCCCTTGGCTTATTGGACTAGAAAGTTTCTTTAGACAGACTAAGAAATGAGCAATCTATCATGGCCTTCTGAATATTTGTTGCCTTTTTGTACATAAGTATATAAAAATAATTGATTAAATTCAGTCTTACCCTGTACTTTTCTAAACTTTTATGGTGAAGAAAAACAGTCTGCTATTGTATTCATGTAATATTCAAGCAATGAGTAGCTAACATAGCACATAGAAATATGCTTTTAAAAGTTAATGCCAGGCTCTGCAAAGATCTTTGAGGAAAGTTCATATACAGATGCTTTGCTGATTAGAGCCAGTTATCTTTTACACTCTGGTATGCATTCAAGGCAAGAAATGGTAACTCTTCAAATGTATTGACATTTTATTGCAAATTTGATTGTATACTTGTGTGAATGTGTTAATTTTGACATTTTGAAATGTGACGTTTCAATAATTTAAAAATATATTCTGTTGGAGCGCCTGAGTGGCTCAGTGGGTGAAGTGTTGGACTCTTGATTTCAGCTTAGGTCATGATCTCACAGTCGGTGTGTTCGAGCCCCGGGTTGGGCTCTACACTGACAGTGTAAAGCCTGCTTGGGATTCTCTGTCCCTCCCTCCCTTGCTTCTCTCCTGCTCACTCTCTCTGTCTCTCTCTCAAAATAAATAAACTTTAAACAAAGTTTAAAAAGGGTGTGAAAAATGTTACATTAATGCGCCATAAAAAACTGAAATGCTGACATAAATTAGTGAAGGTTTTTATAGGCTATATACCTATCAGTTGGCTTCAGTTAGATGATTCTAGTGAATATTCCTGATGTACTACCTACATTCTCTTTACCTAAAGTTGTAACCATCTGCAAGGTGCAGGTAATGGCTTAAGTTTGTAAACTTATACAGGAATTGTCCTTGGCTGAGAGAAGCCATCTGGAAAGATATCCACCCCAACTCTTAGAGTCTGTTATATACTTTTTTGACTAGGCAAAAAAAGTCTAGGCTTTTGTAAATAAAATAAAGAATAAAATGTATTCTATTTTGTAAGGTTAACATTAGGACGTGTATGTGTGTGACATCAGCGTCTGATTTCTACTATAAATACATTTATTTTATTTTATAGAAACCTGATTATTTGAATATTTTCTTTAATTGACATTTTTAAACATTTTTTAAAATTTTAATTCCAGGGGCGCCTGGGTGGCGCAGTCGGTTGAGCGTCCGACTTCAGCCAGGTCACGATCTCGCGGTCCGTGAGTTCGAGCCCCGCGTCGGGCTCTGGGCTGATGGCTCGGAGCCTGGAGCCTGTTTCCGATTCTGTGTCTCCCTCTCTCTCTGCCCCTCCCCCGTTCATGCTCTGTCTCTCTCTGTCCCAAAAATAAATAAAAAACGTTGAAAAAAAATTAAAAAAAAAATTTTAATTCCAGTATAGTTAACATTCAGTGTTATATTGGTTTCAGACATACAATGTACTGATTCAACAATTTTATACAATACTCAGTGCTTATCATGGTAAGTAAACTCTTTAATTCCCATTAGCTATTTCACTGATCCCCCCCACCCACCTAGCCTCTGGTAACCATCAGTTTGTTTACAGATTTTTTTGTTTTTGTTTTTGTTTTTTTTTAAATTTGGATCCAAGTTAGTTAACACATAGTGTAATAATAATTTCAGCAATAGGATTTAGTGATTCATTACTTACATATAACATCCAGTGCTCATCCCAACAAGTATCCTCCTTAATGCCTCTCTCCCCTTTAGCAGTTTCCCAACCCAACACCCTACCAGCAACCTTCAGTTTGTTTTCTGTATTTAAGAGTCTCTTATAGTTTGTCTCCCTCTCTGTTTTTATATTACTTTTGATCTCCTTCCTTATGTTCATCTGTCTTGTATCTTAAATTCCATATGAATAAAATCATATGATATTTGTCTTTCTCTGACTGACTTATTTCACTTAGCATAATACCCTGTAGTTCCAGCCATATTATTGTAAATGGCAAGATTTCATTCTTTTTGATTGCTGAGTAATATTTCAGTGTGTTTGTGTGTGTGTGTATATATATATATATATATATATATATATATATATATATATATAATCTCTTTATCCATTCATCAGTTGATGGACATTTGGGGTCTTTCTATACTTTGGCTATTGTTGATAGTGCTGCTATAAACATTGAGATCCATGTGCCCCTTTGAAAAAGCACACCTATATCCTTTGGATAAATACCTAGTAGTGCAATTACTGGGTCATAGGGTAGTTCTATGTTTAATTTTTTGAGGAACCCCCATACTGTTTTCCGGAGTGGCTGCACCAGTTTCAAGAGGGAGAGAGAGAGAGAGAAGAGAGAGAGGGAGAGTGAGATCCTCTCTCTCCGCATCCTCACCAACATCTGTCATTGCCTGAGTTGTTAATTTTAGTCATTCTGACAGGTGTGAGGTGGTATCTCATTGTGCTTTTGATTTGTATCTCCCTGATGATGAGCCATGTTGAGCATTTTTTCGTGTGTCTGTTAGCCATATGGATTTCTTCTTTACAAAAGTGTCTATTCATGTCTTTTGCCCATTTCTTCATTGGGTTATTTGTTTTTTGGGTGTTGAGTTTGATAAATTCTTTATAGATATTGGATACTAACCCTTTATCTGATATGTCATTTGTAAATATCTTCTCCCATCCTGTCAGTTGCCTTTTAGTTTTGTTGGTTGTTTCCTTCACCATGGAGAAGCATTTTATCTTGATGAGGTCCCAGTAGTTCATTTTTGCTTTTGTTTCCTTTGCCTCCTAAGACATGTCAAGTACGAAGTTGCTGTGGCCAACGTCAAAGAGGTTGTTGCTTGTTTTGTCCTCTAGGATTTTGATGGCTCCATGTCTTACATTTAGATCTTTCATCCATTTTGAGTTTATTTTTGTGTATGGTGTAAGAAAATCATCTAGGCTCATTTTTCTGCATGTCGCTGTCCAGTTCTCCCAACACCATTTGCTGAAGAGACTCTCTCTTTTTCCATCGGATATTCTTTCCCACTTTGTCAAAGATTAGTTGGCCGTATGTTTGTGGGTCAATTTCTGGGTTCTCTACTCTGTTTCATTGATCTATGCGTCTGTTTTTGTGCCAGTATCATACTGTCTTGATACTACAGCTTCCAAATACAGTTTGAAGTCCGGAATTGTGATGCTTCCAGCTTTGGTTTACTTTTTCAGGATTGCTTTGGCTATTCGGGGTCTATTATGGTTCAATTCAAATTTTAGGATTGTTTGTTCTAGCTCTGTGAAGAATGCTGGTGTTATTTTGATAGGGATTGAATTGAATATGTAGATTGCTTTGGGTAGTATTGACATTTTAACAATATTTTTTCTTCCAACCCATGAGCAAAGAATATTTATCCATTTTTTTGGTGTATTTCTTCAGTTTCTTTCATTAGCTTTCTATAGTTTTCAGTGTATAGATTTTCCACCTTTTTGGTTAGGTTTATTCCTAGGCATTTTATGGTGCAATTGTAAATGGGATTGATTCCTTGATTTCTCTTTGTGCAACTTAATTATTGGTGTATAGAAATGCAACGAATTTCTGTGCATTGGTGTTATATCCTGGAGCTTTGCTGAATTTATGGATCAGTTGTAGCAGTTTTTTGGTGGAATCTTTTGGATTTTCCATTTAGAGTATAATGTGAAAGTTTGACTTCATACTCACCAATATGGATGCCATTTATTTCTTTGTATTGGCTAATTGCTGAGGCTAGAACTTTCAATACAGTGTCGAATAACTGGCAAGAGTGGACATCCCTGTTGTGTTCCTGACCTAAGGGGGAAAACTCTCAGTTTTTCCCCATTGAGGATGATATTAGTGGTGGATCTTTTACATATGGCTTTTAAGATCTTGAGGTATGATCCTTCTATCCCTAATTTCTTGAGAGTTTTTATCAAGAAAGGATGCTGTGTTTTGTCAAATGTTTTCTCTACATCTATTGAGAAGATCATGTGGTTCCTATCCTTTCTTTTATTAATATGATGTATTGCATTGATTGATTCGCAGATACTGAACTAGCCCTGTATCCCAGGAATAAATCCCGCTTAATCATGGTGAATAATTCTTTTAATATATTATTGGATCCAGTTTGCTAGAATCTTATTGAGAATTTTTGCCCCATGTTCATCAAGGAAATTGGTCTGTAGTTCTTTTTACTGGAGTCTTCCTCTGGTTTTGGAATCAAGGTAATGTTGGCCTCATAGAAAGAGTTTGGAAGTTTTCCTTCCATTTATATTTTTGGAACAGCTTTTAAAGAATAAGTATTAACTCTTCTTTAAATGTTTGGTAGAATTCCCCTGGAAAGCCATCCAGCCCTGGATTCTTGTTTGTTGAGTTATTTTTGATTACTGATTCAATTTCATTACTGGTTATGAGTCTGTTCATTTTTTCTATATCTTCCTGTTTCAGTTTTATTAGTTTACATGTTTTTAGGAATTTTTTCCATTTCTCCCTGATTGACCAATTTGTTGGCATATGATTGCTCATAATATTCTCTTATTATTGTTTGCATTTCTGCAGTGTTGGTTGTGATCTCTCCTCTTTCATTCTTGATTTTATTTATTTGGGTCCTTTCCTTTTTCTTTTTGATCAGTCTGGGTAGGGGTTTATCAGTTTGGTTAATTCTTTCAAAGAACCAGCTCCTGGTTTTATTGAAGTTGATATCTGTTTTTTGATTTTGATATCATTGATTTCTGCTCTAATCTTTATTATTTCCCTTCCTCTGCTGATTTTGGGATTTGTTTCCTTTTCTTTTTCTTGCTTTTCAGGTGTAAAATTAGGTTGTGTATTTGAGATCTTTCAAAATAGGAGAGCTAAAGAGTTTCCCAGACAAACCAAAACTAAAGGAGTTCATGACCACTAAACCAGCCCTGCAAGAAACTTAAAAGGAAACTCTTTGAATGGAGAAAAGATAACAAAGCAAAAAGGACCCAAAGCAAAAAAGACTAGAAAGGACCAGACAACACCACCAGAAACACCAACTCTATAAGCACCACAGTGGCACTAAATTTATATCTTTCAGTACTCACTCTAAATGTCAATGGACTAAAAACTCCAATCAAAGACACAGGATATCAGAGTGGATAAAAAAATTTAAAAAACCAAGATCATCTATATGCTGCTTACAAGAGACTCATTTTAGACTTAAAGACACCTTCAGATTGAAAGTAAGGGGATGGAGAGTTTTATCTCAATGAACTTGTGTTTCAAAACCCTACATTTCAGAGACCCCAGAGGCTTGGACCTATGCTCTCTGGGTGAGGGTCTCACTGAACAATAGGTGGGTACCAGCTTGCCCCAGAAAACGTGGAGCAATTGCACAACGGCAGAAGTTCAGAGATTATGCTAAATCACAACACACAGCCAGCCTCAGGTTTTATCATACTCTGGCATCTTTGTGCCAATACCAGCATACGTAGCTGCTCTCCAGGGTCATCTGGGACCTTTGCCTGAGGGGAAGCCGTATGGCCTCTACCAAAGGTACTCCAAGCAGGAGAACTGCTTCTCCCCATGTGGCACATGGACCCCTCAGATCCTGCTGCCTGCTGCTAGGGATTTGCCCTACTTCTTCACCAGGGCACTGCCAGGCACTGAGCTCCAGAACCTCAGACTCCCTGTTCCAGTGTTTATAGAATCTTGGTGTTATTGAAACCCTCTCCTTTCTTCCCATCAGTGGTTTTGGGGAAAAGTTTTCTTGTTGAGTCCCTGTGTTTTCACTGTTTCTTTCTCCAGATACTTTCAGGGGAGTTCTTTTCTTGCACAATCCCAATGTGCTGCATTCTCCCCCTTTCTCTTTCTCTGTCGTCTCTCCACCAAAACAGCTCCCTACCCTTTCCCCCAGTTTTTCTCTCCCCCCAGTTCCCCTCTCCATACCGCGTACATGCCAAGTTCTATGGCTCAAGTTATGCAGATTGTCGTGGTGAGCCTCAGATCAATTTCCTAAATGTTCAAAATGGTTTGGTGCTGATCTAGCTGTGTTTCAGGGATGAGAAAAGCTCAGGGTCTCCATGCTGTTCTGCCATCTTAACTCTTCCTCCTTTGAGTGAATACATTTTAATCTAAAGTCTGTGAAAGTCTCCCTATAGAATATCTAATTAACTGGTATTTGGAAACCCCAATATTGACAGAATTAGCTTATTAAAAACAGATGCATGACTATAGGCATTTCAAGATAGTGGGTGCTTGAATTGGGAATTGTCTTCCCTTATCAGACTAGGGGAATTTTCTCAGCCCTAAGGAGATTCTTATAAGAATCATTTTGATGAACTATTAAAGTCTGAAGAGGATGTTTTCAACTAGATATTTCTCTGTATTTTTCCCCATATGCTGAAAACTTCAAAGAAGTTATCCATGTTTTTCCATATAATTTACTTTTATTTTTTTCACAGTGACTATTTCTGTCTTAATTATATCCTGAAAGATAGAGGTGTTATTTTTTACTTGTTCGTAATTATTAGACATTTTTTTTTAAATTTTGCTTTCTTCTTTATTTCCCAGAATAGATTGAACAATCCACATGTTGGCAAAATTAGTATTTTTGAAGATGTGTCATTTGTGGAATGCATTACACAATGTGTCAAACAAGTAGTTTCCTATCAAACAATTCTGAGATCACATTTCATACTATTTTTTTCAAGATTTTTGGTATCAAATTGATATCTTGTGTTATTGGGTTGCTGTCTAATTGTCCCTCATGTGCTTCCAGTTATTGTATATTGATTTCCATGTGTATGGTGCATGGTTTAACCTGCCCAGAACAGTTTTCTTTGCCACAAATAAGGAGAGAGACATTAGTTTTCTATGTTTGTATGTATTATCTTTGCCACAAATAAGGGGAGAGGCATTTTCTTCTGTGTTCATACCTAAGCTTTTCTTCTAGGCTATGTTCATATCTTCATGATAGAGCCACTTTAATAAGAGTAAGCCCTTTCCCTCTCGGTGAACAAACCCAAGTTCATGTGCTCCAAGAAAGAAGGGATAGCCACTCATAAGGGAATTTGTTTTCTAGGATATATGCTTGTTCATGGCTATCACGAAATTTTGTGGCTGATGGAATTTAAAAAAAATATTGGCAATCCCAATGTATGGGTTGTGTGATCACTTTGGGGGAAAGAAACAACAACAATTCACATAAATTTAGTATTAATAAATCTCTCATACATAACTACAATATAAATGTGGTTAGTAATGCTTCATTTTTCTCTTGGTATGACTCAGCTGAATAATGAAGGAGTATACACTCTCTTTGTTAAAGACCATTGAACATACATTCCTGATAATTGACAGATTATCCAAGATTTTACTCATTTTGTTGGAAAGGGAAGGGCAATGTCATACCAGATTAAGGAGCAGGATTCTATGTTTGGAATGAGAAATCATAAAGGAAATTAAAATCTATATTGCATGGTATCGTCTATCTCTGGCTTACATGTGGCAAAAAATGGTGGTAAAATGCTACCTAGACCACACTACTAATGAAAGGCAAAAGTATTTACTGATAGAAATATTATATGTATTAGGAAATAAGGTGGAAATAACCAAGAGAATGTTTCTACTCAAAACATTCAGTTGTAAGGCAAATTCATTTAAAGGAAACACTGGAATATGGATATAGAATTAGAAAAATGTCAGACCCAAATGTCCTGACTCATTCTTGGTTAAAAGGAAAAGAAACCACAGGTCACAAATTTCTTTTGCATGTGATGGCAAAGTTGGGAGGAAAAATGTTTACATAATACTGTGAACATAAAAAGTGTCAGAGTAATTACTATGCTTGGTTGCACAAGTAAGAGAGAAGGTTAAAAGGATGATTACATAAGGATAACTTCAAGTGAGATTAATTTTTGGAATTGAATCTATATATGTTCTGTAATCATGGCCATGAAATTGCCTTTAAGCCATTTATTCCAATAAAAAAATAATAATAATAAAGCTTTCATGTTATATTCTGCAGTTAGGTACAAAAAAAATGTGTGGAAAGATTCCATGGAAAGCAGCCATTACCTGTAAGGGTAAAATTAACTTCACTGTTTAATTCCAAATTTCCAGTAGTCACAGTGTTTGCAACGATGCCTGTTAGAGGGAATTTAGTTGAATCAAACATAGAACATCTCTGCTGTTGATTGATGACTTACTAAACATAAACTTACATTGATTACATTGATAACAATTACACATTTTCTTATTCTAAACACAAAACATTTAGTCACTGGCTTAAGTGTATCTTTAAAATTAAAAGAAAATAAATTGATGCTGACTAGATACACACAGCATCATACTGAGGAATTTCTCTTCTATAGTTTTCTAAATAACTTATGAGTAGATGATAAATTTTTATTATTAGCATTTTTTGATTCAACTAAGAGAAGCATATGTTTTATCTCCTTTAATCTGTTAAAATGTTTGTTTTTATATGGAACCCCCCTTTCATGATAAACTTTCCTTGATATTGATGGTCATGTATTCAATGCATTGTTTGTATATTTGACCTAATATTTAAAAGAAAGATATAGAAGGGATTATGTTCATAATTGAGATTGGCCTATGCCTTTCCTTTGCAGTGGTGCTTTGTTCAGTTTGGTAAAAACATCACTTGGGTCTCATATAAGTTGGGTAGACTTCCTACTCTAGACTCTTGGTGAGAAATAAGAAAATATATGTTTCATGAAAGATTGTTAGAACTTGCCTATAAAATTGTTGGATTTAGTGCAGTTTGTATGGATTTTTCCCTCAGGGCATGTGCTGTGGGTTGAATAGTGTGCCCCCAAATTCATGTCCAACCAGGACCTCAGAAGGTGTCCTTGTTTGGAAATGGGGTCTTTTACAGATGTAATTTTACAGATGTAATTAATTAAGATGAGGTCATATTGGATAAGTATCGGTCCTAAATCCAAGGTCATTGATGTCCTTATAATGAAAAAAACTTCACAAACATTAGTTTTATAAGCTTCTTAGATAACCCACTGTATCCCAATTTGTTTTCACAAATGCTAAAATGAAATTGTATAGTATTCATAAAAATAAGGTCATTCACATAAATTTAAAACGTGTCTTTTCTTTTCCTTAAAATGTTATCTTCATATAAGAACACTGATTCTTTATGTTAACATTTGAGACACATGGCTTAGACAAATTTTAAAGCAAACCAAAAACATTGTATTGATAAATTTGATGTGTTTGGTAGACAAGACCTTATAATATGTGGAAGCTATGGGAGAAAATGTTAAAAGTGATTAGTAGTGGAAAAGTTGTGAAACTGGTCAAGAAAGTAAGCTATTCCTAAGTATATTTTTTCATAATTTCTCCCAAAGATTATCATATCAGTACTTAAAATTTTGATGTCTCCTATCCAGTTTCCTGAAACCATGGACTGCACAATTATACCACTACTGAGAACATTAAGAAAATAAAATACAATGGATTAAATTCAGATTTCTCTTGTGTTGAATGACATCTTTACTAGTGGCTTAAATTATTGCAACCATAAAATGAGTCAAAAAACTTTAAACATATTGGAGACAGACACGATTTCATTAATAGGTTTAATTATTAATTAACTTCATTAACAGGTTTTGATTTATAAAGTTTAATCTAGAGCTAAAACAATAAAAGTTACAAGTAAAAACCAATAATTTTCTTCTAGTTTTTTCAAACATTTTCTAAGAAGTTTTTTATAATCTGCTCCGTGGAAAACATCATGTGAAGTCTTTATTGTGTAAAGTTTTCTTTAACTCAAATTTTAGACTTATCTTGGAATATAGATGAATTTCTGTTAAAAGTTAGATTGGGAAAATCAATCAATTTCACATATGCTACCAAGCAGTCATTAAATTGAAACCCATCTATCTTCCATTTTATTCTGGTATCTTAAAGTGACATTTCTTTGAACAATTTCTTTTCTTCTAGCAATTTTAGTTAATATTTCCCCCTTGACTACTTTTAGTTTCCGTCTTTGAAACTTTATCATTGTTAGTTTGCAATTCTTCATTCTGTGTTTATTTCAACTAACTTTTAGAATCGTTTTGGACTAATATTCCAAATAATACTTGGAGAAAAAAAAGAACATAACACTACAATACAACAAAACAAAAACATATCTCAGTAAAGGTTTCTATGTCCTAGCAATACTATTCATCTTTTCAAAACAACACTCTATTGAGAACTCATTCTCTTGAGGGAGCACTTGTAAAGAATTTTTGCAACCCACAAGCTAAGTTCCAATATTTTATTTTATAGCAAGAAATAAGGTTACGAAAAGTCCAAGTCAACTTGTATCAGCGAGTAAACTACTGTGATGTGTAAAACATGGCAAGCCAGACTTCCTCATCTAAAACTTTTTGTGTAATAAGAAAGTAAAACCAGATCTAAGTGTCTGAGTATTTTTATCTAAGCACAGAACCAATTATAGCATTTTGAGGTTATGAGAATCTTTTGCCTCTTTATTTATTTTTTAAAAGAAAAATATTATTTTTAAAGGAAAGCTCAACATTCTTTGTTTTGTACTTTTTTAAAATTTTTTTATGTTTTGTACTTTTTTAAATCATTTTAAACTTGATATTTTTCTTCCAAAGGTAGTATATTTAGTTACATATGGATACATGTAGAGATGTATTATTATAGTGTGAAGAGATCATAGAGATCATAGAATTCACATCAGGCATACATTACATGTGAATGTGAAGCACATTAATCAAGAAAAATATAGTTGTCTAAAGTGTCTCAGGTATCTCTGCCTGTATGTACGTTACTGTCTCTCTGTTCCTCTACTCATTCAATATCAAACTCGTGCCCTCTCAACCTTTTATGCTATAATCCAATACATATTATAACAAATTTGCTAGGAGTTCATAATTAAACAAGACAGTCTTACATCATCATGGAGCATCCAACCTAATGAAAAGAAAACATATTAATGTTAAAAAATAAGTAATATATAGTATAATGATAAGTAAAATTAAAAAAAATTAATAAAACATGGTGATGATTAGGGAGGGGGGTGTTGGAGAGATTTAAAGAGATGTTCAGGAAGGATTTTCTGAGAGCTGAAACATGAATGATGACAGGGAGTAACCATGCAAAATGTGGATTAAAGAGATTGAGTAGAGACAGGAAACACAGGTGAGAACTGGTTTACCTTAGGGGTCACAAAGAAGCTAATGTGTTGTATTCAGAATGAGGAAAACAGATGGTGTTAAAGGTAGATTTTGCACTGTAGTGGGGGTTTCTGGATGGTCTGAGGCAGAAAGGATGAGTCGGTATCAACTTTTTTGCGTTATGTAAAAATGGATCCTATCAGGTCAAATATGTTATCAAGGAGCAGTTCACGCACATATTCACGATGAGGTAGCCTTTGACTGGAGTGACAGTTGTGGATATCAAGGGAAGTGATTCAGTATAGGCGAGATTTTGGAAGTAGGAAAGAAAGAACTTTCTGTAAGTTTAAATACATCAAGTTAGGAAATAAAGAGCCACAAATTCAACCCCCTTCCTAGATACCTGGGTAGCTTCACCTCCTCAGGTTCTATAAAGCGCTATGAAGATAGAGGTGCTGATACACAATGTTACTAAGTAGGTGGCTGATCTAATGTTTAGCTCTTGAGCAGTTGGCACCCAAGCTCAGAATGTCCCCATCATATATGGAAGGTCATTAGAATGCTAGCAAAATTCACCATAGTCACACATCTGTTATGAAAAATGTAGAATATCAATGCGACAGGAAGGCTTTATGGGAGAACAGTCTGACTGTGCCCATGTGGTAAGAACCTTCTTTGTGCTTCTGTCCTATTATTCCATTGGAGACCAGATAAAGGAATGAAATGAAAATGTTTCCTGCCTTGATACTGTCCAACTGTCCAAGTGGGTTGATGAACTGAGATGGGGACACTAGGGGGATCGTGATCTTTGTAGGAAGGATTCTATCATTAAGTTTACTTTTTAAAAATTATTTTAAAGCTTGAAATAACTCTACAGATTATCTAGTCACCTCACTCGTGATGAAAGTAAGAAATATGACTCAGAAACATGAAATGACAACTTGTCCAAGGTTGTGTGACAAGTTACGACTGCAGCGGAGACTAGGATGCAGAATAGCCATCCGTTCAGCTTCTTTCCACTGACAGCACAATGCATTTCAGTTTACCACTTATCTGCCAAGAAAATATATTAGTTAATAAGTGCTTAGAATCCAACTTCCTGGAAAACATCATGGTATGCCTTTCTTGTGTACACTTATGTTTAATTCAAATCGCAAAATGCCCTTGGAATGTAAATGAGTGTGTGCTTCTCAGGTTAAGTGGTAACATTGTGACAAAGAATAATTTAAAATGTAAGCAGTTTTATTAGTTATTATGCACAGTGTAGAACAGAGATACCATCTTGTGGGTATAAACGTTTTATCTTTTCTCTAAGTGGAAAAATGCCTTGACATTCTAGAGATCAGCACAATGAAACATACTAGAGTTTGGAGACAATTAATTATACCTTGGCTCAGCCTATGAAAACCCACACAATGCCTTCCACTCCACTGAGCCTCAGTTTCCTTTTTGTGAGTTACGAATAGGATAAAAGAGTGTTATTATAAAAATTAAACAAGATAGCTCCTAAGAGAATGTGTAGAGCATAATATGCATTCATTAAATGTTAAATTTAACCAATATTAGAATATAAGGTGACTTATCACTGTTTTCATTCAAAAACAGTTGCTCCTTGAAGGAATCTTAAAATGCTACCTGTATCTTCCCAGGCATAACTACTCATATGGTCTCTCTTACAGATATCATTGCATGCCTTTTCAGAAATGTGATTATTCACATTTGAATCACTGGGAGGAACTATTAAAAAATGTAACAGATGCTAGGGAATACTTTTAATGATTGTTCAGCAGAAGTTTTCCTTGGGGAAAGTGTAATCATTAAAACTCCCAGGTATTTTATTATCATCTCATGCAATTCCCTGAATAGCCATATCCCTTGTTAATCCACTAATTTATTCTGAGGCTTGTCCTACTGACTAATGTCCCCAGATGTCTTTTGACTGAGGAGAAATACTGTCAATTATGGAGTTTCTTTTGACCTTTGACCTTTCTATTTTCTACCTAGTGTTGATTATTAATATTGGGATGATATTTATTATGCAGAAGGTATTTTTATCTGAGTGAACCACTAGATAAAAATTAGTGTGGAAGACATACTTTCCTACACTCAGTATGTGGTTTCATGAAGGAGTAGTAGTTCTGGACAAATCTAGAATATTATTTTATTACCTGGAGACCTAACTACAAACACAGAGCTTCCAACTCTATGTCCCCAAGATTCCTATAGAGTTGGCATGGGTAGTGCTCAGGACTAAATATTATTGAGAAATAGGAATTTCTGACAGAAGTTTTATTTTCCAAAATGCAAAGCCACTTCACACTGCATACAAATGTAATGAAAATGCATATGTCTGAATAACATGTAGCAGTAAAACCTTGGATTGTGAGTAACTTGTTCTGTGAGTGTTCTTCAAGAGGAGCAAACGTGTAATAAATTTTAACTTGATAAACGAGTGATGTCTTGCAATACAAGTAGTACGTGATGCTGAATGTCACATGATCACAACTAAGCCAATGCTGCTTCTCTCTCTCTCCCTGTGGGATTGTGGGTGATCATCTCCCATGCTCGGATGCTCAGTCTCAGGCTGCAGTATTTAGCAGAAATCAGTGATTTTCAGAACGTTGGAAGGTGCCCACAACTGGCATCCAACTGTTGCATCATGAGGGACAGCAAGAGGTTATGGAAGAGATCTCAGCTGCAGAGGAGGAGGAGAAAAAGGGGAGGAATCCCTCACTTCAAATGAGATTAGGGAGATGTGTAAAGTGTTGGAAACAGCACAAAATTTTGCAGAAAAACACCACCCGGATAAGGCTGTAGCAGTGTGAGCAATGAATCTGTTTAACCACAATGCAATGTCACATCTCCATGAAATCCTCAAAAGGAGGCAAAAGCAAGTGTGATTGGATAAGTTCCTTGTTAATGTTGCATTAAAAGAAAGAGATTCCATTGATTAATAGAATGCAGTGATTCTTTTAGTGATCGTGAAAGTTGTCCTGCACAGTAACCCTCCTCTCTCTTGTCTCCCTCACACCAGTCATGAAGTGTTTCAAAGTCAAGTGCAAGTTAGTTTGTTTTTCTTTATAGTTTGTATTTTCTTTATTATTTTATATTATATTACAAAGTTCTAATCATTTTTACATGAATATTTTCAGGTTGTGGAACAAATTATTTGAGTTTCCATTTCTTATGGGGAAATTTGCTTTGATATACAAGTGCTTTGGATTACAAGCATATTTCCAGAAAGAATTATGCTTGCAAACTAACCAAGGTTTTACTGTCTATGTGAATTATAAGAAATTTAGTGACTACATGGACTTTATTTTATTTATCTGTCTCTTCATTAATATATTTTACAAATATTTATGGACACCTTTCACCTTTCAGGTTATTTCTAGATACTGGGAATAGAATGAAAGAAAAAAGAAAAGACAGTTGCTGATAAAACATAGCATAAGATCTAGTAAGGAATGTATATTAATCGAAGAATCACACAAATAAATAGAAAATTAAAAGTCATTTATAAAGTGCTAAATAGAAAGGCCCTTGGTGTTATGAACTGCATTATGAAGCACATTATAGTTAGGTCAGCAAAAGATCACCTAATGAAATAATGGAGGTAAGATTTAAGACAGAAGGGGTGCCTGGGTAGCTCAGTTGGCTAAGTGTCCAACTCTTGATTTTGGCTCAGGTCATGATCTCATGGTTCTTGAGCCCACATCAGGCTCTGGGCTGACAGTGTGCAACCTTCTTGGGATTCTCTCTTTCTCTCTTTCTCTGCCCCTCCCCCACTCGTGGATTCATACTCTCTCAAAATAAATAAATAAAGTTTAAACAATAAAATAAAATTGAAGACAGAACAGAAGTAACATGGCAAATGGAGGAATGAATGAGAAATTGCTAGTCTGAGAGACGAGTGTTTTGGAAAAGCCCTGTGCTAGAATGAACATGAAGTATACAAGGTAATAATAAAGTCAATGTAGTATATCTGGGGCACCAAGGTCAAGATGGGAATATGTTTACATGAAGTTAGATAGGTAGGGAGGATTAGAATACCTAATCTTGTTTTCTATTTTAATACATTTTGCTTTTTATCTAAGGACAAAAGATACTAAGATATTTTAAGCAGAGGGCAGTGTGATCAGATCTGAATTTTGATGAGTGGATTCTATTCGACAGAGGAAATAGCTTAGTTAGGGCCAACCTTGTATATACTAGGATAGACTGATTTATCCCACTACATAGGCGCAATATTTCATACCAAGATTTATGGTAGCTGGAAATTGCCAGATAGGAGAGAAAGAAAAGCTAATAGATTCAATGGATATAAATGACCAAGAAATGTTGATAGCTTGAATAAAAATGGAAGAGACAGGGAAATGTTGAATTTGGTTCCTGGGTTCTCAAGTTTAAATATTTATGATGATGCCATGTATCAAGATAGGGGACCCCCACAAGAGTACAAAAACATGGAAAGGGGAGTTCAAGAGTTTTATTTCAAACTTGTTAGTTATAAGGTGAATTGAGACTTCAAAGGAAGGTGCCATAGAAAAATAGAGATACATAGGTCTAAAGCTCAGATGACAGAGTTTGCTAGAAGCATTAAAGTAAAATAAATCTGATAAAAGTGATAATTGAATTCACTGACATACTGTTGTTTATTGTGGAAAAAAATGACATAAGGAGAATCATGTTCTACACACAAGATTTGATGGAACCCAAAAAGGATAAGAAAAAAAAGAGGGCACTAGAGAGAGGTAGTCAGTGACGTAAGAAAAGAGAGTGAACTCAAAGAATCCAAGAAAGGTGAAAGTTTCAAGAACAGAGTGGCCAGGAGTACAAACCGCTATAGGATTCACTGTCACATAAGTCACCATTGATCTGAGCAAAATATATTTTGGGGGAGTAGGAGGAGGCAGTCCCAATTATAGGGAAGTAATTAGTGAGTGATAAAAAATAGATACAACTTTCATCAAGGGTTTGAAGAACGTGGCTACATAGTTGAATATAGGGACATATGATTGCTGCCTAAGATGGAAGTTTAAATTATGTTTGCTTGGGTTTTTTCCCCCCGTGGAAAAAGAAAAATAAATCTTGAGCATCTACTAAAATATAAAAAGAGAAAAAGGAAATACATTAATTTGGTTTGAGAAATAGAGGTAGAAAAAAAAAACAGCCAAAGTGCAGCCTTACAATAAAAATAGAAGATGTTAATATTACATGAAAAACAAAATGTCCAGCAAGAAAGAGTCCTAGTAAATGCAGGTAAACCAGGAGAGCTGTTGCAGTAAAATAATGAGTGTGGAAATGATTAGATTACAATAAGAAAATGATGATAAATAGACATGGGATTTTTTTCTTTACTATATTTCCTTGTTTTCTTTACTATATTTCAGCAAGTTTAAAAATTAGAGAGTTACATATTCAGCCTGAAAAAGGGGAAGGAAGACTACTTTGAAGTCCATGCCGCATAGCCAGATTACTTTGTATTTTTCCTTATGTCAGCAAGTTAACCACCTCCAGGTCCTCTTCCCCATAAATACTTGAAGACAATTCAATTGACTTACTCTCCTCTTTCAAGCCCAATTCTCTCCTCCTGGAGGAGAAAAGGTTTTACTCATGGTAGTATTTTTAATTGTAATAAACAAGTCTCCCTTATGAAAGAAACACAATTTTAACCTTTAAAATTGTAAAAACAACAACAACAACAACAAACCTTTCCGATTCTCTGGAAGGTAAAGGTTCAGAAATTATGAATCTATTACTTCTTTACTTGATATAGAAAAGAACTTTCAAAGCATCACAATGTAATTTCATTCCACAAAGTAACTATTTTTTTTCTTTAATTTTCTTTTCTTCTTATTCCGCATATTTTTTGCGTTTTTAATTTTCCTAATCTCATTTCCCCTCTGCTCTAACCTGCTTTCTCAAATCATCTTATAATTTATATAATACTGGTAAACTTTTAGGAACTACTTTTATGAGTTACTAATTAATATAAAAAATAATCATGGGGAGCCTGGGTGGCTTAGTTGGTTAAGCATTGGAGTTTTGATTTCACCTCAGGTCTGATCTTACGGTTTGTGGGTTCGAGCCCTGCATTGGGCTCTGCGCTGACAGTGCGGGGCCTGCTTGGGATCCTCTCTACCTGCCTTTCTCTCTGCCCCTCACCTACTCATGCTCTCTCACTCTCACTTTCTCAAAATAAATAAGTAAACTTAAAAAGATGTCCTCTTGCTATTAAAAAAAACCCTAATTACTAATTTTAAAGTAATGCATGATTAGATGAGTTAAAATCAGGTACTACACAAGATATGAATTGAATATTAAAAAGACTACTTTTCTTCTGTTATGAGATGTAACAAGGTGCTCATTTTACTACTCATGTTCTAGAAAAGTACAATTTACACATACAAATATATATATATGTACATTCACATACATAAATATTTTTATATATAAATATATAAATAGTTTTTACATAAAGTGTTCAATTTACGGGCTTACAATTCACAAACAGTACTGTAGTGGATATTTTATTGAATGTTTTACTGAAGGATTACAGGTATTCTATTCTATTTTATTCCTGATCACATTCTTGAAGTGTGCTCTGCCTGAAAGCATAGGCACTGCTACTTCTTTTGATTATCATGAGTAGGGCATACTTTCTTCATGTATTTACTTTTAACCTTTATGTGTTTTTATATTTAAAGTAGGTTCCTTGTAGAAATACATAGAATTGGGTCATGTTTTCTGATTCATTTTGACAGTCTCTTTTAATTGATATATTAAGACATTGACACTAAAAGTGAGTATTGATGTGAGTATTGATGAGTTTAATATCAACCACATTTGTTACTGTTTTCTATTTGTTGCCATTATTCTTTCTTCCTAGTTTTTTATTTCACCTTTTTTCTATTTATTGTGCTTTAGAATGAGTGTTTTTATATGATGCTATATTCTTTCCTTTTTCACGATATCAGTTATATATTTTTAAACTTTTCTTTAATGGCTCCGCTAGAATTTTCAGTATACATTTACAGCTAATCCAAGTGCACTTTTAAATTGCACCTATTACTTCACACGGAGTGTACCTTATAATAACAAAACGTTCTAATTCCTTCCTCCCATCACTTTCATTACTTTTGTGATTCATTTCACTTATAAATAAGCATGTGTTTGTATATGTATGTATATATATATGTACATACAAATATTTTGTTGGTATTATTTTTAACAATTTAAAATACATGCTGGAAAATATGCAATATATATTTCCAACCCAGATTTCTCTTTTGAGGGCCAAATGTTGCTATATTTTGAACCAACTGCTATTAGATCAATTCAGATAAAGAATATGAAAAGTTTTTATTTTACCTCTACTTAAATTTTTTGATGCCCTTTCTTCATGTAGATCTTAGTTCCAAACTATTATTTTCCTTCTCTCTAAAGAACTTCTAACATTTTTTGTAAGGCAGGTCCACTGACAAGATTTCCTTCAAGTTTTGTTTGTCTAATAGTCTTTTTCTTTACTTTAGATGCATAATTTTACACACTGCAGAATTCTGGGTTGGAGTTCTTTTTCTTTCAGCACATTAAATATTTCACTTCACTCTCTTCTTGTTTTCATGGTTTTGGGGAGAAATAGATACAACTCTTTTTCCTCTGTAAGTAAGGTGCTTTTTTCCCCCCTCTAGTTTTCTTTCAGGATTTTTTTTTATCTTTGATATTTTGAAATTTGAAAATGATGCTCCTATGTGTAGTTTTTTTTTTTTTCTTTGTTTGTTTTGAATTTATCCTGTTTGGTATTCTCTGAGCTTGGTGGATCTGTGGTTTGGTGTGTGACATTAGTTTGGAGATATTCTCAGTCACTGTTTTTTCCAAAATACTTCTTCTCTTCCTTTTCTCTCTTTCTTCTGTTTTTGGTCTCCCCACTGTACAAATGCTACATTTGTTGTTGCCACACAATCCTTGGATACTGTGTTCAGTTTTTATTTTTCATTATGTTCTCTTTACTCTTTGGTACTTAAGGATTCTATTGATATATTCTCCAGGTCAGAGATTCTTTCCAGAGCTGTGTTCAGTCTAGTGAAGAAAAAACAAAAAACAAAAAACAAAAAAAGCTATCGAAGGCATTCTTTATTTCCGTTATAATGTTTTTGATCTCTAGCATATCTTTGTGCCTTTTTTTTTATTTTTAGCATTTCCATCACTCTGCTTACATTGTCCATCTGTTCTTTCAGTGCTGTCCCTTTTAGAGCCCTTAGCACATAAATCATAGCTGCTTTAAGTAGCCTGTCCGATAACCCAGCATCCTGCCATGTTGGTTCTGATGCTTGCTCTGTGTCTTCAAGTTGAATTTTTTGCCTTTTAGTAATATTTGTATTTTTTTCTTGATAACCAGACCCGATGCACCATGTAAAAGGAACTGCTTTAAGTAAGCCTTTGGGAATTTGCAGTGAGGCATGGTGGGAGGGGAAGCATTCTGTAGTCCTGTGATTAGGGCTCACTTTTTCAGTGAGCCTGTGCCTCTGGACTGTGAACTTCATAAGTGTTTTTAATTTTTCTTCCACCTTAGGTTATACAGGATGGCTAGCATGGGCTGAAGTTAGGTGGTTCCCTTTTATGTGGAAGACCATAGGTGACTAGTCTCAATTATTTCCTTTCTCCAAGGTAAATTAGGCTCTGATAATACGCCAGCAGCTTAGAGTTCTGGTTAACTAGTTTCTCCTGAGAGCAGGCTTGTGTAAGAACAGAGTACTCTGATATACCTCAAAATCCTTAGTAATCAAGAGGCGACATTTCGCCGATATTTTCCCTGGGAATATGGTTGAGCCTTTGGAAATTAATCTCAGAAAAGTGTGTGACCACCTATGACTGGATCCTTCTGGAGTTCTTAACTCTCAGACTTGTCCACCCTGAATCTTTAGCAATTCATTAATTACAGTTAAGGTTTTCCTACTCTGGCACTGCTAAACATGAGTTTATACCACTGTCTGCAACTCTAAATCATCATCCACCAATGGATCATTCTAGCATCTCTCCTTGCTTATCTGTAAATTCCCAGCATAACAGAGAGAAACTGAGCTCCTAATTATTCAGTTATCAGCATACACGTGTAGTAGTATCAGAAATATTAGCCCCTGCTCCATGGGAAGCAACCAGAATGCCATATTGATGGGTAGTTTCTTTTGTCTTTAGTCCTCAAAACTGCATTCATTTCCAAAAGTAGTTATATCAGCACCTTTTTCTTTTTCAGACATTTGTCATACAGGTAGATTCACTGGCCAAAGTCTATTTTTCCTCATATCTTTCAAGTTCCTAAATTCTTTTTTTAGAAAATTCTTGTCCATTAAGTTTCATTCTTTATGCTGTGTTTGACGTATCCGTAATGCCATATAGGCACCATTAAATAATAATAATAGTTCACCACCATCAAAATCCCTGTGCTTTCTGTTGAGACCTTCCTTTTTAACCCTCAAACCACTGGCAGCCACTGAACTTTTTACTCTTGCACTAATTTCGCCTTTTCCAAGTGACATTTAATTGGAAACATACAGGATGTAGCGTTTTAAAACTGGCTTATTTTACTTAGAAGATTTTTCCAAGTCTTTCCATAAGTTGATAGCTCATTTCCTCTTACCATTAAAAATATCCTGCTGTATGGATATGCTGTATTTTTATTTATCCATTATATGTTGAAGGACATCTTAGTTGCTTTGAATGAATATGCTAGAAACATTTATGTGCATTGTTTTTGTAGAAATAAATTTGCAATTCACTTGGGTAAATACCTAGAAGCATAATTGCCTATTGCATTGTAAGACTATTTTCATAAGAAACTGCCGAGTTGTCTTCTAAAATGGCTAAAGATTCTGCAGTTTTGCATTCTCACAGCAATGAGAGAGTGTTCATGCCATTTGATATCTTTGCCAGCATTTGGTGGTGTCAGATTTACTGAGTTTTCTTTTTAGTATTGCAGATATTCTAATAGATATACAACAACATCTCATTGTTTTATTTTGCAATTCCCTACTGATAAATTACTTTGAGTACTGTTTTGTTTGTATATGTTCTTTGTTCGGATCTTTTGCCCATTTTTTTTTTTAAATTAGACTTTTATTCTTTTTGCGGTGAGTTTAAAAGTCCTTACATGTTTTGGATACAAATCACTTATCAGATATCTTTTTTTCAAATTTTCTCCTATGTGTGGTTTGCTTTTCATTCTGTTGATAGTGTTTTTCACAGAGTGAAAGATTTTAAATTACTAAAGTCCAGGTTTTTTTTTTTTTTTATTTTAAATAAATCATGATGTATCTAAAAACTCACTGGGAAACCTAAGAGCAATTAGGTTTTCTCCTATGGTTTGTTCCAGAAGTTTTGTTAATTTTGCATTTTGCATTCAGGTCTGTGATCCATTTTGAGTTAATTTTTGTGAGATTTGTGAATTCCTTGTCAAGATTAACTGTTTTGCATTTGCATGTCCAGTTTTTTTCCTAACAGTTTGATGAATATACTGTTTTTTTTCCATTGAATTGTCTTTGTGCCTTGGCCAAAAACTGGTAGACTGTATCTGTATGAATGTATTTGTAGGCGCTCTAGAAAATGGTTATTTTCCATTCATATAGCTGGTGTTTTGTTTTGTTTTGTTTTGTTTTTGCCAATACCACAGCATCTTCGTTATTGTTGTTTTGCAGTAAATCTTGATATTAGATAGTATCAGTCCTCCAAATTTGTTGTTTTTTTTGTCATTGTCATGGTGACTGTTCAGTGTCTTTTGCCTTTCCATGCAAACTTTAGAATAAGTTTCTATCATGAACCTCAAAACACTTTGAGACTCATTACCTGGTTCTAAATTACTTCAAAATTTTTAAGTATTTCTTACAGCAGCACCTCACTCTCATTACCAAGATCTTTATTAATATTCTAGGTCTGCCATTAACAAAACACCACAATCTGAGTGATGTTAAACAGAAATTTATTTATTCTTTCATAGTTTAGTAACCTAGAAGTCCAAAATAAAGTTGTTGGAAGGTCCCATTCTCTCTCTGAAGGTTGTTATTCTTCCATGCATTTTTCTAGCTTCTTATTGTTACTAGAAACCATCGACATTTTTTGGTTTGTAGATGCATCTCTCCAGTGTCTTCCTCCACTGTCACATGGCATTATCTCCAAGTGTGTCTGTGTTCAACTTTTCCTCTTCTTGTAAAGATACCAAGCGTTGGATTAGGATTGACCCACCATAATCTAGTATGACCTCAGATTGACGTAATTATACCCACAAAAACCCTATTTACAAAGGAGGTCATACTCAAGTACCACAGTTAGAAATTCAACATATCTTTTTAGCTATACAATTCAACTTATAACATTGCATAATAGGAACTGATGTAAATAAGCCTTTCCTGTGAGATTTTATGTCATAGGGTTAACATTGGGCAGTTTTTAAGATTTACTGTAGCATTAAATGGAAGAGGCCTCATGATTCTCAGGTGTTCTTGTTTTTTGTCTTCTCAGGTGTCTCTTGTTTTCCCTAAGCCCACCTTCCCCCGCCCCCTATTTAAAGAGTATTTATTTTTTTTAATTTTTATTTAAATTCCAGTTAGTTAACATACAGTAAACATTAGTTTCAGGTGTACTATGTGTGTGTGTGTGTGTGTGTGTGTGTGTGTGTGTGTGTGTGTGTGTGTGTGTGAGCCTTCCTCTTAAAAAAAGGTTGAGCTTTGTGGCTCTTTCGGCTGTAATCCTCTGTTCGCATACTTGAGCCTTGGATGCAGGGGTAAAGAGTTGGAGAGGAAAATGATTTGGTTTCAGCATCTTAGTGAGCCTGTGTTTCCGGACTGCAACCTTTAAAAGTGTTTCCTTATTCTCTCTGTTCCCACAGGTTAAAAAGGAAGGCTAGAAGGAGCTGGAGTCAAGGAAATGCCCTTCCACCAAGTGAAATGTCTTTTTCACTGGAAGTAGGCATTTGCTAAGGAGAACACTCTCAGCATACTTCAGAATGGTTACTTTCCTCTCTTCCTGCCAGAGATATGAGGTGAGGTTTCTTTTTAATATACCTTTATTTTTGAGGAACTAGTGGGGTTCTTAGAGGTAAACCCCACAAAAATAATGGGGTTCTCCTAAGACCAAAAACTCCAGGAGATTCACACTCACTGTGTTTCACACACATTCTCCAGCAATTTGTCAAAATTACCTTTTATATGTTTCTACCAGCTTATGACCCCAGGAACTTCGACTCCAGGTAAGCTTTCTCTGTGATGTTGTGAATTTGCCAGTCTCCCCAGATTTCAAAGTGTCAGTTTGATCTGTGATCTCTTTTCTCTGATGGATCCAAGAAAATTTATTGATTCTTAGTTTGGAAATCTTTCTTGTGGTAAGGGTGGAATTGAAGACTTCCAAGCTTTTTCATGTCAGTGTTGAAACTAGAATCCCGTTGCTTTCAATGTTTGAAAGATAGTTTCATCATTTTTAAGATTCTTGTTTGGTTCTTTACTCACCGTGACCCTGCCTTTTGACCACCATTGTTTCCACTGAACAGTCAGATATTTGGGTTTCTTTTGTATGAGTAGCTTTACTGTGGCTCCTTTTAAAATTTGTTGTCTTTGGTTCTTCACCATCTTTACTATTAATGTATCTGGATGATATGTTGGCTTAAGATTTTTCTGCTTCTATCACTGTTACATTGATCGAGTTTTAATATTGTTCTACATAGATATGTCTGGTATGAAAATAATTTGGCTTTGATTTATCTTTTTATATATTATTGGATTTGATTTTCATATATGTTTTACATGTGTGCATCTATGTTCAGGAAATAACATTCCCTTCTTGTATTGTCCTCATTAGGGTTTTGTACTGAGGTTGGTTACCCTGGCCTCGTAAAAGATCAGGAAATGTTTTCTCTATTCCTATTAAGAATTAATGTAAATTTGTTATTCATTAAATGTTTCACGTGTTTTGCCAATGAAGCTATAAATTTGTGCAGGTTGTTTTGGGGTTGGGATGATCTTTAACAATAGATTAATTAGTGTGAATCAGACTAAATCTATAATCTTCAGTCTTATTTAGTTATGCTATTGAGGAATTTGTTTTTTATTTAATCCAATTTTATATGTATTAGGGTAAAGCTCTCCTTTCATACCAAGTTATTTTTTAATGCATCTCTGTTCTCTAGAATATAGCATTTTATCCTGCTATGTGACTATATGATTTGTATTTTCTCACTTATTTCTTTATTAATCTTTCCTGGGATGTTATCATTAAAAAAACATTTTCCTTTGTTGATTTTCTCCATTGTAATGATACCAGTCCATTAATTTTGTGTTGCCTTTTATTATTTTGTTCCTAATACATTTTGTTTTAGTTTGATTTGGCTTTCCCATAAAGTCTCGATGTGAAGAATAAATCATATAACTTCTGACATCACTTTTCTTATATAGAGATTTAACTATCAACTTCCGTCTGAGCTTTTAGGTCCAGGTACATGTTTTGAAATCTATTACTGTCTTTTTTTCTTACTTATTTTATGGATTTTCTTGATTCATATATTATTAAGAATTCTGTGTTTTAGTTACAAGTGGTGTGGGGCAGGTATTTTCAGACTTGGCTCTTTCTAAAATAATGGCCAAAACTCCACAGGTCACAGAACCAGTGTGAGTGTTTTGCCTGCTGCTATTTCTATCTCAATTATGCAGTTCAGTGTGGGAAATAACCATCAGCTGTATGTATGAAATCACCATGTGCTGCACTTGAGCTGTAGTTTCATTATTTCTCCTAGCCTCATTACAGCTAGATTCCATTCAGATGCCACTGCTCCCACATACATCCATGTTCCATGTTGTCCCTCATGAGAAAATATCAATAATTCGCCTATAGTCCAAAGGTTTTATCACTGTACATACTAGCAACAATTGAGTCCTTATCGTCACTTTAAGAGAGAGAGAGAGAGAGAGAGAGAGAGAGAGAGAGAGAGAGAGAGAGAGAAGCCATATTCTAAAATTCCATTCTGAAGGTCTTTCTAGGGCCACCCTTGGTACCAGGTGCATTAGTTTTGATTTCTCCAACAACACAGAGCTTGACATAGAACTTGAGTGCATATATTTTAATGCAAAAAATGATCCGAGGAAGAAGACAAGTAAACTGGGGAAGAGTAAGAAAATAGAGAAATAAAATAAATAAAAAAGCTATTGACCTCATTTCTTCTTTAGTTAACTGGGGCATGATTCTGCTGAGATCATTTGGGGAGTTGTATGAGAATACCTAAAAAGTATTAACATTACAGATAGAGGGAAGCATATCTCTATTGGTTCATTTTCCTCATTGGTCAGGGGTCCTAGTATGGAGCACAATTTCCTTATAACGTTGTATTTTTAAATGTTCAAGAACCCAGTGTGTTGCTATAAATTCAGATTCCACAGTGTTACAGAAGGTGTGGCATAGAAATCTAAAATCACATGATGGCATTGAAGCAAGGCTCTGCCAATGTCTATCTGCATTAGTTACCGTAGCATAGTTAAGATCAAATGTGGGCTAAGAGAATTTCAGGTGATACACAAGACAGGTCTGATACAATAGTGTATTCTAACTCTTAAAGTTGTAAGTACCCAAAGAATGTTTCAAAAATAGAAGAAAGAGGTAAGTATGCCAAGTAGATAAATTCTCTTCTCTAGTTTATGTTTAATATTTATTACATTTTCTAGAAAGAAATACTAAAATGTAATAGTTTTGGTCACCTTTTGTGTCAGTATAACTAAACTATAGTTTTCAGTTTTTCAATCAAACACAAATATGTGTTTGGTATTATAATGTGTTAAGGTACTTTGTAGATGTGACTAAATCATATTAGCTGACTTTAAAGGAAACTTAATCCTTGATAATGTGGACCTGATTCAATCAGTTGAAAGGCCTTGTTAGCAGAGCTGAGACTTATCTGAAGAGGCATAACTTCTGCCTCTTGATAGCAGCTTTAGTTCAAACCTAAGAATTCTAGCTAGCCTTTTTATATGCCTTGCCCTAGGGACTTCATACTTGTATAGCTAGGACACACAATTGTGTTAACCAGGTATTTATAGGATTCCCTTAATATATATCTTTCGCTAGTTCTCTTTCTCTGAACATTCTCTGATACTGACTTTGTTACCAAAAGTGGTTCTAGAGAAAAGAATTTTAAGAATGTGATTTTTGGATTGGTTCTGTGTCTTCTAAAATTTGTTCTTTAGTCAGATTACATACAAAGCCACTAAAGACTTTAGTTTCAAGAGTGAAGAGAGCACTGGTGTTTCACAACATGATATGGCAATATCCATGAGAAAAATACATCATATATTATTTTTTTAATGTTTATCTATTTATTCTGAGAGAGTGTGTGCTCCTGTGCACATGAGTGAGGGAAAGGGGCAGAGAGAAAAAGGGAGAAAGAGAATCCCAGTAGGCTCCATACTGTCAGCACTAAGCCTGACATGGGGCTTGATCTCATGGTCAAGACATGGGTGCTTAACCAACTTAGTCACCCAGTATCCCTCATTGTATATTCTTTAAAAATATCCATATAGTTGTTGAGATTCTGTTCACTAAATATATACTTAGAACATTCAAACTAAAAGCTTATGGGATTGGCTAGTTGCTCATAACTGAGCTGTAAAAAAAAAAAATGAGGAAAGGATGGGACAATCTCACAGCTTCAGATTACCAGTTTAAGTTCCACATAAATGATCTTAAGTCTTCTATATCTGCTCCCAAATAAAGTCTATGCCCTGGAGACTCAGGGCCAAACTTTCTGAAAGTCATTTTTTGTGAGTGGTTAAATTACAACTCAAATTGAGTTTCCAAATTAGTAAAATTTCTGTTAAAGCTATGACATGTATGGGGGAGGTGTAAAAATGGCATCCTGAAAATTGGAATGGGAACATATAGATAGATGTTGATAAATCTAGGGACTTTGACACTTAGATTCTACCAACTCTTCTTTGCCTGTAGAAATAACTCTTCTAGGGGCATCTGGGTGGTCAGTCGGTCAAGGGTCCAACTTCAGCTCAGGTCACAATCTCACAGTTCGTGGGTTCCAGCACTGCGTGGGGCTCTGCACTGACCACTGAGAGCTTGGAGTCTGCTTCAGATTCTGTGTCTTTCCCTTTCTCTGCCATTCACCCACTTGTGCTCTCTGTCTCTCAAAAATAAATAAACACTTAAAAAAAAAAGAAATAGCTGACTATGAAGTTTAGCACTTCTTTGCGTAAATAAGTGGTCTCCACTGAATTAGTTGCCATGCATGGAACTGCTAATCCTCTTTATGTCCTACCTCCATTACCTTTCTTGTTTCTAGACCAATAACATGCCCCATATGGCCACAAAGGGTAAAAAACAAAGCTTGACCCACAGAGAATTCTTCAGTACACCAACAGAATTACATATTTTTCCCTAATTTATCCTAAAAGAAATCTGAGGAATATGTATGGAAAATGATCAAAAGGGTTTCGGATCATAGTAGAAGGAATATAAACTTGGGTCAAGATGAACTTATTGATTTGTGCCCACTAAACAGATTCCAGATTCAATGTTTTAGCTTGAAGATTTAGAAAAGGCTGTAAGCCGTCCGTTTGCGTGGTTTCCTGAAACATGGACCCAAAATAAGTAGATTGAAATACCAGAAATTTCCTAGCCTATATAGGAGAAAAATAGCAAAGCTTAGGGAGGTTGGATTATTAGAGTGTAATTACCTTATAAGAATTTTTCATCTACCCCAGTGAGATCCAGAGGACATACCTTTCACCACACTGTGAGGGAAGCCCCACCATACTTGAGGAGCTCAGGGGTTTCACTCTTCTTTGTAGGTCAGAAGTTACAGTAAGAATTGCTACCCTTGAACTAGAATCCCTAAATTCACTGGATGTAATTGGATCCTGGAGCAAAAGGACAAACTGGTGACATTTAATCACCAAAGACAAGGAAGGTGTGTTTACCATAATGGACAACTGAGGCAATGCATTGACTAGTTAATCATAATATCCCCAGAAGAGAAATAGGACAGTCTATCAAATATTTATTTGATCTGTGTAAGCAAAGGAGTTCAGGATTGAATGAGCAGAATTCTTATTTTAATTGCCTAAACAGAGTCATGGCTCTTACATTAGTTCTCAAACTGGAGGCAATTTACAAGATATAGAACCCTTTGAAGGAAAAAGATTCTGGGTCCCCTTGAACAAGAACCCTGCTAAACTCTCAATTAGTACTGCTAATGTATCTCTGACTTTTCCATAGGCACTATACAAAGTTAGTGTGACTGTGCAATAGGGAGAGAGAAATAATCATAATCCTCTGAGATTGCTAGACATTGGCTGTGAACTGGTAATAATTCCTAGAAATCAAAACATCTGTTGGAGCCCATGAGTCCCTGTAATGATTTTTGGAAGTTAGGTGATCAATGGAATTTTAACTTAAGTCTGTCTCACAGTGGGCCCAGTGGAACTCTGAACCCATTCTGTCTTTATTTTTCCAGTTCTAAAATGTATAATTGGGGAGAAAAACATATTCAGCAACTATCAAAATATCCACATTGGTACCCTGACCTGTGGAGTGAGGACTTTTATATTACAAAAGACCAAATAGGAGCCACTATAACACCTCAACTGACAGAAATATTAAACCAAAGGCAAGGTGACATTCCTGGAGTGATTGCAGAGGTTAGAGGCACCACTGAGGACTTAGAAGATGCAGGGGTTGGGACTCCCTCCGTATGCCATTCAGTTGCCTGTTTGGCTTGTGAAGAAAGTAGATGTGGACAATGACCATACTCCTAAAATTAATTGGTTGGTGACTCCAGTTGCAACTGCTATTTCAGATGAAGTTTTATCGCTTTATCACATCAGCAGATACCTTGGTACCTGGTATGCATCTATAATCAGTCAAATGTTTTTGTCAGTGTTACCATTGTTTGTTCATTTCTTTCACTTGGCACGGCCAGTAATCCTCCTTCACTGTACTACCTCACAGGTATATCAACTCCATGGCTTCATGGCATAATTTAGTCTTCAGAGAACTCGATCATCTTTCCCTTCCATAGGATATCACATTGATTCATTACATTGATGAACTTATGCTGATTATACCTCAGGTGCAAGAATAACAACTATACTAGACATATCGGTAGGAAATTTGCATGTCAGAGGTTAGATAATCTAAAAACAGAAGAGCCTTATACCTCAGGGGAATTTCTAATGCTCCAGTGGTATGAATATACTTTCTAAGGTAAAAGATAAATTGTCACATCTGTCTGCTTCTAGACAAAACAAGGTACAATGTCTAGTGGGATTATTTGAGTTTTAGAGGCAACATATTTCTCATTTTGGTGTTAATTTGGTCCAAGAAGCCCCCAAACTTCTATTTCTAATTAGGACTCCAAACAAGAGAAGGCTTCACAACAGGTCTAGAATGTTGTATAAGATACTTTCCCACTTGAGCCTCATGATCCACCGGATCCAGGGCTATTTAAACTACCAATGAGAGATAGTCATACTGTTCGGAACCCTTGGAAGGTCCCTGTAGGTGAATCACTGTGCTGACTCTTAGGAGCGCTAAGAGCGTTTCTCCTTTTGAGAAACAGCTTGGGCTTGCTACTCTACTAACCTATATGGGTAACTACTCTCCTTTTGAAAAACAGCCTGGGCTTGCTACTGGAACTTAGTAAGGGCTGAAGGCTTACTCATGGGCCATTACTCACCAAACTTTAGCTGCTCATTACCAACTGGGTGTCATTTGACTCAACCATAATGTTGAGTGTTCCCAGCAGCACTCCATTATCAAATAAAAGTGATATGAGATCAGCCTCTTGCTTTCATGGTCAGCTTAAGAATAAGATAGGGACACACATTTTTATGGCCCTCACTCCTACATTACTTTATTTCTCCTAATCTTTATCTGTGAACTCATGGGGATTCCATTATAACTAGTGGACTGAGAAAGGGAAAGCTTTAGCCTGGCTTATAAATGCTTCTGCAAAACATACAGGCACCACCCAAAGTAGACAACTGGAGCACCATGGCTCCTTTCTAGGATAGCTCTGAAGGACAGAGATAAAATCCTCTCAGTAAGCAAAACTTCAAATGGTAAACCTGGCTGTTCATTTAGCCTGGAAGGATAAGTAGTCGGAAGAAGTGGTCTGTATGGATTGTGACCCGTGGTTTGGCTGGATGGCCAGGGACTGGGAAGACACATTAGTGGGAGATTGGTATCAAGAAGCTCTGGGGAGGGTGTATTTGGATAGCTCTTTATGAATAGGAATCAATGTGAAGATAAGTGTGTGCCATGTGAATTGTCACCAAAGTGTGACCCTAGCAAGGGAGGGTTTTAACAAGCAAGTGTGTAGGATGACTCATTCTGAACAAGTCCAACCTTGCTCTAGCCACTGCTGAATGACTAATCTACCAGCAGCAAAGAACAACACTAAGACTACAATATGACCTTCATTCCCAGTATGACCCTCATTCCCAGCTGGTGGTCAACCAGCTACCTGGTGGTTGATTACTTACATTGGAGTGTTTTTATCATAGCAGGGGTACCCCTTTGTAGTTCCTGGAATAGTTACTCTGGATATGTATTTTCCTTCCCTGAATGCAAAAACATACACTTGTAGATTTATACAGTGCCTAATCTGCCTTCATGGTATCCTGCATAGCATGTCTCCTGATCAAATAAGTCATTTTGCAATAAATGAAGTATGACAATGGGCTCATGCTCATGGAATTCATCTGTCTTATCATGTTTCCCGTGATCCTGAAGCATTTGACTAGATAGAAGAATAGAATGACCCTTTGAAGACAGTCACAGCACCAACTGGGTGGCAGTGCCTTGTAGGACTGGGAAGTGATTTCCAGGAAGCTGTCTATGCTCCACATCAGTCTCCGGGATATAGTGTTGTTATTCCCATTGCCAAGAATTGCAGGTCCAAGAATCAGTATGTGGAAATGGAAGAAGCCCCACTTATGATCCACTGGCAAAATATTTACTTGTCATTCCTCCGTTAGGCTCTGTCAGTCTAGAAGTGTCAGAGGGAGAAATGCTTCTTACATGAGAGACAATAATGATTCCACTTAAGTTGAAATTTAACTATCACCCGGCCTATTGGATTTCTCATGCCTCTAACTCAACAGTCAATAAAAAATGTTATTGGGGCACCTGGGTGGCTCTGTTGGTTGCATGTCCGACCTCAGCCCAGGTTATGATCTCGCAGTTCATGAGTTCAAACCCTGCATAGGTCTCCCTGCTCTCAGCACAGAGGCCCCCTTGAGATCCTCTGTCCCTCTTTCTCTCAGCCCCTCCCCCTCCTACGCTCTCTCTGTCAAAAATAAATGAACATTAAAAAACAAGTTCAGACTTACAACCACACAGACCCATCCTGTTCTTTAAAAAAAAGGGGGTGGGGGATGGCGCCAGGGTGGCTCAGTCAGTTAAGTGTCCAACTTTAGCTCAGGTCATGATCTCACAGTCCGTGAGTTCGAGCCCCGTGTCAGGCTCTGTGCTGACAGCTCAGAGCCTGGAGCCTTCTTTGGATTCTGTGTCTCCCTTTCTCTGCCCCTCCCCTGCTCATGCTCTGTCTCTCTCTGTCTCAAAAATCAATAAAAGAATTCTTTTAAAAATTAAAAAAAAGTTATTGTACTAAATGGGATGATTTTTTTTCATTGATTATCGAAGGGAAATTGTGTCATTACCATAAAGTGGAGATGAGGAAAGTTATGCCTGGAATACAGAAGAGTCCTTAGGGATCTCTTACCATGTCCTGGGATTAAAGTCCGTGACAAACTTCAGCAATCTAATTTATGCAGAACTGCTAAAGATCCATACTCTTCAGCTTAAGGTTTGGTTCACCACCACACCACCACCCCTCCCCACCACCAGAGCAGTGATCCATCAGCCAAAGACTTTGCATCCTTCTCTGAGGAAAGAGCATGTGTTTAGTTGTATGTGGGGTAGTTTGTATCCCATATGTTGTTGGTATGCTTGTTTAGATATTAATTATGGATCAAGGAGATGAGGTGCCAGTGTGAGAAGAGGTAGACTATGATGGTCAATTTCATGTGTCATCTTGGCAAGGCTGGAGTCCCCAGTTCTTCAAACACTAATCTAAGTGGTGCTTGGGAAGGTATTTCATAAAGATGATGATGAAGTCGAGGTGAGTTGACTTTAAGTGATATTATTTTAGATAATCTGGATAGGCCTGATTTCACCTTTGAAAGGCCTTAAGAATTGAACTGAGGCTTCTCTGAAAAAGAGAAAAAAAATGTGCCTGTGGACTGCAGCTTTACCTGATGCCAGGGAGTCCCAGTTTACCATTCCTGACATTACCTACAATGTCAGACATCCATAGCCAGTTCTAACAATCACATAAGGCAATTTTTTCCTTTGCAATAAATCATAGTATATATCACCTAATGGTTTTGTTCCCCTGGATGATCCCTGAATGATACATATTTTGACACCCGAATTGATATAGTATCTGAGTACTATGCAGAAGGAAAGTAATCCAGTTTATTGTTTTAGCACATAGGCTGATTAAAAACACAGACTGACAATTTTAGAGCAGGATTTCCCTTCACACACTGAAATTTAAAGCAACACGATAAGGGCTCCTGAGTGGCTCAGTTGGGTGAGAGGCTGACTTCGGCTCAGGTCATGATCTCGCTTGAGTTTGAGCCTCATGTCAGACACTGTGCTGACAGCTGGGAGCCTGGAGCCTGCTTCAGATTCTGTGTCTCCTTCTCTGCCCCTCCTCTGCTTGCGCTTTGTCTCACTGTCCCTCTGTCTCTCTCAAAAATAAATGCACATTTAAAACAATTTTTAAACAACGCATTATAGTAGCTTCCTTAAAGACATGACAGGGAGCATAACCTACAATTTCTAATAAGCAAAAGGAACAGAAAATGAAATATATTTGATTCTTTTTAATATATTTACTGTCATTAAATGATTCAAGCTGATATTTCTGTTTTCAAAGCAGCTGTTCCCTTTGATGTTCAGGTATGTGTTTAATCCCTTAAATTACCAAAATCTTTATAATAATCAGTTTTCCCTGTATTTTCAAGTAGACTCCATTTTAAAGAAAGTCTTACCTGATTGCATATTAATATTTAAGTGATGTAAAATGCATGAAAGAAATTTAGAAGCAGGCTTTTAGCATGTTAGATATGTTGGAACTGATGTGAAATATTTATAATTAATACATTGTTATGCATTTATTCATGTCATTGTCTTAGTTATATTTAGTCATAGAATTGATAACGATAATGAACAGTAACCTCTGGTAGAAAAATGTTTAAATGTTCAGTTATATGCTATGCTGTTTAATACATCTTTACTTGGCGGGGGAGGAGATTATTTTAATATATGTAATACAGATGTAATCTCCTCCCCCCCAAGTAAAGAAATAAATTTACCAATGTTCTTTTGTAAAGTAAATTCAATGATTAAATATTTAATACAAATATACCTATACCTATATTCACTGTGGCTTTACTTCTAAAAATGAGCTGTTTATCTCTTCTGCTAAAAAATGTTGGGAGATAGGTTTATGTCATTCATTACTAAGGAACATTGTAAAAGGGTATATATGAAAGATAGTTCATAACCTGTCTCTATCACCGTATTTAGATGACCAGTGACATTTTCTGTGTCCCATCTTTTAGTTCATATTGAGACTCATCTTTTCTGCAGTGTAATGTGAACCACTCATTCCTTTGATTCACAGAGTAATAAACAAATGATGAACATTTTCCTTTTCCTTTTCCTTTTCATTTTCCTTTTCATATTGGTTTAGGGATTCTTTTCGGTCTGCTCTTTTATACTGTGTTCTCAAATAAATCTTAATGCCAACTCCATTTTGATTCCATTAGTTTGGTCCCAAATTTGCCTAGTAAATATGCTTTTTTTTTTTTTAAGAATGCATTTCATTAGAAAGTTGACACATTGACTTCCTAGAATGAAATTGCTCTTGACCATGGAGTTTAGAATCTTTAATATTCGATCAAGTGTCATCTTATCCCACTCAAACTTGTACACATGTTATAGAAGGATCCAGTGGCAAAGGTAAAACAACAGATTTTATCTGTTGATTGAACCTATGAAGTGAAACAAGTAGCTATTTAGTATGTATTGCGATTTCCTCAAGATACATACTCATACATAAAAATGTATATTAAATACAATTAGCTTTCCTGGAGATTACTTTTAAAACTTTTTTTTTACCTGACTGGGAATTTAAATTTATATTTTTATGTCAATATGGAGGAAAATTATCCTAATTTTTGAATTACATAATTTTAAGACACTTTCTAGTCAATATCAAAAGTAAAACCTTTTTTAGTTTTATGTATTAGTTCTCTCCTAATCCTCTGAAATATTTATAAAAGTTATACCAGGCTAACCTGACAAATAGAATGTGACAGATTATGGAGTTGAGGTTTAGAGAACATGTTTTACTTTCTTAAGGCCTCAAAGCTAATTAATGGTAGAAACATAATTTATATATATATTTTTTCTGATACCCTGGAACAAATTCTTTTGTATTATTGGACTTTTTCTAAGTATAAACATAAAAAAAAATAGTTTACAAACTGATATCTCAAACAACTAAATAAGGTAACTGATGACTGGGAATAAGTAAGGGAAGGAAGGAAGGAAAGAAAGGAAAGAGGGAATGGGTCCTATTCTCTCTGGCTTCCCCATGTCAGTGGTGTTGGGAAAACTGAATATCCACATGAAAAATAATAGAGTTTGACCTTTATGGCGCCCCCCCACACACAGACAAAATCAAAGACTTAAGTATAAGATCTAAACTCTTAGAAGAAAACATATGGGAAAATTCTGATGCCATTGGACTTGACAGTGATTCCTTGAATATGACACCAAAAGCACAGGTAAGAAAAGAACAATAAATATATTGGATTATATGAAAATTAAAACTTTTGTGCCTCAAAGACACTATTAACAGAGTAAAAGGGGAACCCATTAAATGAGAGAGGTTTGCAAGTCTTAAATCTGACGAGGGGTTAATATCTAGTACATGCAAAAATACCCCTATGCAACTTAGCAGCAAAAAGCAAAACCTAATTAGAAAAAATGTGCAAAAGACTTGAATAGACATTTTCCAAGGGTGATATGCAAATGGACAGTAGCATATAAAAAGATACTTAACATTAATTATTATAAATGCAAATTTATCCAAATGATAATGATCTGCCACCTCATACTCATTAGGGAAATTGAGGGGTGGGAGGGGGGATTGAATGAATAGTAAAATTGTATTTTCTATCTCCATAGTTTTTCCTTTTCCAGAACATCATTCAGTTGGAATCAGGCAGTATGTAGCCTTTTTAAACTGGGTTATTTTACTTAAAAGCATGCATTTAAGATTCTCCCATGTCTTTTCATGACTTGATTGTTCATTTCTTTTTAGCACTGAATAACATCTCATTGTCTGGATGTAAGACTGTTTATCCATTAACCTACTAAAGGGCATCTTGGCTTCTTCCAGGTTTTGACAATTATGAATAAAAATGCTATAAATACCTGTGTTTAGGTTTTTTTGTGGACCTTACTTTGCCGCACATTTTGGCAAATACCAAGGAGGACAGTTGCTGGATTGGTATAGTAAGGATGTGTCTAGTTTTGCAAGAAACTGATTTCTAAAGTGATTGTGTCATTTTACATTCCCATTAATGAATGAGGGTTCCAGTTGCTATATATGAGCCATAACCAACATTCAGTTATCTCATTGTTTTATAGCATTGCCTTGGAGAATTGAGGTTATATGTAGAAGCATCAAATTGGTGGCCAAGCTTAGCTCATACTCCCTTCTTTGCATTTTCTAGGGGCAGTGAAAGGGAGTATCTTGTTCCTTCATCTTCTGTATTAATCCATGAAACACTTTGATTAAGAAATGCAAAAAATGGGAAGAATGTTAGGATATTATTCAGATAAAAGTAAATGAATAGAAACATAAACAAATGTAAATAAAGCACTGAACATTATAAGATCAGAGTAGTAGATGATCTATTTATCTCTCTCTCTTCTTAACTTTGAAAATGGTGACATTATTATTAGTGCCTCTGCAAAGGGCTATTGTAAGAATACCTGACCAGTGGCCCAATGACCATTTTTCTGTGGTATAAATGTCACAGTTATTATACTCTGTTTTTAAATATAAATTTAATTTTATTAATATATTATAATATATTATTATATTTATTATAATTATAAATAATTTATTATATAAATTATTATAATTTATATTAGTATAAATTTATAAATTAATATAAAATATTTAAAAAAATTAATTTAATTAATATAAAATTAATTTAATTTTAATAAAATTAAAAATAAATTTAATTAGTTCTGTTCATAGATAAAGAATCTGAGGCTTCAAAAGTCAATGTTTTCCTGAGGTTTCGTTACTAGAAAATACCAGAAATTTATTTTTTCCCTGGAGTAAGAAGAGGAATTAAATCATTTTGTGAATTTTCAGAAGTGTTAAAATTTAGGTCTTTATAATACTCTAATATAAAGCTATATTGTTAGATATTAATTATTAACATACTTGTCCTCTACCCCACTAAATTTTGAGCACCTACAGGTTTAAAACAAGACATACTTCAATTACTCTTTAAATCCTAGAGTCCTTAGCATGGAGCTCAATTTATAGTGTTCAATATATATGGGTCCTATTGATAGACTGATTGATTGTTTGAGTCCATGAAGGGGCTTATAAATTCCAATTATTACGGAATAGTAACAAAAGGCGATATGTTAACTGAATATTATGCATCTAACTTGTTCCATTGGAGAATAGTGTCTGCTTCAGTATATATATTGTCATGATGAACTACATATGTAAATGAACATGTTTTGTATGTATATGTATATCATACACCACAAGTGTGTATATATATCATATATATGCACATTGTATATATGATAAATACTTCACTATAAAATGTAGAATGAATATTGTTTTACAGAGACAAGAAAGAAATGTTTGTAGCAATTGTGTCTGTTATAGAGTTTATATCTCACAATCCTGCTGAGTCCCTAGTTCTAAAAGAATGTCTTTCCTGCCGAGAGCAGTGCTTGGTACATGCATGGCTGAGCTTTTTGAATAGTGTTGCATCCTGTAGCAGTGAGTCATGGAGGTGCTGAGAGGCCTCGATTCTCATTGATTTGAGTGGCCACATGGGAAAATAGCTTCAATTTATTATTTTATCATTATTTATCCAGTCCCAGATTATTTTATGAGTTCATATCACTAAAAACAAATAAAATTTTCTATTATTTTCCTATTAAAAGTAAAAACATTTTACATATACTATAGCTGATAGTTTGTGATTATTCTTAAAAGAAAGAAGCTAACAATGCTTTTTCTTGGTTTTTTTTTAGCCTTTTGCAGATTTTGAGAATCAAGGCAATTCTCATGTGCTTTTTGAGAATCAAGGCAATCCTCATATGTTTTATTTTTCCTTGCAGAAATTTTTACGTTGAGATACAGTAAGATAAATCCATTGCTTAGATTTTTTTTCTTGGAGAAAGAAAAACATGAAGGTGATGATAGGTTGATGTTGGGTTTTAGAAGTATTTTTTTTATGATTGATTTCTCTTTAAGAGAATTGTTATGAGTTTGTCATGCATTTATTGGTTCTTAATAGAGAAGATATTTTTTACTGACAAAAATTATGAACAGAATTTTCAGTTGATTTCTAGGAAAGGTCATTTAGAAATAAATATTCACTTATTTTTCTTTGTTCATATCAATAATTTTAGTAATAAGAATTTAATTATAGAAGGATGAATGGTATGATCATTTACCAAATGTAATTACATGTCTGTTTTTCCCAACTGCCACACTAAGAATTAGTGACTAATAAGATGTATCTGAAAGATTTAGTGGGCATTTGGAGTCCACTTAGTTCCTCCATAGTGAATGTCTTTAAAGCTCCAGTGTGCTCTTTTCTTAACACTTAGTAACCTGGCGTCTGTTTTTAACTTATCCTACAGTATCTCCTGTACTTATTTCCTCAGTTTTCATCCCCTTTAACTTTTCTTCAATATTTGATGCTCAGTTTTTATCCCAGCTAATACTATGCCATCTTCTGTATTAATGTATTCTTTAGTTTTTCTAAATCTCACTGTCACACTCTGTGTTTCCTTTAGTTGTATCTTTATTTTGCATTTACTGATACATGAGACATTTCTCTCTTGCTTCAAAGTGCTTATGTTTCTTGAATCTTCATTTTAAATTTGACTCCACATTTCTAGCTAATATAACTCATGCCTTCTTGTATGCCACCCAACTATCTCAAATGCAATGTATATAAAATTAAATTATTTCACCCCTCCCATCTCTACAACAAGAATAGGTCCTTTTGTATATTTTACCTCTTCTGAAAATCCACAGAATAATTCTCTTTGCTCTGTTTTTCTAGAAAAAAAGGGACTGCGTTTGTGTGTTTTCCTTTCTTTGTGCCTTCTAAATGGGATATATATTAATTTACAGTGTATGAAATAATTTCACATATACTTTTTTCAGCTGATATTCCTACCAAAAACAACCTATATTTTACAGCAAGATTAAATGGCTTTACTAAAAAAGTCTGTATATGTATAAATAAGGATCTCATTACCTGTTTATTTAAATCTTTACTTTGTGAAAAGACAAAGTACAATTGGATTTAGTTTGGATAAAAAAAAATAGTTTGGATTACCAAATATTCTCCACCCATAGAGAAAGTTTAGATAAGTTATATTTTGTTTGCTCGAGCTAGAGACATCAGGAAACTACAAAGTAGAGTTGAGGAGAAAGAAGAAGGGCAGAATGCCTATAAGCTTCAGTGCAGGCAAATAAAAGAGAGGATTGAAAGATAGTTCTCTTCCTTTTTGTCTTGCATTTAGGTAGAAGGGGGCCAGTGTTTCTTCCTTCATCTGGGGGAACTGATGTAAAGACCCCAACAAGTCCAGTAGAATGCTCTCCTTGTGAGAACTCTTTCTTGGCAGTCTTTGGAAATGTATGTTTTTCTCTGAATCTTATAGTCTGAGGAAAATTGTTTAGGAACATGGGAAATGTAATTCTCTTATGATAATTAGATTTTTGACAATCAACAGAGATATTACTGATTCACAGGTATCCACCGATACCAAATCAAAATCAGGACCCTTGATCATTTCTGAGACTCAGAGCAAGACCAGACGGGAAAGAAGTGGTCATGGTCTAATCAATGAGTCCTGCTTGTAGTTGTCACCATGTTATGAGTGTTTGTTTGTGGACCCAGCTATTGTACAAAGGTGAATCACTTTTCAAAGGAAATATGTATATTAATATGCCTATATACACGGTACACATTATACAAATCTTACGAGTGATGTTCCAAAGTATAACCTGTTTTGGGAGCAGTTGTGCTCTAACTTCAGCAGTTTACAAGGTAATTTAAAGGTCATGTTTATTTGAATACTACCCAATAATATTTGCTGGCATTTCTCAGTGCATCAGTGCTCATTATGGGCTCATTATGGGCTGCAGTCCATTGAATATAATAATAAACTTAATATTTCTTATGCTTTAAGTAATGTGTAGATATCTGTAATTATGAGTAACAAGTATCAAACATATTAGATATAGTTCAAGAATGATTCCTGGTTCTAGAATTTTATTGAATTCCAGAGAATTCTGTTTTCTCAATTCTGAATCCTGAAGATTAATATCTGTTGGTAAATGAGAAATATTCTGAGTAGGTTATAATGTTTGAAGTTCGAAATGGAGATTGACTCTGTAAAGATGGATTATATTTCTGTAGTTTAGAAAACCTCAACAAAATCTGGAATCAAGCACAGAAAGTTTAATAATTCCAGTCCTAATTCCAGAATTTCTATTTTTCTTTAATGTAGCTATATTATTCTACCCATTCTTCTTTTCAAGTGCTTTAGAATTTTTCCCTTTTACATCTGATGAAGACTTTATCATGCTACCACATAGTAACCTGCCTCATCTTTGCAAGTCTCTACTTTCTCTAGGCAGTGCTAAGTACCTCATACCTCTTAGGCTGTCTTCCTAAATGAATGTTTTCTCTATATCCCCCCGCCTTTTAAATGATAATCTTAGTCTTCTGGTATTAAAAAAATGGAGAGAACCCCCATGGCCTTTGAAAAAAATGACTATTTCCCTTTTGTCTTTCAAATCTCATAAGATATCTCTTATGGCCCACGATAATTTGAAACAATGCAAAGAAGAGAATGCCAGGAAATGGAGTTCTGGCTTAATTAGGTTGATGCTATTCAAAAACTACCACAATCAAACATTATCAACTTGGTATCTGTGCATACTACTTTCAGTCAGATTTAATATGTATTGCAAATAAATATATTCACAAAATCATTCTCCCTAACAAAATATCTGTTCATAGAGCTAAGAACACAGCAACCTTCTCTCCAAATAGGATGGAGAGCACTTTTGTTTTTTACCCATCTTCAGTGAGTTCCCCCCCACCACTTCTAGTTGAGTAGAATATCTTCTTCAATTAGAATTAGAATGTGACAGGAAAGGAGAGAATTAAGATTAATATATAGACAAATTATTTACTTCATAACAAGTAGGAAATACTCATGCCTATTTCATTATTGAATTCTAAATTCAGTCACATAATTGTAGCTAGTTGTAAATCTCTATTGAGTGAGCTCATATTAATAAACTCAATGTGATCCAGTATGGGGAAGAAGTTCAAGAATTCTCTGAGCTTGCACCAATGGGTTAAGGCTTAGGGCAGAAAGCCGCCACAGGGTGAAAAAGCCCAGCATAGAACAAAGCAAAGAAGAGAAAGCTGCTTCCACAGGACAAAATTGTCCGAGAACAGGTAGATGAACAGGTAGAGGCAGAAAGCTGCCACAGCAGGGTGAAAGTGCCCAGAGCTAATTAGTGATAAAAATGTCTTGTTAACCCTGAGGTAACCCCTAGAAAAATTAAGATAAACAGACACAGTGCCTGGTGTCTGCAGTAAACAGCTTTCTGCTCCGCACTGGGACTTTGATTTTTGACCCTAACTGCTAACATTGCATAGCTTTGAAAATCCCTTTCTCTCACATGCACGAGTTAATGATCACTGTTTTATTTTCTCTTTCTGCACGTTCATCAGATATGTAAGCCTTCTGATCCTAATAAATACAGAGCGAGACCCTTACTCAGGGCTCTTGTCGCTTTCCTGGACATTAGCCTCTCTCGTATTCAATTCTGCATCTATTCTCTTGCTGGACAAGAGAGAACTCCAGACTCAAAATCTGCGACAGTCCAGCTTATTTTCTTTCCTATATCATGATCCCCCAATCTTAAAATACATCCCCACACATGTTCCCTAGGTTTCTTTTGATACCATGTGGCAAAATCATGCAATTATATCTTTGATATACCTCATCTCCTAATGAGGTTATACTTTGTCATTCATCCTGAAAGTTCTTTTTAACTCAAGTCTGATGATAAATATGGGATCAATGAGAACTGAAGTAGTATAATAAGCCAAATCACTACCCTAGGGTGTTCATGTCCTAATCCCCAGAATCTGTGAATGTGTTATCTGATATGGCAGAAGGGACTTTAAAATGATTAAGTTAAGGGAATTAAGATGGAATTGTATCTTGGATTATGTGGATGGGCCTAACAGGAAAATAGAAAGGCTACAATCAGATAAGGAGATGTGATGATGAAAACAGAATCTGAGACTGAAAGACACCACACTGCTGTCTCTGAAAATGGAGAAAAGGGCCCTGAGGCAAGGAATATGAGCAACCTCTAGAAGGTGGAAAAGATGAACAGATTCTCCCTTAAAGCTTCTGGAAGGAAATGTAGACTTGTCAACGTTTGGTGTAATTTGTGCACAGAAACAATAGAAAAGTAATATAAATGTACGTCTTGGAGAGGATCATCAGTATTTTGAAAAGCAGTTATTTCAGAGGAAGTTGTCATATATTTTTTTCAGGCAAGGGAAGATTAATCTCATTGAGGGTATAATGAGATGTTTCCACAAGTGAAGGAGGATTAGAAAAATGTAGAATTTAAGTTCCTTGGTTTTATTCAAATTTATCTATAGATGCATTCTGATTTTCGAAGTCCTATTCCTACAAAAAGTGACACTCAAAATTCTGGAATTTCTTTTGTCATAATTCAGTCATAAGCAGGATTAGATCTGGGGCTTTGTTTTCAGAATTCTTAACCTTGCAGCTACGAGTTTCTTTTAGAGCATTTATAAGCAAGACCTCAGTAGTTAAAGTCATGAGCTCATCTTTTTACTCTGAGTTTTCTTGTATATTTGGAAGCAGTCGTCTAACTCAATTATATTCTTTATTTCCACTATATTATTTATGGCAGCAAATAATTTATCACCTAATAATCTTCATAGACACTTGATTATAGGTATCTACAAGTGACACGTCATTGTTTTGGCACTTTACATGTTTTTTCATATATCGTGAACTACTAGCACTGTCTTTATCACTGGAAATACTGTCATTAATGCCTTGAAATATACTCCTATAAGAGAAATCATTGCAGATGAAGTGTACCAAATGATCTCTTTCTAAGGTTTTGTTCTACTGGAAACACTCCCTGTACAAAATTGTGTATCAGAAAGTTAGAGAAGAACTCACTAGAGAGTATGGATAAAAGCACTTATTATAGACAGCAGAGGGGATAGTTAAAAAGATTGAGATGGCTGCTCCCATATCTGGAACTAGATTCTAAAGTTTGTAGGGCCTTCAGTAAGGAAAGATAAACAGGAAGCAGGAAAAGCAAGGAAAGCGGTAAAACCAGGTGCGTGTGCTCGTACACACAAGAAGACCTGGAACCGTCCTCAGTCTCTAAATACCTGGATGTCTTCACCTTCAATGACAGGGTTCCACAGGAGAGGATAATGCCATTTATCATGAAGCAAATCGTACATCTGATGATTGTCCAGGAGTTGGACACCTGTAAGGAAGAAATCTATCAGGAACTAGGGATGTTTTGGGTCTGCTTGCTGCCTCATATCAACAGCGATTGCCCAATTATGCATAAATAATTTCTGCACTAACTCTTTGACTATAAAAAGAATGAGTCTGCTGCTTCACATCCATCTTCAATATCACAAAGAAAATATCTGCGTTTCACAATAACGGCATACTAAGCAGGAAAGAGAGATCTGGGAAATTTAGTCCCAACCTAGCTGAGTTGTCCCAATACAAATCCACAATACCACACAAAATATTTAAAACCAGTGTACTAGTGTTGGGTATTCACTGTAGATAAAATTCATAGTGTTGAAATAGTGTCCCAGATACTACCTGTTTTTATCTGGATTTGAGCCTTTAATTATGGGGAGTTTGGGGCCCTGAGGCATGGACGAACACTCATGGGAGGGTTGGGACAGTGGCTATTAAATAACCTGTGAATGAGTATTTCAAATTTTAATCACTTTTATCAATGTACTGTTGTAACAGTTCAACAAATATTTGAAGGATGAATGAACATTCATATGGTCTTGGTGTTTAGTAGAAGTGTCCTGTGTCTTCCAACTTCCTTCCTCTTTTTAAACTCTTAGTTTAATGGACTGTTTCTAATAACACTTAACATTTATTTTAAATAAATTTATGTCTGGTTATGGTGAATATATATTTCAAAGATTCTCCAGGTTACAGATTTAATGAGAATTATTTGAACATATTTTTTAGTTTACTTAATATATTTCAAATACAGGCATAGATTTAACCTATCAGGAAGATGATCCAAGGATCTGAAAATACAAAGTGTCTTAATTTCTGTGTGTGTGCATATGGAATAAGCTAATATGTTAAAATTTTTTTTCATTTTATGCCAATTACTATTTGCATAGTTATTTTGTGAAAGCTTAAAAAAATCAGTATTCCTTGTTATATGTCAGAATAAATTCTACATTTCCAAATTTTATATGAAGATTAAAATTGTAATTTCATCACTTATATGTGAATAATTTTACATTTATAATCTCACAAAATAATTATATAAACTCAATTATTTCCCTTATTCAAAAATATTCTAATCCAATGTTTCTTTTAATTTAATTTTTTATGATAGTAGCTTAAAAATATTGTTTTTTTCTAAATTCTAAGCTTTATATTTACACTATATGAAATTGAAAGATATAAAACTTTCTCAAGAGGAAACTAAAGACTATTTGACCCTTAAATCTCATTTTCTTCCTAAAACTCTAGAGAACACAGTTCATTATTTCTTCAATTCTAATACTAATAGTATTTTTCTGAGTGTATAAAATCTCCATTAATACATAAACTTGATTTCCATTTTTATAATATATTTTGGCTTCAGCCCATCTGCTTTTAATATATGCAGTAAACCTAAATGACAGGAAAAAACTTTAAATGTGATCCATTACATTAGTTATAATTAGTATTCTCTGATCAATATAGTATATTTTAAATAATTCAATATTAAAAAATAAAATTGATTTATTTGTAAATACTTTTAGGCAAAACAAAAAGGTGTGTGTGTGTTGGGTGAGGGCTGTGTATGGAAAGCCATCTAGGAACCCAATCACTCTGTCACCTGAAGTGAGAAAAATTGGGGTTGATATGTTTGGTTTTTTCCCTAATATATGTTGCCTTTCCATGTTCACTGATAATGTTGATGTAACAGAAGTAATAGAGTACTTAATATTTCCCAATTTCTATGGATTTTACATACTTGCATACTTATTAATTTTTATTGTAGGTCTTTTGTACTTTCATGACAGTATGTCATCTGTTCATTCATTGAATACTGGCTGCATGGTGGTGAATAATCTTCCAGGCAAGATAGCTGTTATTTAGAGTTATTTATTCTTGAAAAGGGAGAAATTCTGCAGTTACGTGCCATCAGCATCCAGTACTTGCAACAGTTCTTGGATAGGTGCCTCAGCCTTGTAAAGGGATCTGGACATGACCACTCAGGCATTTACCCTTGGTGTTGCTCATATTCATTTACTCTTCACATTAACTACTCCATTTGGGCAGAGCTTCACCCAGGTTATTTTAAGTCACCACTTGCAGAAGAAACTTATGAGAGATGAGTTAGGGAGACAATCTGGTATGCTCTGCCACAGTGGAATTTGGGATCAAAATTATATATTACTTCTGTATCATTCATTCAAGTTCACCCCACCTGCCCCCTCAGGTATATTTCTCTGGTTGAAGAGGTTTTCTTGGAGGGGTGATCCAGGACCTTCTCCTGATGGTCTTATGGCTATTTATTTTAAATATTGTAAATAGAAGTACCAAGAGATACACAAGTGTATCCAGTGGAATCCCAAATCTATTTATGACTGTCTCTATTAATTTACAACTACTCCCCTTTCTCATGATAATCAGATTCAGTTACTCTTGCTAATAGGGGAATGGTTTTCTTTGCCTTTGCTGGACTCACATTAGAAATCAACTTGACAAGGCAAAGCAACACCATTAAATTTAGTTAAACTCTTAAAATGTATCTTGGTGGAAATAAGCCTTTCTGGAACCCAGGCTCTTGTAAGAAATCTACATTTGTAGGAATTAGGAATCAGACATTTTCAAATGTGTCATTGGCAGTAATGGAGAATAGGGCTTGCTTCCACCCCTCAGTTCCTAGAGTCATGTATTTAACCTACCAAAGCCAGAACACATATGCTGACTCTTGGTTAAAAGTATATTCTCCATGGGGGGCGCCTGGGTGGCGCAGTCGGTTGAGCGTCCGACTTCAGCCAGGTCACGATCTCGCGGTGCGTGAGTTCGAGCCCCGCGTCAGGCTCTGGGCTGATGGCTCGGAGCCTGGAGCCTGTTTCCGATTCTGTGTCTCCCTCTCTCTCTGCCCCTCCCCCGTTCATGCTCTGTCTCTCTCTGTCCCAAAAATAAAAAAAAAAAAAAAAAAAAAAAGTATATTCTCCATTATGTCGTATGTTATGTCAGTGGTGTCAACATCAAAATGTCACCTAATTCTATCTCAAGACTTTCAGTGTTCTAATAGGCCAGAAGTTTCTGCAGAGGGAGTGAGTGTTACAATCCCTGCATCTTCTGATTGTGCTTATTGCTATATTATTGTAAGAGGTGGGTCTGTTACAAGGTACGCTCCCTGGGATTAGATACTCTATGATCCCTTGGGAAGTACCACTGGCTGAAGTATTCTCTGCAGAAAAGGCAAACCAATATCTGTAATATGGGTCTCTTCTGATCAGAATGCAGCATTGACACGTTATCACCTTACAAGTAAGTGGCTGTCTTCTCAAGGGATGATCCTATTCTTGTATCTCTAAAATTATTTGATCTACCATTTTTTTTTTCTGAAAAATGGTTTGGTTTTTTGATTTATTACTTTGGTGGAGAGGAACTGGTTTTCAGTTCTTCAATTTGGACTTTCCTACTATGATAAATATTTACAGATCAAAGAATCAGTGTAATGTTTCTGCCAACTTCTAAGCATGTTCATTTCATTTATAGATTTAGATATTGAGAGAATAACTAGTTGAGCTGAGGAACGTCACCCAAACCAAGGAATTGCCCACTTCCCGGGTCAACTCACATGTGGTGATGGAATGATACAGGGTTAAAACAGTTGTTAGGGACAGAATTATGTACCCTCAAATTTCATGTTAAAGCCCTAATCCCCAATGTAACTATTTGGAGATAAAGCTTATAAAAGGGTAATGAAGGTTAAATGAGATCATTAGGATGGTGCCCTAATCCAACAGAACTGGTGTTTTTATGAGAGCAATATCAGGGATGTGCATGCATGCAGAAAGGGTCATGTGAGGATACAGGTGGGGCCCTCTGCAACAAAGAGAGGCCTCAAGAAAAACCAAACCTTCCAACATCTTGATTTAAGTTAAGCCTCCAGAAATTTGAGGAAACAAATCTGTGTTGTTAAACTGTTCAGTCTGTGGTTTTTTTTATGGCAGCCCTCACTGACAAATACAGCTTCTCAGTACTCTTTTATATCTATCTATCTATCTATCTATCTATCTATCTATCTATCTAGATATAGATATATCTATATATCTATATCTGTTCTATAGATCTATAGATATAGATATATATTTAATGTTTATTGTTGAGAGAGAGACATAACATGAATGGGGAAGGGAAAGAGAGAGAAGGGGAGACACAGAATCCAAAGCAGGCTCCAGGCTCTGAGCTATCAGCACAGAACCAGATTCAGGGCTCAAACTCATGAGCCCTGAGATCATGACCTGAGCAGAAGCCAGACGCTTAACTGACTATGCCCCCCAGGTGCCCCGGAGCTCAGTACTCTTGCTCCAACTTTGGGTCACTATGAAGGGTCAGCTCAGCTTCAGAGATCCCCACAGGATCAGTTGAGGCCTGTGACTGCATTATTGTTTACATCCTTCCATGCTAGGTAAATAGCTAGTAGGGCAATTGCTAGATGGTAAGGTAGTTCTGTTTTAAACTTTTTTGAACATGAGGAACATAAATTCTGTATTTTGGATACTAACCCTTATATCAGATATGTCATCCGCAAATAATCTTCTCCTATTCCATAGGTTCCCTTTCAGTTTTGTTAATTATTTCCTTCATTGTACAGAGATTTTTATTTTGATGGGAAGCCCCAATAGTTTATTTTTGCTTTTGTTTCCCTTGCCTCAGGAGACTCATCTAGAAAGAAGTTGCTATGTCCGGTGTCAAAGAGGTTACTGCCTGTGTTCTCCTCCAGGATTTTAATGGTTACCTGTCTTGCATTTGGGTCTTCCCTTCAATGTGAATTTCTTTTTGTTTATGGTATAAGAAAATGGTCCAGTTTCATTCTTCCGCATGTTGCTGTCCAGTTTTCCCAACTTTCTTGCTTTGTCTCAGATTAGTGTACCATACAGTTGTGGGTTCGTTTCTGGATTTTCTATTCTATTCTATTGATCTATGTGTCTGTGTTTGTGCCAGTATATACTGTCTTGATTACTACAGTTTTGTAGTATAACTTGAAGTCTAGAATTGGGATGCCTCCAGCTTTGCTTTTCTTATTGAAATTTGCTTTGGCTATTCAAGGTCTTTTGTTGTTCCATACAAATTTTAGGATTGTTTGTTCTAGATCTGTGAAAAATGCTGGTGGTATTTTGATAGGAATTGCATTAAATGTATAGATTGCTTTGGGTAGTATAGACAAACAATGTTTGTTCTTCCAATCCATGAATATGGAAAGCTTTCCCTTTTCTTTATGTGCTCTTCAATTTCTTTCATAAGTGTTCTACAGTTTTCAGAGTACAGATCTTTCACCTCTTTGGTTAGGTTCATTCCTCAGTATCTTATGTTTTTTGGTGCAATTGTAAATGGGATTTATTCCTTGATTTCTCTTTCCATAACTTCATTATTGGTGTATAAAAATGCAACAGATTTCTGTATGTTGATTTTGTATACTGTGACTTTCCTGAATTTGTGTATCAGTTCTAGCAATGTTTTTTGGTGGAGTCTCTTGGGTTTCCTTATGAGTATCCTGTACCTACAAATAGTGAAAGTTTGAGTTCTTCCTTGTTGATTTGGATACTTTTTATATCTTTTTGTTGTCCGATTGCTGTGGCTCAGACTTCCAATTCCATGGTGAGAGTGGACATCCCTGTCTTGTTCTTGGCTATAGAGCTAAAGCTCTGTTTTTCCCCATTGAGGATGATATTAGCTGTGGTTTTAATGTATATGGCGTTTAATTATGTTGAGGTATGTTCCCTCTAACCCTGCTTTGTTGAGTTACCATAAATAGATGTTCTACTTTGTCAGATGCTTTTTCTGCATCTATTGAATTGATCATATAATTCTTATTTTTATTAATGTGGTATATAATGCTGATTAATTTGTGAATATTGAGCTACCCTGGCAACCCAGGAATAAATCCCACTTGATCATGGTGAACAATTCTTTTAATGTATTGTTGGATTCAGTTTGTTCGTATTTTGTTGAGAAGTTTTGCATCCATGTTCATTGGGGATGTTGCCCCATAGCTTTCTTTTTTAGTGTAGTATTTATCTGGTTTCAGTATCAGTGTAATGCTGGATTCATAGAATTAATTTAGAAGTTTTCCCTCCTTTTTCTGTTTTTCGAATAGTTTGAAAAGTATATCTATTGACTCTTCTTTAAATATTTGGTAGAATTCCCCTTGGAAGCCATTGAGTCCTGGACTTAATTTTTGATTACTATTTCAGTTTCTTTGCTGGTTGTCAGTCTGTTCAAAATTTCTATCTCTTCCTGTTTCAGGTTTGGTGGTTTATATGTTTTTCAGAATTTATCCATTTCTTCCAGGTTGTCCCATTTGTTGGTATATGGTTTTTCATAATATTCTCTTGATTGCTTGTATTTCTGTGGTATTGGTTGTTATTTCTGCTCTCTCATTTGTGATTTTATTTGGGTCCTTTCTCTTTTCTTTTGGTAAATCTGATTTTATCAATTTCATTAACTTTTTTCAAAGAATCAGCTCCTGGTTCATTGATCTGTTCTATTATTTTTTGTTTTTTAGTTTCTATATCATTTGTGTGTTCTAATCACTATTATTTCCTTCCTTCAGCTGGCTTTAGGCTTCATTTTTTTTTCTAGCTCCCTTAGGTATAAGGTTATATTTTTTATTTGAGATTTTTCTTGCTTCTTGAGGTTGACTTATATTGCTATATACTTCCCTGTTATAACTGCTTTTGCTGTATTCCAAAGGTTTTAGACTATTATGTTTTCATTTTCATGTATGTATGTATGTATGCATGTATTTATTTATTTATTTATTTATTTATTTTAGTTTCTTCTTTGATTTCATAGTTGACCCATTCATTGCCTAGTAGCATTTAATCTCCATGTATTTGTGATCTTTCCAATTTTTTTCTTGTGCTTGACTTCAAGTTTCATAGTGTTGTGGTCAGATGAGTGGTATGATCTCAATCTTTTTGTAATTGTTGAGGCCTGATTTGTTTCCTAGTGTGAGATATACTCTGGAGAATATACCATGAGCACAGAAATAATTCTTAATTAAAAAAATAAATGATTTTGTGTTATTTACTACATCATTCACTGGGTGTACACACACACACACACACACACACACACATTCAAGAAATCTTTTTTTTTTTTTTTAACTTTTTTTTTTTTTTTTTTTTTTTTTTTGAGACAGCATGAGCAGGGGAGGGGCAAAGAGAGAGGGAGACACAGAATCGGAAACAGGCTCCAGGCTCCGAGCCATCAGCCCAGAGCCTGACGCGGGGCTCGAACTCACAGACCGCGAGATCGTGACCTGGCTGAAGTCGGACGCTTAACCGACTGCGCCACCCAGGGGCCCCAAGAAATCTTCTTCTTTACAGTAAGCAATGTCAAATGCCCATCTGAGCACCCAAACTTTAATGACACCTTTTTGCCTGACAGTTTTTTCCAGGGTGATCTTGACACCCTAACTTCTTCCATTTCTCCTTTACTGTGACCAGGAGGTCGAACTCCCTAAAGATATTTTCATTTTCTAACTGTATATAATGTTCATTAAATGTTGTCTTTAAGATTATATGCTTGGATCCCTTCGCTCAGGCTCTCTGACTGCAAGAGAGAATATATTTCTCTCCCATATGTGGTCTCATAGAACTCTAAACATAAGTCTGTTGCAGCCCTTACTCTTTTTTAAAAGTTTTTTTAAAGGTTTTATTTATTTTTGAGAAAGAGAGAGAGGGAGCGTGGAGGGGCAGAGAAAAGAGAGAGAGAGAATTACAAGCAGGCTCCATACTGCCAGTGCAGAACCTAATGCGGGATTCAGTCACACAGAACCATGAGATCATGACCTGAGCTGAAATCAAGAGTCAGATGCTTAAAAAATTGAGCCGCCCAGGCATCCCACTACTTTTATCATAATGATTTCTATGTCCTTTCTTACTCCTAGGCATATCACTTACTGTATCACTACCTGAAGTATCTCCCTGTTTGCTTCTTCTCATCCCAGCCCTTCATTTTCAGTATCACACCATAGAGAGTAACTGGAATCACTGAATGTCTTGACAGATGTGAGTGGAAATATGAATTCAGCAGCTATGTAAATGTGAGACTCAACATAAAGCTCGGATGCAGGAACTCTCTATTCATATCCTAGAACCCATGGTATGACAGAAATGATGATGGAGGGGGTTTCCTAAAATTCTCTGATACAAAGTGGTCCTATTTACCTTTATCTCCAGATTCTCATATCCAAAAGTTTGCCACTACCGCAGAGTGGAGAGTGGCACAGGTTATAAAATACATCATGTTTATTTATTTATTTATTTTTATTTCCAGCATTGTACAGTCTATCTTTTTGAAGTTATACCTACCTTTATTATTTAGGCTATACTGGGGTTAGAATGAACTGTGTGAAACTATTCAGAAGTTTCAACTTAAAGTAAAATCTCCTTACCTGTAGTGTGATGAATGCTGTAGCACATTCTAAATTTTTTTCAAATTGATATAAATCTGTATCACTGGATTTCTTAGTGTAAAATATGTACCATCTTTGTCTCCTCTGTACATTAACTATTTCTGGTTAAGAGGACATATAAGCTTTTTATTGCTTAGCAACAAAGAGTCCTATTAATACAATTAAAATGATAATTTAATGTTGTAAATCTTGACTAAGCCAATTTAATGACCTGTTTTACAGTTTCTAAAGGAAATCAGTCCCTTTGACTAATCAAATGTTAGCAGATCCAAGTGTTTGTTGTATCAACTATGTGTAACCAGTTACCTAAAACTGCTAAGTAAGCACTTTCAAGAATATCCAAGTACATCATCTCAAGAAACTCCTATATCCAACCCTTTCACAAATGACAGCACACAAGTCCTGTACTGTATGCTAATTCCAAAAGATGCAGATGAAAGGAAAGAGTCACTGTACTAACGAACTATTCATTCTTTCATAGCCTCATTGTGGCAACTTCTCCTCTTACTTTATTGGATCCATTATATTCTTCAAGAGAAATATTGATAACATCTACTCAGTGGTAACTCAGACCATGAATCCTAGGGAATTTTCCACATCAAGCGGCATAAAAATTAAGATCTTCTGAAGTTAGCTATGTAGTTTTATCAAAAGAAAAGGTGAACTTTATAGGTACATACTAGATGCTACGGACACACTAATTTGAGGGGTAATTACTTCTTTAGGACACAGTTGTGAACTTATTTTCTGTTGGGAATATTTAGAAGTAGATGTAGAAAATTTACTCTTAAATAATATAAAAATTTAAAATATGTTCAGGAATTAAGTATTCACCTGTTTTTTTCCCCAATAGCTATGCTATATTGTATTTATATATTAACACAGTACAATATTATATATTAAACTGTAGGGATGCACTAAAATGTGAGCCAACAAAACCAAAACAGCAACAAAAAAAACAGTACTACTGCAGGCATCTTGAATCATTTGAAGCCATGTTTTTAGAAGTTGGAGTTCTGAGAAATTATCTAATGGTAAGATTCTTCCCAAGTTATTCTTTTCACAAAATATTTGAGAACATTAGGAAAAGAACATAAAAATCGTATCATTGATGTAGATTTTTTAATAGAAATTTTTCAAGTGTACAAAGTAAATGTATTCACACAAAGACATTGTGATGATATAGTTTACCAAGATCAGAAATAAAGGTGCTATAAATACTTCATCATTATTTGTGGGTACATGGAAAACCCAAAAATGGAGATGAGTCCAATGATGAATAATGAAGGTAGGTATGTTAAGAAGGGAAATATTAGGCCATCAATTTTATTCTTTTAAATAATGTCTGTTCTAAAATGCATGTTTGCCCTTATTTATTAATATCAATTTTAGGAAATGATTTTATTTTTATAACTGCATTTATTTCTTGTATCTTTTTGACAAACAAAAATTGTAACTTAGAACCAAGTGCCTCAGCTAAACTCCCACGGAGAGTAGATTACAGGTTGCCATCCTCTTTGATATTCATATTCTAAGATGTTCAAAAAAGATAAGCCCTGGAATGTAAAACTGGCAAGAGCCTCATTTATATATATTTAAAAAAATAAACACATCTCTCAAAGATATAGAGAAGTGATTTGCAAACACAAGTGTTTTCTTTTTCTGTGCTTTTCTTTCTCTTTGCTTTTTTTTTTTTTTTTTTTTTTTTTGGAGTGGGGAGGCTAAAAGAAAAGATAGGTTGTCTTTCTCTTTTGGGATTGGGGGAATCTGAAATTTATTATTTTTAGATTAGTATTTACCTTTCTGATGTGTCTGCCATTTGTTTCTATTTGATAGTAACACTACAATTCTTGTCATTATCATCATTACTACTTCTTGTTTTCTCTGGGTAATTAAAGAAAAATCTGACTATATAAATAGCTAGTAAGTCTCCAATAGAGTGCAAAGCAAAACAATTATTGGAATTACAACAGGATGAATTCTAATGTATTTTTTAAAATTTTGTAATGTTTATTTTATTTTTGAGAGAGAGAGACTGAGCATGAGCAGGGAAGGGGCAGGGAGAGAGGGAGACACAGAATCTGAAGCAGGTTCCAGGCTCTGAGCTGTCAGCACAGAATCCGATGTGGGGCTTGAACTCATGAACCACAAAATCGTGACCTGAGCTGAAGTCAGACGCTCAACCGACTGAGTCATCCAGTCACCCCCAAAATTTTTAAAATTAAGTACAGGGCATCTGGGTGGCTCAGTCAGTTAAGTATCTGATTGCTAGTTTTGGCTTAGGTCATGATCTCACAGTTCCCCATGTTGGGCTCTGCACTGATAGTGTGGAACCTGCTGGGGATTCTCTGTCTCCCCTTCTCTCTGCCCCTCCCATGCTCATGCCATCTCTGTCTCTCTCAAAATAAATAAATAAACTTAAAAAATGAAAAATAAAAATTAAGTACAATATTTGCCTTGGGGGAATTACCCTTAAATATATTGATAATGAATGGTTAAAGCAGATTGTTGATTAGCAGTGCAATAAAATTTTTCTTTATCATACATTAATTACACAAACTGTCATGATGTCTTTATGCTTGACCCTGGAGCTTGATACTCTAAATTTTTATCTAAGCGTTTTTCTTATAAAGCCCACTGCATTTCTCTTGAGCTTTTGTTAATCACATAAGTTACTTTATATTTACACACTAATCTAGGTGCGTCAGTAAGTACTCAGTTTTCCCCAAATAATTTTTCTCAGATGTGAAACACAGTGACACTCATTGCCATTATTCAGTTTCAAAGTCTTATTATGAGGCACTCACCGAATATCGATTGTAGTTCCAGTGTTAATTTACATAGCTTTAATTATTTTAAGTCATTAAGACAAATACAACATATGGGCCAATTTTCACATTGGTCAAAATGTATAGCTATATTGATGTCAGTTAGGTCTCTGTGAATAATAGACATCTACCTTTGTTTATCTACTTGTACTCTTCCTGGAGAGAACCTCCTCATTGTTAACTGACATTGGATCTGTCCTTTGCAGCTTCTGTCCATAAATGCTGAATTGTTTGTCTTCTAATGAGAAATTTTTCTTTTCTTCAACATCTTTCTGTATTTCTTGATGTGGTCGTAGGCTCAGTACTCTAGTTGTTCCCTTTTATATGCATAGGAATCATTACTGGGACTATGGGGGAAAATAGTGCAATAGGTTTAATGTTTATCTTCTAGTAAAAAATCCTTAAAGTAATTGAAGAAGCCATCACTGAAGTAGGAAAGCAAAGTAAATATGAGAATAGTAGCAAGTTCTCTGGAATACCTCCTTTCGTTTGAGTTCAATACCAGTATCAGTTACTGGGGAAGACTTAGTTCTCAAGTGCTTGTGGAGGCCACAGTTCCGTCCTCCTTCTATGCTGGCGTCTCATGGGTTGCATTATTCTTGCTGGATATTCATGTCACTTTGTAGCTTTCTGACTGGTCAGCAGCACCTGAAAGGCTCCCTCTCAGCATGGGGAGAGCCCATCTTTCCTCTGGAATACTGTTACGTAGATGAAATCCCTTGATAGATAAAGGTGACAGATTTCTTCATGTGGGTCCATCCAGGTCCTTTTGACTTTGCCTCTGGTTTCTTAGGAAGAGAGATACAGTTTTTAAATATGAAAATGATTATAAGAAGATTCAATTAAACTTAGCACAGGACAGATTCTCAGACCCAAATTTATAGGCCTGTCAAACATAAGCCCAAAAGAAGAGGCACCATCCCTGCAAGCAGGATTACTGTAGTTCTTAATAAAACTAATAGTAAATCTCTAGGCCATTTTGTTAAATTGGGTTTTTTGTACTTGTAGTTGTTGTTTTTGAGTTTGGGTCATCCATTCCATTTGTCCAAAGAACTGAAGATCAGGAAATATGAAAATAACTAATAAGAATCTGTAAAACTTTCATAAATTTCTAGATTACAGTAGGAATAATCCTCCAATTTGATTCACTATGCTCTGATACCCCAAAGTAGGAGTTTTGTGTATTCCATAATTAAGCCATATTTCCTCCTTTGTACAGGCAGTGATTCTGTGAAATGCAGCTATCACCAGGTAACTTCTAAAGTTGATGGACAACTTCCTGAAAATACCTTAGGAGTGGACTATAAAAAATTCTGACATGTAGAATGTTTCTTAATATGTTTTGAATACTTTTATCTTTTTGGTAGGTACACTAAGAGCCTAGGTACTCAGATGCTTGTATAGGCAACACAACAATTTTAACCAAGCAAATAAAGACTGTGGTGTAGAAATTATTTCATCAGATAATTCCTATTACTCATTGAATTATTTTTATCCTCTTTCTGTAAGTCCATTTGTTCATTTCCTTTTGTGACTTTTTTTTACATAAATGAAAATTTTTATTGTGTTAAAAGCGGGGTTTCTAAGTTTGGAGTCTGCCATATTTTGAAGTTTTTCTGTTTTTTAAGTTTGTCAGCAAAATTATTGCCTTTAGAAATGTTTTTCTGCCCTATATGAGCTCTACATTGCATTACTGATACCTAAGCAGGCAGTTAGTTATAAAGCCTCTCACAAATCAGTGATGAATTTTCTGCGCGACATTTTAGTTCTCATCAAAGTCAAGAATCCCCTATTTTTTCTAAATGTTCCCTGTTGCATGACAGACACCAAACACTCCCAAACACACATAAACTCACTGTGTATGTCTGTATAATAATCTTTAAATCGTAAACCAACAATTTTAGTTCCTATAACTGCCATAAATTCAGCTACTTGTACCTACTTAATTTCAGACAAAATGCAAGCTTTCAGTATTTCAAGGGAAATAACCACAGCGTTGGATAACTTAAGTTGGCAATTGTTGTCCCAAGGATGTGACTCATAAGTAAATACTGCCATATTCCTGTTCCAAATACAGATACATCAGATAGATCCAGTGAGGGACTAGTGCCTTCTATTAGCATGGTACAGTCATGATCCTCTATTTGATCAGCATCTGGTTAAAACACCAAACAAAACAACAATGAAAAATGCAGCAAGCTTTAGGGAACTGTTTCTCCTAAGTAGATATCAGTATTAGAAAATAATGCTTGGGGCAAATGGGTATTTTATTTGGTGAAGCAACTGACTTGATCTTGGCTCAGGTCATGATCTCACATTTCATGAAATGGAGCCCCATGTTGGCATCAGACTCTGCGCTGACAGCACGGAGCCTTCTTGGGATTCTCTCCTCTTTTCTCCCTCCCATACATGCACACGTGCTCTCTCAGTCTCTCTCTCTCAAAAATAAACAAAAAAAAAGGGAAAATAATGCTCATTCATAGCTAGTCTGATAGTGCACTGACAAATGCTGGGTCCTGTGCACTTGTAAGGTAGCAGCTTTCCAGTAACCCATGGGTAGGGCTAGAGCTCTTTACAATAAGTGTGGTTTGTTGGACTGCTTGGGGCATCCAGGCATTCCCAGTGTCACCTCTTTCAGAAGAAGGAAGAAATATACCATTAATCTCTAGTCCACATCCAAATTTGAGTTAAAATTTCACTAGCAGCACCTTTATTTTCATGATGAAAAAAAAAAAAGGTTTTTCAGAATCTTGAATTTCTAAGCTAAGAGAAAGACAATAGCAAGTTTAAGTTGTTCAAAATCTCTGCAGTTCCTAGGAACTATCCTAGGATCTGGAGAATTACCTTGTAGTTACTGTGTCAGTGGTTTTGCTGCTTCTGCAAAAGCTGGGATCCACTGTCTATGATATCCTACTAGTCCCCAAATTGTATATTTGGGTTTTTGTTTAATTGCTTTTTTTTAAATTAGGCTATCACATTTGCAAGCTCGTAGATTATAACATTGACTGTGTTAATTAGCTGACTCCTGGATTGTAATACTTGCTGCCTTTAACAGATGTCATAAATATTTTACTTCACTTTGGCAATATTGTAATGTCTAGTGAGGCCTTATGCCCCTGTGAAGCAAGAAATTGTAGCCAAATTTGAAGTATATGTTTTGCATTATTATTTCATTTCTCAGGGTATCAACAGATCATCTACATAGTAAATAAGTCATGGATCCCTCTTGTGGGACAAATTTCTATAAGTCTCCTTATAAAGGACTAGATAAAATAAGAAGAGTACTGAAATCTTGTGGAATACTGTGCCATAAATACTGAACTCCTTCCTAAACAAAAACCAGTAAGACTTTGAATCATCCACACACTGGACCAGATGGATTTGTTAAATACTTGCAGAACATTTCATCCTAAAGCAGCAGAATACACATTTTTCTCAAGTGCACACGGAACATTGTCCAGAATAGATCACATACTGGTTCACAAATCAGACCTCAACAAGTACAAAAAGATAAATATCATACCATGCATATGAAACTTGAAATCAACCATATGAAAAAATTTGGAAAGGCCACAAATACTTGGAGATTAAAGAATATCCTACACAATAATGAATGGGTTAACCAGGAAATTAAAGAGGAGATTAAAAAAGTACATGGAAGCCAATGAAAATGAAAACACGAAAGTCTAAACCTTTGGGATGTAGCAAAGGGGTCATAAGAGGAAAGTATATAGCAATCCAGACCTTCTTAAAGAAGGAAGAAATGTCTCAAATACACAACCTAATCTTACACTTAAGGGAGCTGTAAACAGAATACCAAATAAAGCCCAAAACCAGCAGAAGAAGGGAAATAATAAAGAAACCAATGATCTGAAAATCAAAAAAACAAAACAAAAAAACCCCAGAAGAGATCAACAAAAGTAGGAGCTGATTCTTTGAAAAAATTAATAAAATTGATAAACACCTAACCAGATTTATCAAAAACAAAAAGGACCCAAATAAAATCACGAGTGAAAGAGGAGAGATCATAACCACCACCACAAAAATGCAAACAATAATAAGAGAATATTATAACCAATTATATACCAACACATTGGGAAATCTGGAAGAAATGGATAAATTCCTAGAAACACACAAACTACCAAAACTGAACAGGAAGAAATAGAAAATTGAAAAGACTCATAACCAGTAAAGAAATTGAATCAGTAATCAAAATTTCCCAACAATCAAGAGTCCAGAACCAGGTAGCTTTCCAGGGGGAATTCCTACCAAACATTTAAAGAAGAATTAATACCTATTCTTTTGAAGCTGTTACCAAAAAAAATAATAATAATAATAATAAAAATAAAAAAATAAAAAAAAAAGGAAGGAAGACTTCCAAACTCCTTCTACAAGGCCAGCATTACCTTGATTCCAAAACCAGGCAAAGACCCCTATAAAAAGGAGAATTACAGACCAATCTCTCTGATGAACATGGATATAAAAATTCTCAACAAGATACTAGCAAACTGGATCCAACAATGCATTAAAAGAATTATTTGCTACAATAAAGTGGGATTTAGTCCTGGGGTGCAGGGCTGGTTCAATATCTGCAAATCAATCAATGTGATACATCATATTAATAAAAGAAATGATAAGAACCACATGATCCTCTCAATAGATGCATAGAAAACATTTGACAAAATACTGTATTCTTTCTTGATAAAAACCTTCAAGAAAGTAGGGATAGAAGGAATATACCTCAATATCATAAAGGCCATATACAAAAACCCACGGATAATATCATCCTCAATGGGAAAAAAATGAAAGCATTCCCCCTAAGGTCACAAACACAACTGGGATGTCCAGTCTCACCACTGCTGTTCAGCATAGTACTGGAAATCCTTACCTCATCAATCACACAACTAAAAGAAATAAAAGGCATTCAAATTGGCAAGGAAGAAGTCAAACTTTTACTCTTTGCAGACAGCATGATCCTATGTAGAAAATTTGAAAGACATCACCAAAAAGCTGCTAGAACTGAGATAGGAATCCAGCAAATTCTCACGATATAAAATCAATATACAATCAGCTGCACTTCTATACACTAAAAATGAAGCAGTGGAAAGAGAAATCAAGGAATCAATCCCATTTACAATTGTACCAAAACCCATAAAATACATAGTAATAACTATAACTGAAGAGGTAAAAGATCTCTATGCTGCAAACCATAGAAAGCTTATGAACGAAATTGAAGAAGACACAAAGAAATGGAAAAATATTCCATGCTCCTGGATTCGAAGAGAAGATATTGTTAAAATGTGAATACTGTTCAAAGCAATCCATACATTCAGGGCAATCCCTATCAAAATAATACCAGCATTCTTCATAGAGCTAGAACAGACAATTCTAAAATTTTTATGGAGCTAGAAAAGACCCTAAATAGCTAAAATAACGTCAAAAAAGAAAACCAAAAGTGGAGGCATCACAATTCCAGACTTTAACCTATATTACAAAGCTGTAATCATCAAGACAGTATGGTTCTGGCACAAAGGCAGACACATAGATCAGCAGAACAGAATAGGAAACCAAGAAATGGACCCACAAACATATGGGCAACTAATCTTTGACAAAGCAGGAAAGAATATCCAATGAAAAAAGACAGTCTATTCAGAAAATGGTGTTGGGGCATCTGGAAGCTACATGCAAAAGAATGAATGTAGATCACTTTCTTACACCATACTCAAAAATAAACTCAAAATGGGTGAAAGACCTAAATGTAAGACAGGAAACCATCAAAATCCTAGAGGAGAACACAGGCAGCAACCTCATTGACTTCCACTGCAGAAACTTCTTACTAGGAATGTCTCTGGAGGCAAGGGAAACAAAAGCAAAAATGAACTGGGACCTCGTCAAGATAAAAAGGTTCGGCACAGGAGAACCTAGGTGGCTCAGTTGGTTAAGTGTCCAACTCTTGCTTTTAGCTCAGGTCATGATCTTATAATTTGTGGGTTCGAGCCCTGTGCTTGAGTGTGGAACATGCTTGGGGTTCTCTCTCTCCCTCTCTCTCTGCCTTCTCCATGCTCAGTGTCTCTCTCTCAAAATAGCTACACTTAAAAACATTCTTTATAAAAATAAAAGGTTCAATACAGCTAAGGAAACAATCAGCAAAATGAAAAGTCAACCGACAGAATGGGAGAAGATATTTGCAAATGACATATCTAATGAAGGGTTAGTATCCAAAAATCTGTAAGGAATTTATTAAACTCAACACCCCAAAAAAATTATCCGGTGAAGAAATGGGGAGAAGATATGAACAGACACTTTCCAAAGAAGACCACCAGATGGCTAACAGGCACATGAAAAAATGCCTAAATACACTCATTATCAGGGAACTACAAATCAAAACCACAATGAGATACCACCTCAAACCTGTCAGAATGGCTAAAATTAACAACTCAAGAAACAGCAGATGTTGGTGAGGAAACGAAAAGGAGGAACTCTTTTGCACTGTTGCTGTGAATGCAAGCTGGTATAGCTACTCTGGAGAACAGTATGGAGGCTCCTCAAAAAATTTTAAAATAGAGCTACCCTATGACTCAGCAATTGCACTACTGGTATTTATTCAAAAGATACAAAAATGCTGTTTCAAAGGGGCACATGCACCCCAATGTTTACAGCAACGTTATCAACAATAACCAAATAATGGAAAGAGCCCAAATGTCCATCGATTGATGAGTGGATAAAGAAGATGTGGTATATATACACAATGGGATATTGGTGATCAAAAATAAAAAAAAAAAATCTTGCCATTTGCAGCAACGTGGATGGAACTAGAGTGTATTATGCTAAGTGAAATAAGTCAGTCAGAGAAAGACAAATGTAAGATTTCACTCATGTGGAATTTAAGAAACAAAACAGATGAACACAGGGGAAGAGATGGAAAAATAAGATAAAAAGAGGGAGACAAACCATAAGAGAGTCTTAAATACAGAGAACAAACTGAGGGGTATTAGTTGGGGGTTGGGCTAAATGGGTAATAGGCAATAAGGAGGGCACTTGTTGGGATAGGCACTGGGTATTAAATATAAGTAATATGAATCACTAAATTCTACTCCTGAAACCGTTATTACACTATTTGTTAACTAACTTAAAAAAACAAAACAAAACAAAAAAACATTGTGAGACATCCACTAGAGGAATAGGCAAAAATAGAAAGCTGAATATAGATCAACTACAGAGAAAAAGTTTACAGATGATGGTACCAAAATCAGAATAGTTACAAGGTTAGGAACTACAGTAGTTACTAGAACGACACATTTATTTACTAAGATCTTGAAAAAATCCATATAGTAGTGAAATGGTGACAATCTTAATCAAATTTACCTTCCTTCTTCCCTGGAAGTGTGAGAGAATTACAGAGTAACTTCCATTTTTACTTCTTGTTTTCTAGTTATTTTATAACTATTTTGCTGTTTCCAATTGAACACTTGAGAAAGGATATTATTTTATACATGGCCATGGCTAATCATTTTACTTAGCTATTTTTAATAGTTTTATATATCAAATTAAACCAATATCATTATTCTTCAGGGCCCAAAGTAATATTGATTTCCTTTCATATAGGACATTTTTCCCAACATAGTGTGAGATTGACACTCTATACCATACCATGTTTCTTTCAGAAAGAACAAAATAACCACGTTAGATGCCTTCCTCCCTAAGCCCCAGGGAACTCCTTAAGCATTCCTTCTGGAGTACAGAATATGGATGGAGGTCTTTGTATAGCAAATATCTCCCCAATTGGTTTATGGATTAATCAGGAGAAAGAATGCATGTTCCTCTGTTAGAGGAAACTATTTCTATGAAAACTACAGGAAAAAAAAAAAAAGGAAAAGTAACAAAGGAAAAAAAAAGTAGAAACCTGATTCAAAATACCAACTAATTTTGATTTATCATCATGCCAAAGGCAAAAAATTTTTATGAAACAAATAACCCCAATACTTACCAGAAAAGGCAAGGATAGGGTAGCATAAAAAAATATTGAAACATATTTCACCATTTCCTACCCCTGAGAATCCCTCAATCCATCAACCTAAGCCATTTGACAATTATTTTCTGGCTGAGAGTTTTATCCTTCTGGGATTTCCTGAATATTTGTTCTTGCCATTTCTGCATTTGCCAGAGTCTCTTTCTACTATCCATCTTCCAGTGTCCTGGCCTCTTGCAATAATGATATACGGTGTTTGTTTCTTCTTTTTCTGCCTTCAGAGGATATCGGGCTAAGGATTATATTGAATAAATAGTTCTAACTCAGCAGTTAATGCTGTGTTTTTGTTTGTTTTTATTTCTACTTGTCTCTGTTGTCCTTAAACTGAGCAGCTGCTGCTAATATTTGAGTAATAGTCTGTCTTTGCTATCCTACCACCTTTTCACTAACTTGAGTGTGAATAGTTGTCATGAGAGCACAGGGGAAGAAGAAAAAAAAAACTTTAGTAATATTATCAGGTGAATAAAGCAGGTGAATTACCTAGGAGGCCTGGGGAGCCTCTCAATGGCATCAGCTCCATTGGCAATTGGAATAGGAAGGGCTGATTTCCTTCCTATTAAGGTGAAAACAATGTAGAATTTATGGTGTTGAGTTTTTCTCGGTGTTAGTATTTTTCTACTTAATAGTTCTGTTTACCTTTTTCCAAGTGTCTAGTGTAACTACTGTCCAGCTGATCGCCTTCATGTAGGGGCACAGTATTTTATCCAAGTTCTCACTTATTCTCTGATCACATCTTTTATTTCTGCTTCATCGATATGTGATGCATTGATGTCGCAAAGGATTTTTGTAGATGAAATTGGGCTAATATATGAAATGAACTCAGAGCTAGGGCGTGAGATTCATAAATTTATGTCCCCAACTAAGCAAGTAATTCATTACCAGGTAAAGATATTGTGCACCCATCCCCCTTTGCAGGGAGCTCCAGAAATGAAAAAAAAAAAACAAAAACAAAAACAAAACAATACAGAACAAAAACAAAAAACAAACAAAAAAAAAAAAACAAGAACACATTCATCTAAAAGGTCATTCTTCCTTCTTAGAAGTTGATCTGAGGAATGTACAGAAGTAACAGATGCAGCAGGATGAAAGAGAGTGGGGACAGTAGGAAAAGGAGGAGAGTTCTATAAAGACAAAAATGATTTTAATTCTCACCTTTCTATTTTTCTCAAGATTTTCTCCTGGCTATCTAATTTTTCACTTTGCTCTTGGAATGATACACATCACACAGATACCTGCAGTCTATTTATTTTAGACAAATTCCATCTAAGGACTCCCATAAATACCTTATTTCATCCAAATCAGAGGCACCACCCTCAGGATGCTGCAAAACTAGATTCATGTGTGTTTACCTATTGCAAATGTGACAGAAATATATTCCCATTTTTGAGAAAGAGGCATTTCTGGCTTAATATGTTTTTCTACCATCAAAACTAATGCCGGTCTTCACTGGTTTTAGGAACCTATATTCCCAATACTTACTTGACCATAAAATCTTGATTTTGGAGAGTGTGTTTTGTCTGGTTCCTATTTCAAAAAGCACAGAGCCAAAAGGGAGACTTTTTATAATTTGAGGTCTCTTACCTGATTTGTTATAATGCCAAAAGACCCTCAGCTGGCCCGCCCAAGTTGGGAAACTGTCCGACCAGTTCCATCCTCATTGTCAAATTGTTGAAGAAATATAATTAAAAATAAAATACGCTGCCAACCCAATAAACCTACCCCAAAATAAAAGAACAAAATAATCTTTATCACTGAATAAGCATTAAGCCAGACTGTAATGTGCAGCACAGGTGATTTGCTGAAGAGATTCTGAAGACCAAAAGAAATCTCACCCTATTAGATAGCCAGACAGACACAATCAATTACATACATGCCATTTTTTATTCAAAGGAACTATAATACTTCATATGTCTTTGCAACAAGCAGAAGTTACTACTTGGAATCAAGTGCCTAGGCTAACCTTCCATTGGAGTGCCACTCTACTTGATGTTCACATTTAGAATAGACTTCTCGAAGATCCCCAAGAAAGACACCGTAGAATTCATAAGTGGCAAAAGACTCTTTCAGCTTCTAAAAATATTTAAATGTATCTCAGAGATACAGTTTAAAAATACTGTTTCTCTAAGAAAATGCTGAAAGAAAGACATACGGAGGCTGTCTTTCTCTTTGGGCACTAGGAAAAAATTGAAGATTTTTGGTTTGTGTTTAACACTGCAATATACACATTTGACATAGCTACAGCTAGTGAAACTTTTTTTTGCATAAATATGTGCAATATATGATTAAGTTAGTGATTTTAGTAATGGAAAAAAATTATCTGATTTCTGATGATTTTATGGCTATGTTCTTGTAAGTTTAACTAAAATAGTATATCATCTTAATTAAGTTTATTATATAAAATTAAAATAGTGGTTAATAAAACTACTTGTCAAATTCTGATACATATTTATTATTTCATTTACTCCTACATTAGTTCTATCATCTTCTAAAGTTTATAGATAAGGAAATTGGGATTGCTGAAATTAAATAGTGAATACATTAAAACATTCTTTCAGGGGTAGATAATTGATATTACAGGTAAGAGTGACAAATATGCAATTATAATTCCTTAATGTCCATAGATATTCTCCACTCGCTAGTCTTTACTGTCATGATTTATTACTGAGAGTAGTTGGATTGTTTAAAAAAAAAAGAACTGAGTCACTATCATTTTGTGGTTAATATTGAATAGATAGATGGTAAATCAGTTCCAATTATTTTCCTGGCTCTCCTATGCTATTACTTTAGAAAATTTATTGAAATTACCTTAGATTGACTAATTTTGGCTACAAATAGGTTAAACAATGTCTGCATCTCAGAATACACTTGATATATATTAAAATATGTTAATGTTCCTGAAACATTTTAAGTGCCCAATAAATGTCGGTTTCCTCCCACTTAATATTTAATCAATACCACCTACCCCCATACCCGACCAGCCTCATTTCAAGGTAGTCATCAGATTAGATTTTCAAGTCAGGTAACCTTCTATTCATAAGGTTATCTTTCTTTTATTCAACAAAATTTAAGTTTATTTATTTATTTTGAGGCAGAGAGAGAAAGAAGGTGGGGAAGGGGCAGTGAAAGAGGGAGAGAGAGTGAATCCCAAACAGGCTCCACACTGACAGTGCAGAGCCCAATGCAGGGCTCAAACTCATGAACTATTAGATCATGACCTGAGCTGAAATCAAGAAAGAGTCAGGCGCTTAACCGGCTGAGCCACCCAGGCACCCCTCTCTTCTATTCAAAATATAGCAGTAATACTATGTATTTGGGGACCTGCAGGTGTTTTTTCATATAAGAAGGCAGGTCAAATAACATATTCTCATTTGATTCGTCCAGAAGCACAAAATCTTTGATATTTTTGTAAAGTATAAAGAATACACATTTAAGGTTTTTTTTTTTTTCTTTACTCTTTACAGGACAGAGTTATCTAAGTTATTTTCTGTGTTATTATAGTTGAACAATCCTATATGAACGAATAAACTAGGAATTTCTTTAGTTGTCTGAGGAAAAAGCTGAATTAACCATGGCCCCTCTTTTTCCTGCAACACCTTTTTGTTGATCAGTTCATCACTGACGTGATGCTTTATGTTTCATGATATTCTCATGGTCCTCATGGTGAAGGAATCAAACTTCTTCCACTAAATGCTTCACCATGGATGTATAGACTCTCAACTGTACGGTACAACATGACAGTTAAAATTTAATTTCAGCCATTTCTTCTTTTTGGCAAAACAAAATGTTGGAAGGGACAAAGACGTGTCAAAGGGCACAAGCTGGTTATCTATAAGGAGGTTTTCTGGCATCAGCTGCATGCCACTTGTAGTTACACATATATTTGGTACAAATTTAGACCCATATGCATGCCTCAGGAAAAAAGGAAATGAGGTGTAAATCTTACTCAGAGAAAAAATATACCATAAGGAGTTCTATGAAGACAGACAGAACTGATATCTGGTGACAAGTTGGCATATCTGCTTCAAAAATGATATTAATTTGTTCTTGAAATGACGTTCTATCCAGTACTTTATATGACCACTTCTTTATTATTCATCTTAGTATACTTATGGCTTTGTTAGAAAACTCTCCCATGTCAAACCATTTACCTTTATCATTCACCTCTTTTTTTTAAGTTTATTCACTTATTTTGAGAGAGAGAGAGAGTGCAAGCAAACAGGAGCAGAGAGAAAGGGAGAGAGAGAATCCCAAGGAGGCTCCCGCTTCTCAGGGCAGAGCCTGATGGTGGGGCTCCATCTTACCAACCCTGAGATCGTGACTTGAGCTGCAGTTAAGAGTCAGAAGCTCCACCGACTGAACCACCCAGGTGCCCCCGTCATTCATCTCTTACCCTATCTTAATTATTTGCAGAATATGAATAACAGACTCATATTTTCCAAATGGTTATTCAGTGATTCATTCATTTTGTTTGCTTTTTTGTCCCTTCTCAGAAGAATGCAGGCTTTCTGGGGGAGAGAAACTGTCTGTCTTGTGAGGAGATGCATTTCAAGATCTTCAAATAGTGCTTGGCATATAATAGGCATCAAATAAACACAAGTAGTTGGGATACATGCGTATAAAGTCAATTATTTCTAAGTATTTTTGAACACCTCAGACTCCATAAAAACGAACTCCTACCTATTTTATCCCTTAACCACCTCAAGTATTTTGGGAATACATTCCATTAGAAATTATAAATTTCTATTATATGACGAGAAATTTAATGGTTTTGCACACTCCTACCTTTGAAATGAGTGGAAACAATACAGACAAAAGAAACCATGAAAAATTATATAATTGCCGTGAAAACAATTTTATTGTCAGAATATTAATTCACACACAAGAGAAAATGATACTTTGAGGATACGTAATGCGTTTTTTCATCAAGCTCAGAAACTGCTCCATTTCAGCATAAAGACAACATAAGCTTAAATTTAGTTGTAGCTAATAGAGCATTTTGCACAACATTAAGGCTGCAAATGCTTTTAAGAATTTTGATGCTGTAGTACTTTTAAGCAACTGTGATGCAATTAATTTCTACTGGGCATGGGCAATAGGCACCATTCAGGCACTTATACAGAAAATATAGAAATTGTTAACAAAGTAAATTAGAATTGAAAGAAACCTGTAGTAAAGGAAAGTCATTTTGGTTTGCATGATTCCACAGCACAACTTCTCTTGTTTCATTTCCAAACTGATAAAAGTAGAGAGAAGACCTTATCCAAGACCTACAAACCAGTTTTTTTTTTTAATCAAATTCCAATGGTTGTAACTAACCCAGAATCCTATCTGTAGACATTATTTTCTTGAAATTTGGTGATTTCATGATTCTGTGGCCAATTTTAGAGATTATTATACTGTGTAAATTACCTCCTTGATGTAAACTATTTTCTTTCTTTAAGCCTGCATTTTTCTTATTTTAGTTGGTGTACATCATTTTTTTTTTTAGGTTCAAGATGAGAGGGATAATGTCCCTGCCCCTGTAAAGGAATCTATAATTCCTTTATAGATTATTGACATACTACCCAATTTCCATCAGTGTCTCTTGTCTTTTAAAGTAATGCTATCCTCTGGTCCATATAGCCTATTTTTTAACTTTTTTTTTTTTAATTTTTTTTTTTAACATTTATTCATTTTTGAGACAGAGAGAGACAGAGCATGAACGGGGCAGGGTCAGAGAGAGGGAGACACAGCATGTGAAGCAGGCTCCAGGCTCTGAGCTGTCAGCCCAGAGCCTGACGCGGGGCTCGAACTCACGGACCGCGAGATCATGACCTGAGCCGAAGTCGGCTGCTTAACCGACTGAGCCACCCAGGTGCCCCTATTTTTTAACTTTTGAATCTTCATCTGAAATACGTGTTGCCATACTGTTTGATTTTTATTTTTCCTAATTAGAGTTGGAGGTTTTGAAACATTCAAGGGTATATTTAAAATATTTCAGAATAAACTGCTTCAGGTTTTAAAGGGTTCAGTACTTGCGAAAAATGTGAATTTACTAGTTCAGTTGTCAGCACCTTTTTCCATTACATAATGTTTAAAAATATGATATATAATAGTAACTCTGTCCGAATTAGGGATTCTTTGTGCCATTTTAAAGTGGGTGGTTTCTTAATAATGACAAAGCCTAGTGGGAAAGATTTCAAACTATGGAAAGCAGCTTCTCTGGTATGTTTTGTTACAGGGCACTTCGGATCATTTGCCTAGCTCTATCTCTTTGGTCACTTCCTCTAAACAAATTGGATTTCCTCGAGGAGCTTGGCCTGTGTGCAGTTGATAAGTAGTGCGGCCGGCTGTACTCGTATTGGTATTCCTCCTAGAACTTTGACTTGTTTCTTTTCATCCAATTTTCTGGTTGTTATAGTTTGCACTGATGTTTTTCCTCTTCTGCCTCTCCTTTCCCTTTCACTCAAATACAATTTCTTGTCCTTTTCTGTGCTTAAATAATAAGTTGCTTTGTCAAGCAGTACTAATATGCTGTCTCTAGTCACATTCCTTGGAGTGACTCATCCTGTACAAAGGCATTTTGTGTTGCTTGCCTCCAGAAATATAGGTAAATAACTATAAAATCTGCAGGAACGTGGATTAGAGTCTAACATAAGATGCAATGAAAAAAAGCCACATTAACTCCATAAGATTTTTTTGCATTTCTGCATTCAGTAAATTAAACTTGTATTTGAGGTTACAAAAATCATAAGAGATTAATGTTCCCAGTTCTTGGATCTATAAATTAGGAGGAACCGTGTGTGATTGTAATAAACAACAACCAAAAAGCTCTCCAAAGAAAAGTGCATAAAAGTGAGCATGATGGCAAATCTGATCTATGGCTTGTCCTTTATATTAATGAAGTCCCTAGGATGAAGAAGGTAGAATGTTTGGAATTGGCAATTCTGGTTATTATTTGACATATTTATTTGAATTAATAAGCGTAGAAACAATTTCCATCAAAGGATTTAAAATAGTAATTATAAACATTGCGTTATTCAGCATAATGCTGGGATTGATGAGGGTAAGTACAGTACCCTCATGTAAACCTTTCATAATGTTTAGAATCAACTCCATAGTTCAAATGAATTTGCATTAAAATGTGTAATAAATAATTTAATCCCAAAATACAGTCAAAACAGTAAAAAGGCCAAAGCTTCTCCTTTGTATATGTGAATCAATCTACTGCAAGAGTGTGATAGTGACTGAGTCAGTTCTATGCAAAGTACTTTCAATCCAGAATAGAATTAGCTTAAAAACCACAATGTTGTGCATTTCAAATAATGAAAATATACACAGCAATGAATCACAGGATAAAAATATATTTTGTTTGTTTTATGTGTTTATTTTAGATTATCTAAAGACAAGCCACATACACTAGCAGAGATTGTTTAAATAGTTTAATCAACCATAACCAAAATATCTTACTTTTAAACTACGCAATTTTCCAAAGACTATAATGCCAGTGAAATATTGGTGTGTCAACTCTACTTTTTCCTACAGGGTAACGTTTTCGTAAGCCTGATAAATTGTATCATTAAAGAAATTGACCTAGATAATTATTTTCTGGCTCTTTTTTATGCTACTTTCTCTGCTATGGTACATAGATGGCAAAATTTAAAATTTAGTTAACCTCATAATATTTAAAAAGCAAATACAGATTTAATTCAATTTGTTCCTTCTAAGCAATTTTCATTACATACTCACTGTAATTCTTTGCACTAATATTAGAGCAATCTAGAATAAAACATACTGATGCTTGTCCAAATGCTTTTCAGGCTTTGAGAATTGTAGTTTATCATTTTGAGTGTTAAAATACTAAGAGATTATAAAAAGGAAAAATAAAAACAAAAGACTAAACAAATAAGCAACAAATAAGCAACAAATAAAGGAAACCCTGATTTTTTTTTTAATTTTTTTTCAACGTTTTTTATTTATTTTTGGGACAGAGAGAGACAGAGCATGAACGGGGGAGGGGCAGAGAGAGAGGGAGACACAGAATCGGAAGCAGGCTCCAGGCTCCGAGCCATCAGCCCAGAGCCTGACGCGGGGCTCGAACTCACGGACCGCGAGATCGTGACCTGGCTGAAGTCGGACGCTTAACCGACTGCGCCACCCAGGCGCCCCAGGAAACCCTGATTTTTTAAAAAATGAGATATATTGGGGCACGTGGGTTGGTCAGTTGGTTAAGTGTCTGACATCGGCTCAGGTCCTCATCTCACAGTTCGTGGTTTCGAGCCCCATGTTGGACATGGTGCTCGCTCATAGCCTGGAGCCTGCTTTGGATTCTGTCTCTCCTCTCTCTGCCCCTCCCACTCATGCTCTGTCTCGATCAAAAATAAATCAACATTAAAAAATATTTAAAAATTGAGATATAATTGACACATACCATTATATAAATTTAAGGTATACGTCATGTTGATTTTTTAAAAAGCTTTTTTGAGAGACAGAGCATGTGCACACATGTGCACAGGGAGTGGAGGAATGGGGCAGAGAGAGAGAGAGCGTAAGAGAGAATTCCAAGCAGACTCTGTGTTGGCATCGGGGATCCCAGTGTGGGGCTCAATGCCAGGAATCCTGAGATCATGACCTGAGCCAAAATCAAGAGTCAGAGGCTTAAATGACTGAGCCACCCAGGTGCCCCCATGTTGATTTCTGTCGTGGGAACAATTAAGATCTAGTCTGTTAGCAACTTTGAAGGTTATAATATAGTATTATTATCTATAATCACTATGCTTTGCATTAGATCCTCAGGACTTCATTATCTATTGTTTGCAAGTTCGTATCCTTAAACGACAGCCTCCCAATTCCTCCACTCCCCAGCCCCTAATAACCACCATTCTACCCTGTTTCTATGAGTTCTGCTCTGCTTGAATTAGATTTCACGTATCAGTGAGAACATACAGTAATTGTCTTTCTCTGTCTCACTTATCTCACTTAACATAATGCCCCCCGGTCCATCCACATTGTCACAAATGGCAAGATTCTTTTTTTTTCCCCTCATGGATGAATAATATTGCATTGTGTGTGTGTGTGTGTGTGTGTGTGTGTGTGTGTGTGTGTACAGCACATCTTTATCCACTAACCCACTGATGGATACTTGAAGTTGTTTCTGTATCTTGGCGATTGTGAATAATACTACATTAAACACAGGAGTGCATGGGTCTTTCAATATCATGAGAGAACTCTGATTTTTAAACAAGTTCCTTTATTTTTTTAAAGAGTGTATTTATTTGGGGTGGGAGGGGGAGAGAAAGAAGAAGAGAAAATCCCAGGCAGTCTCTGCACTTTTAGCACAGAGCCCAACGTGGGGCTCAAACTCACACACAAACTGTGAGATCATGACCTGAGCCAAAATCCAGATTTGGAGACTCAACTAACTGAGCCACCCAGGTGTCCCTAAACAAGTTCTTTTAAATGATTAGGTAGTTGGAAAATACCGTATTCTTAAGGGAGCAAATAAACTAAATGTCTGCTTATACTACATCAAAGATTAAACTATTTGTGTACAATCTGCCTATATAAATGTTGTATTAGCTTTTACTTTTTGAGCCTACCAATTTAAATTTTTTACCCCAAATCTATAACACAACTATATATAACAGATCACTGAGACTACTTGAAATTTATTTTCAGTCACCAAAATGTATTAAGTACCTACTTTATGTCACATGATACGCCAGCCTTTAGTGATAAAGCAGTGTGTAAGATTTTTTTCCATAACTCATTTAATTTTCTATTCAGTGCGGGGGACACAATATTTTTGTTTTCCAAAAATGAAGTTAAAACTACAGTAAATATGGACGCACCAAAAAGTGGAACTAGGCTCATTTGAAATAACAAGTGATACTAAATCTGAGGCTGTGAGGTGCAGGAAAAGGATTGAATGATCATTCATAATGTAGAGAGAGGATGTGCAAAGTCCCTGCAGCAACAAAGACCATCAGAAAAAGGGATCAAAGAAAGCAGCTAGAGATTAATGAATGAGGCAGAGTTCCATGAAATTAAGTTGAGATGAAGCAAGATACTTTCTGCTAGGCATGTTGAAATTCATTCTACATTTAATAGGAATAGAGTGGTATTAAGCGAGAGAGCAACAAGAATAAATTTGCTTTTTAAAAATATCACTCTTACTGTCATTTGGAGAAGGGAGCAGAGGTGACAAGTTTAATGGCAATGAGGAGATCATTTAGGAGTGTATTTAAAGGGTCCAGATGAGAGATGATGGTATTGTGTTAGAAAACAGAAAATACCTGCCCAGATGGGCAGCTTAAATATTGTTATATTGTAAAATTTATGCAATCCACATATTACACTTTAATCATGTCTTTTTAAAACAGTATATACTGTTGTTTTCTATTATAGTAAAAATAAATATACTTTGCACAAATAGATTGTTATGACAATCTTTAATGTAAACATATTTTGAAAATTGAATTATATTCTATGTAAGCCAGAAGATCTAGTATATGAAGAATATATATTTAAGATTTATGTGTGTGTGTATATATATGCACATATATATATACATATATACTTAAAATGTACATATTAGTCTTAGTCTATCGGTGTCTTACATATATATTATCTTTTATATATATTTTGCATAATTTATGTAACATGCATTTTAATAAGTTTTTTAATGTTTTTTTTTAATTTTTTTTTTTTTTGAGAGAGAGAGAGAGTGTGAGCAGGGGAGGGGCAGAGAGAGAGAGACACACACACAGCATTCGATGCAGGCTCCAGGCTTAAAAATACTATTATATTGGGGCGCCTGGGTGGCGCAGTCAGTTAAGCGTCCGACTTCAGCCAGGTCACGATCTCGCGGTCCGTGAGTTCGAGCCCCGCGTCAGGCTCTGGGCTGATGGCTCGGAGCCTGGAGCCTGTTTCCGATTCTGTGTCTCCCTCTCTCTCTGCCCCTCCCCCGTTCATGCTCTGTCTCTCTCTGTCCCAAAAATAAATAAAAAACGTTGAAAAAAAAGTTAAAAAAAATACTATTATATTTATAAAGATGTAATGGAATTATATAAAGTTAAATTAATGATAGCTATGATTCATACAGTAAATTCCAGATTTTAATTTCTTAATTTTACCTTTTCCATACAAGTATTATGTATAAGAACTTACAATATTAAAGTATTTGATTATTCATCTGTCAATGTTTAAAACAAATTTGGCCATTTATCTTTTTACCTGGTGTTAGAGTCTCCTTTTTCAATGATATAGTTAAATTTTTTAACTTCAGAAAATTTTGTTTTGAATCAAGTTTTGATTCTTTGTTTTCTCCAAATGTTTCTGTGTGGGCAGATGTTTTGGGGATAGGAAATATTAAATTCTCTTTCCTTTCACAGAAAGTTTGAATTCTTCATAGATGCTTAAGCCTAAAGTTTTATGGCAGGTGAAAATTTAAATATAGTTCAGGTTTGATAATGTCACATAACCTCCTTCCTCTTCTCTAATACTGAATCACTATGAAAGGGCTCTAATTTGATCAAGTCATCACGAAATCTCCAGGAAGGACAATAGTGTGGCATTTGGGGGTTTTGATTTTACTTCATTAATTTTACCCAGTTATTACCATATGGTAGTAAGAGGATCTTTTCAGTGCAGTAATACAAAATGTGATGCTAAGAGGTCTATAACACAAATAAAGAATATTCTATTTTCTAAGTAGTTCACTCTCAAAAATTTAAGAATTTACTGTGGAATTTCCATGATTGGATGCTGCTTTACTGCCATCTGGCTTCATATACAATTAGCAGTGGAAAATTTGAAGGAGCAACCATACCTTTTTGAGTATGCATTGGACCATTTTGAATAATGCAAGCCAAATTTCCTCTGTAAGACCCTCTAAATATTTGAAGAGGGTATCGATGTTTTTAACTTTCATGTGCCTTCACTGAGTCATTGAATATGAATATTGTTAGTCTCTCTCTAAGAAATATTTTATATTCCTTTATATTTAGTATTAATTTGTAATTTAAGCTTATCCTTTTTAAAATATGATATATAAAATTATCTACAACACTCCAGAATCAATCAGCATATGACACAATATAGCGTGTTCATTAATATTTATCTTCGGAACTCTACTGAGCAATCTAAAACTTGTTAATAATTGTATCACTTACATTTAAAAATTGGCTTATTATTAGTATGGAAAGATAAGTAAAATGATTCTTCTTTAAAATGTATTTAAATATTAATGTTTTTACATAATCAATACGTATAATCATTTTAAAAATTTGTTTATCAAAGCTCACTCTCTCTTCTCTTTGTTTCTCTCTCTTTCTGTGTGTGTCACTCTCCCTCTCTGTCCCTGTACACACACTCAAATACATGAATTTTTAATTACCAAAAGGATTGTCTTACAGTAGTATAACCAAATTATCAAGAACTGAGTCTTGACAACACATTATCAGTCAATAAACCTAACTTTTCTTGATAATGAATTGGAATTCTTTTATTTTAAAAAAATGGTTTAAATTATATTTTTATTTGGCACTATTTAAATGATGCAAATATAAGCTTGTTCAGAATTAAATTTCCCCTTGGTAAATATAAACATGGGGATTTAAGTGAGTAGAACTGTAAGGAATATGAAAATTAATTAATCCTGGAAAAAGGAACAAAACTTTGCTATTCTGTATGTTCATGAGCAGAATAGGTGTAATTCTTACTTTATATTATCAACTAAATTTTTACCTTAAAAATAAGTTGAAGTACCACAACCTTATATAATGTGCATTTTTCCCCCAAGACAATATGATTAATATGACAAATATTGTATATGACTTGTCTTATTTTTCATTCTTCTTCTTTCTTTGGTTAGCTCTACTATAGCTGTCTTTCTCAACATGCCAGTGAAAGAGTTCTTACTAAGGGCACCAGCACTGAAATCTTACACAATATTAATCCCATGTTTTCATCCTAATTTGCTGCTTAGCAGGATTTGACTGCATTCCATCCTCAATTTCTTGAAAAACTTCCAATCCCAGGCATCAATGACAATAGAATATCTTGATTATTTGCTTTATTCCCCAACTACAACTGAGGCTTTCCTTCTAGGCCTCAAAATACTAGACTGCTTTAGGGCGTCAGCTGGGCTTTTTTTTTTTTTTTTTTTTTTTTCTATAATGCCATCCATCCTTAAGGCTTTGAAATATCCTATATTCTGGTGATTTGCAGATTGAGAGAAACAATCTTGATATCTCCTAGGAGTTACATACTTATATGTCCATATTTCCAGGTTACTTAGAATCTTCTTTTGGAAATGTAATAGTTACCCGTATTTTACATGCATGAAGTAGGATACTTGAACTTCTCTCTTCCGCTTCCTTTCTGATGAAATGGATCTGTTGATCCATTTTCGTGTTATAAAATCAGCATTCTGTTACAGCATAAAATTACCCTGGATGTATCTGTTCATGTACTGCCTTCAGAAAATTCAGTTTCTTGGTTCTATCTCCAAAATATTTCCCAAATGAGCTTAGTCCCCTCTGTCTCCACTAATTCTATTTATTATACATCCATTTTCTCCTACTTAGATTAGTACAAGAGCCTAACAATTAGTTGGATTTGGATTGCTGTTTTAAATAGATTCAATCATGTCAACCACCTGATTAAAATTACCCAAAGGCTTGCTACTGGAATTTGAACAAATCCAACCTTCCTGTCATGGTTTAAAAATCTGATACCTGCCTCCTCCTGCAGTAACATCTCTGTAACCTTCCTTACCGTGTTGTAGCTACATTAGCATTCTTCTTCCTTCTGGTTATGTCTGCTTTCTTCCCATCTCTCAGTCTTTGTTTCTGCTGTTTCCTCTGAATGGGCATGTATTTCCCTAGGATGTGTATGTGACTGGTTCTTTCTCATCATTAAGCCCTAAGTTCAGATGTTACCTCATTACCCTGATCATTCTATTTAAGGTAACTTCCCAGTCACCAGTTTTCTCATGCTAATTTATCACCATATTGATCATTCTCTGAAGTATCACATTTATTTTGTGTGTAATTCATTTTCTATATCCCTGACTTTCAGACTCATACTGGAAAAAGAAGCTCCATGGTAGGCAAAGCCTTCTTTGTCTTGCTCAGTTATATATCTCCAGTGCTTACTACGTTGACTGACACAGTTGAAAATTATGGGTAAATATTTTCCTCAGTAAATATTGGTGAAATGTCAGCCAGTTAGGCCGAATGACAGATGAACAACTTAATTTCTCAGAAATAAGAATAAATTGCAACTTTATAAAATGGTATTATATTACTTAAACTTTTTAAAAATTATGTACTTATTGGGGCACCTGGGTGGCTCAGTTGGTTAGGCGTCCAGCTTTGGCTCAGGTCATGATCTCAGGGCTTGTGAGTTCAAGCCTGGTGATGGGCTCTGTGCTGACAGCTCAGAGCCTGGAGCCTGCTACAGATTCTGTGTCTCCCTCTCTCTGCCCCTTCCTTACTCATGCTCTGTCTCTCTCTCTCTCTCTCTCAAAAATAAACATTATTTTTTTTTTTAAAAATATGTGCTTATTAACTTAATGACTTTCTTGTGCCAGACATTAGTGATAAGGTTTACCTCAGTTGACCCCATGATATTGACTTTGTGAGGAAGATGATACTGTCTTTATTTAATGTCTCAGGGAGTAGTTACAGAGAATTTAACTCATTTGTGGATATACTCCTATTAAGTTATGCATCAGTTATGGACTGAACTTTGTCCTTTGATATAGAATGTTCACTAATAGAAAAACTCACAAGGCTTTCAAAATGCTATTTTGTGTCAATGTCATCATTAACTATAGTCACTGTTTAATTTTTGGGGAAGTCTTATGTGGTGGCAGGCTTATGGCTTTTCCACATTGTAAAAATATGACACATTATAAGGAAAACAAAATACATTTTTAAAATAATGAAATGTGAAATAGCCTTCATCTGTGTCTTTATTTTTATAAGAGTCACTATTCAAGAAGCTATTATAGATGCTATCAAGCTCATACTTCATTTTGACATGTTAACATTATAAGTATTGATATAGAAATAAATATGTCATGAAAACAATAAGCCACATTCTAAAGAACTATACATTGAACCTATTTTCCTAAAAACAGAAGAAACTTATCATAAAATAGCCAGTTACTATTCAGGTTGAGAAGGGATCATATCCCTTACAAAATCGTTACCATTAAAACTTAAAAAAATACATTTTGAGCATTGATATTAACATTATTAACAGCAAAAATATCTAATTCTGTTAATTATTCAATTTTAAGTTAATTACTTAACAAATCTAAGTTAAACAATTTAAGAATTTTAAAATATAAATATAACTTTGTTTTGAGTCTAAAATTTTTATGATACCCATCATATTCTAGAAAAAATACTCTGCTCACCATTACGCTTTGCATTATGCAGCGTTTCAAGTTCTTACTCTTCAAAACCTCCTTCCTGCGTGGGGCCATGGCAGCTGCGATGCTGACCTGGACCCAAGGTTCCTTCAGTGGCTGCTGTCCCCTGTATGGCACCGTCACCCTGAATGGCTCCTCCCTGGCCTTATTGTAATCCTCGGCCCCATCCCTCTGCTACTTTGCGGCTGGGGTCTCTGGCCTCCTGCCCCCACCCCCCCTACTGTCTCCTGCTTCTGCTCTTCTGGGTCTACAGCAACTGCATCAAAGACTCCCTCAGAGGCCCCTTAGGACTCCGCATTGCACTGGCCATCCTAGCTATAGCCATCTTCCTGGCCTTAGTGCCTGTATCCTTCCATCTGGCACTCATTCTCTGCAAATCTGTCATATCCCTGAACATTACGATTAGCTACTCTGAAGCCCAGAACTTTCCACGGACGTCCCCTGCCCACATGGCCCTGTTTATTCTAGGCACCATTTTCCCCTCCATGAGGGAAACATGATGATAGGCCCCTTCCACCTCTTCCTGTAGCTGTTTTTGTAAAAAATACTACATTACTTTCTTCAACAAACAAACAAAACATCCCCCAAAACATATTTGAGATTAAAATTACAAATAAATAATTACAAGAGAAATAAATGCAAAACATAAGCAGGCATGATGTTCTAAGGAAATAAATTTGCATGCAAGCTTGTGCCCGTGAACATGACGATAGAAATGTACATTTAAAATATTTATTTAAGGAATTTAAATATCGTTATAACACTGTGGTTCCCAAATGCATTAAAGTTACTTTTTACCAGCCCCCCCCCCCAAGCCTCAGTGAACTTAAAAGGTGCCCAGGGTATTCTAAATTTTCAAAGGAAATAGAGACATATGTCAAACATCTAAGCTAATATATTAAGTCATTCAGGTTTAACTGCTTATTAAATTAAATAAACCATGTCCTTAATACAAAACAGAGCCTGTTAAGTTTTGTGTTTCTTTTAATACTAAAGATGGTCTGAAAATCTTACCCACTAAAAGGCATGAACTTAAAATATTTAAGAAACTCTAACTTGCTTGTCATTAGAGATAGTTTTCCAAATCTGTTAATATAGCATAAAATTATATAAGTAATAATATAGTCTCATTTTCAGGAATTCAAATAATATCAAAACATAAAAGAAGTAAAGCATGCCACCATGCTTTCCTTCACATTTCCCAATACATTCCTTTACAGAAAGTTAAGTACTGTGTATATATTAGCCCATGACTCATTAACCAGCAACAAGCATTTATCTAAGGCTTAACAAGGCACTGTTGCTAGAAAAGAAAGCATATAAAATAGATACAGCAGCAGCTATTACGAAGCCTATATTTTGGTTCATCAGGTGGAATTTTGATGTTTATCTTCCCATTCTTTTTCTTTAAATTTTTAAAAATGTTTATTTATTTTGAGAGAGAGCGAACGAGAGAGAGCAGGGAAGGAGCAGAGAGAGAGGGAGACACAGAATCTGAAACAGGCTCCAGGCTCCGAGCTGTCAGGACAGAGTCCGATGTGGGGCACGAACTCACAAACCGTGAGATCATGACCTGGACCAAAGTTGGACGACCAACCAACTGAGTCACCCAGGCATCCCTCTTTTTCTTTTTAAAACATTTGTGCAAGTGTATAGCTACAGGCATTTTTTTTCCCATATAAATAGGATTTTTTTTCTCTTTAAGTGTCTCCTCTTTTCTTTTCTTTTTCTTTTCTTTTCTTTTCTTTTCTTTTCTTTTCTTTTCTTTTCTTTTCTTTTCTTTTCTTTTCTTTTCTTTCTTCCTTCCTTCCTTCCTTCCTTCCTTTCTTCCCCCCCCCCCCCCCCCCCCCCCCCGCCCCGGAGATAATCTCTTAATGTGAATAACACAGGCTGGGAGCGGGCTGCCTTGATTGGTTTTCAGGTTAACCGTTCACTAGTTCTGCAACCTTAAGCAAGACCCAGAAAGATGTCTCAGTGACTTAGTTTTCTCATCTGTAAAAGAAGGGTTATAATTTTATCTACACTGCATAGTCATTGTGATGATGTAAGTGTAATATACTTGGGGTGGATATAATAATACTCCATATGGAGAAAGAACCCAATAAAATTAGCTGTGATAGTATTGTTACCAAGTACTTAACCCTATGCCTTTGTGAGTCTTCCTTGCCAGGGATATTTCCACATAAAGTTACTTATATGCAACTTTCTTTAACAACTTGGTAGTATTTCATAAAATAATGCCTCATTATTTTATTCTTTTTTAAAGTTGTTTGTGACTGCTGGGGAGGAATAATCTTATCCCCTCAAAGGTCTTTATGGCTGGACTAAGAATCAAATTGACATGAGGCAGTTCAACAGCAGAGAATCACATCCCATAGCATATTCACTGGGGAATCCACACAGACTTAGAAATTCCAAAGACAGGCAAAATGAGATATATATGTCTTCCTCAACTAAGGAGAAGGGGATAGGAGTCTGGGACTGCAGGGAAAGGAATGCAACTTCACAGGGAGATGAGAAGAGCAGGTGTTTGGCAGTTAGATGTTTGTCCTGCCATTACAGATGGGTCATTCAGAAAATATCTATCTCTGTTAATAACTCTTATTCTGGGACGCCCCCCCTTCCCAAATTCTGTACTTCTGTGTGGTTATGGGAGGGACAAAAATTTGTCTTGAGCACCCAGAATCCTTAAGCGTCTTCAGATCAAAATAACTCACATGTCACAGTGGCATATTCTGGGGAGAGGGAGTGCTGTCCTGAACCCCTTCATGACATTTGATAGAAAATCAATGATGGGGCGCCTGGGTGGCTCACTTGGTTAAGCATCCGACTTCACTCAGGTCATGATCTCACAGTCCATGAGTTCAAGCCCCGCGTCGGGCTCTGTGCGACAGCTCAGAGCCTGGAGCCTGCTTCAGATTCTGTGTCTCCCTCTCTCTCTGCCCCTCCCCTGCTCATGCTCTGTCTCTCTCTGTCTCAAAAATAAATAAAGACATTAAAAAAAATCAATGCAATGTTGAACATCTTCACAATTTTTTCTACAAATGTGCATGCGTTATTAGGACTAGTGCAATATGCCATGTAGGAATTTTGATAACCATGATGTAATTAATTCCAAATGAACATTTTAACAATTTCTATTCCTAGTGGCAAAATGTGAATGTTTGCTTGCTTTTCCTGCATCATTTTATTATTAAAGTTCCAGAGTTGTAGTATTTTTGTAGCCTTGTAGTTTTTTTTCCTTAAGGAATGGTTACAAATTTTAATTTGTAAAAGCTGTTTTAGAGACTTTCTATATCAACATATTCTTCCACCCTTTTTCATCTCCATTTCTGCAGCTTACCTCGCCTACTGCCCATCCATAAGGGTTTAGCTGATTTATTTAACACAAACATGTATTTCACAATTTCAAGAGCTCATATTGGCTTCGTTTCTTATCTTTACTGGAGGCAGTTGTAATTTATTATTGGATAAAATTTGTACATTTATTTGTAAATTTGTAAAATTCCAATTTTATTCATGGTAAATTGAGTGGAAGATGATTTATAATCCTATTTTTCATTACAGAAAGTTGAGTGTTGTGGGGGTTAAGGAGAATTTTTGGGAAAATTGCTTTTAGTTCTCTTTCAGGAGAACCTTCTCAATCACAGAACAGATAATTTCTTAAATTTCTGCCACAGGGATCTTGAGAAAATCATCTGGAATATTATGTGAAAGGGTTAATATCTATTATGAAATCAGTTTAGTTAAGCACTTACTATTAGTCAAATCAGGATACAGACATGTAAATACAAAGTATAATTATGCATATTTGAAGCCCTTTATTATATTTCAAATCATTTTACCTTTTAGCGTAGGAACATCTGTATTATAAATTGTGACTTCTTTTTTATTTCCCCCTTTTCTTTTTGGGCTGTACAAATTATTGCAGTGAGAGTACTCACCAAATATTCTTTTTTTTTCACTACATTTTTTTGTCTTCCTTGTACTTTGGCAAAGTCATATTTCTTATATTGGCCAGTGAGCTCTGAATGATAATGATGTAGCTCACTTGAAGAGGACATAGGGAAAAGGAAACATTTGGTTCTCCCTTTGTCTTTCCCTGTTGCAGCAAGTGAGGCATCCCACGTGGTCCAGATGTTGTTATGACAAGGTGGTAGAATCCTTGTCAGCCTGGATCCCAGGGTGCTTTGAGAACAGAGCTCCTGCTATAGACATCTTTACATTGCCTGTCACTATAGCATATCATTTTCTACCCTAATACATAGTCCACACTTTTAAAACATGAAACCTTAACTTTTTAGAGACAGGTTAAATTGTAAAGGTGGTTCTTCCTCGGAAAAGGTCAATTCCATTGTTAAATTATTCAGCATCCACATAGAATATTGGCTGTAGTGAGTGCTACCCGAGGAATTATGAATAACTTAATACAATACACATGTTTTGTTGGAGTTTCTTTTTAAGATAATAACACATTATATTTATGTAATTATATGATGAAACTCAAAAGTACCAAGTTTGGTTATCATCAAAAAATTTGTGGCTTTAAATTCTAAGTACTAATGTCTGCTGATGAGTGCATGCAGAATTTTATACTTGCCAAATCTGTAAATTGTAGCTTTATGTAAATAAGGGCTTGGACAATCTGCAGAATAAAAGAAATTTCCTTAAAAGCTGACTCTCGTCATTTTAAAGTGTAATAAAATCTTAATCAGAATCTCTGGATATAGTGTTCTAGTTGAATTAAATGCTTTCTTTCCTCAGAAAGCATAGTGTAGACAATGACATTTGATGTCTCTTTGTGGTTTTTTAACCATGGGAAAAGGAAGATTAGTTTAAGTCTATTTTGTTTATTCAGATCAACCACAATTATTCAGTTATAGGTACAAGGATAGGGTCAAGGAAAGGATTGGTAAAACAATCACAATAAAATTGAGGTTGCGATCTTTGTGACCCTAGGTTGATGGAATTTAGCTGCATACTGTACATGTTTAAGCACAATTATAATCTATGCTACTATAAGAAATTAAGGAATACTAAAGTGTGTTAGGCCTCTACAGAGAGACGATTCTATGATATATCATAGAGTCAAAGCTAAGTTGTGAGCCTAAAAGACAGAATTTGTAGGAATATATTGAAAACTTGTCATAGAATGTGAGTTTATTATGAAATTATTTTAATTTTTTTTTGTTTTTACTATTTTGTTTTTAAATAAAGCCTAAGGACAGGCCTTGTGGTAATGCTCCTTTGCACTACTGGTCTTAGAATATGCATAGGAAATGCTCCTGGAATGGCAATTAATGTATTTTTATATCTGTATTTTATTATGTATTTATCAGGTATTTATCATGTATTTTAATTATAGTATTATATAAACTCATATCCAAAGACATACCGTCTATTAGAACAACTGCATACCTGTTATATTTGCTTACATTATTTTATTGGCAACGTAGGTGATTTATACTTTCATATAAATGTTATTATTGGTAATAGATTATTAATCTAGTTCATTGAAAAGTTTGAACTGAGTAAATGTTTACAAAGGTTTATAAAATAAAAATAAATAAATAGCCTGTTAAGTTGACTCTTGTTGTTACAATGCCAGAATTAGATTCAATTATTGTAACCCTGTACAAGAGCACATAATCAAGCTGAGGAAAAGACACATTTTCTTTTTTTGTATTTATAAAGCTAGAAAACTTTAGGGTTTTTTTGGTTAACTTTTAATTTTTTTAAATTTGCATGCAAATTAGTTAGCATATACTGCAACAATGATTTTGGGAGTAGATTCCTGAACGCCCCTTATCCATTCAGCCCATCCCCCCTCCCACAACCCCTCCAGTAACCCTCAGTTTGTTCTCCATATTTATGAGTTTCTTATATTTTGTCCCCCTCCCTGTTTTTATATTATTTTTGTTTCCCTTCCCTTATGTTCATCTGTTTTGTCTCTGGAAGTCCTCATATGAGTGAAGTCATATGATTTTTGTCTTTCAATGACTGCCTAATTTCACTTAGCATAATACCCTCTAGTTCCATTCACGTGGTTGCAAATGGCAAGATTTCATTCTTTTTGAGTGCTGAGTAATCCTCCATTGTGTGTGCCGAGAAATCGTCCATTGTGTGTGTGTGTTCATCGATGGACATTTGGGCTCTTTCCATACTTTGGCTATTGTTGATAGTGCTGCTATAAACATGGGAGTGCATGTGTCCCTTCAAAACAGCATACTTGTATCCCTTGTATAAATACTTAGTAGTACAATTGCTGAGTTGTAGGGTAGTTCTATTTTTAGTTTTTTGAGGAAACTCCATTCTGGAAAACTTTAGGTTTTTTAGTATATCATTTGGGATTTCTAGAAATTTAAAAATACCTATACATTGCATTTTATTGATAAAAATAACAAACTCTTTTATTAGTTGTTTGGAACACTGAATTTTCCTTTTCTTATATGCTAACTTACTCATCAATTTATATATATATATATATATATATATATATATATATATGGAATATTTATCAGTCCTTTGGCAAAATATAGAACAGAAGTAACAGAAAATAATCTGTGTTTTTATTTTATTTCTTTTCTATGGAATATATTTTAAGAATATTATGGTTGATAAACTTTATATGGATTATGTTAATCATAATTCCAGATCATAAAATATACATCAAAGTCACCTTCAAGGTGGGTCTGTTATAGTATTGATGGAAAAATGGCATCCAATATAATTAAAATATAAGTAGGCATCCATTATGAAAGAGGATATGGAAGCATATTTGTATGTATTGAGCTACATGTAGCAGAAGATAGAATAAAATGCTCCCAGATGGAGATAGAACTTTCTTAGTCCCCCACATTCCCAATGAATGACAATCACCATCAATACTATAGGTGTGCAGTGGGGAAAAATTTATATCTTCCCTTTATCAGGTATCTCTGTAGCCTCCTGGCTGTCGGGGATATTCTGGCTTTGGGTCCACTTGTTCCCCAGGTAAAAGTAACTTGAACAAGACAATCCAGCACTCTTCTCATAAGATTGAATGACTCACAGGTCAATTTCCTTTTGTTTAATTCTCTCAGAGCTAAAACTTTAGTCCTATTCTAAACAACTTACTAGTGTAAAATAAAATAAAATACCAAATATATAATTTATATCAGTAATATGGTTATAATGTAATTTGATTAGAAGGCATTATTTGTGAGATTTGGCATATTGCTACCTTTCTTATCTGTGTGTGTGTTTGTACACACACAAGCATGAATTCTGTCAGAGGTTTCTGAACATCCATGCATGTTAATTGCACATATATACTTGTGTTTCATTTAAATAGGATACTGTCCATATATAGAATAATTCACTTTTTCACTAATATCAAAACATGAAATCACTTTCACAAGTTTCAGATTACTAAATTTTGATTTAAAATAATTGTAGAATATCATATTCATAGTATAAATACTATACATAATATAATATTTTACAGTTATAATGTTGAGAAGTGAAAACAATTGTGTCCTATTTGAAATTGAAGTAAAATCATCATTCACCCTCTTTTTTATAGTTACTTTAACAGTACCAAATCCAAAATGATAAGATATCTTGCAAATCAATCAGAAAATGACATAGAATTTGACCTTATAGAAAATGATGTAGAATTCAACAGGAGTAAGATCATGAAAATCTAGAATATTTTTCCTATTATTATTATAGAAATTGCCCATTTTCTTCCATCACATCATATATTTTGACTGGATTTGTATTGGAAAACCCTTATATTTTGACATTAAAAATTTAACCACAAGTATAATTTTTGTTAGATATTAAAATAACATAGAGCACCTGTCCAGTTATTTTTTTCATACGGTGGTGTAATATACTTACCAGTAGATAGCATAAAGAAAATTATTCTGTAGAAACTAAACCAAAATTAGGTTATTAAAGTTTTGTTTTCTGAAGAACAACTCCACCAGATAAACATTATAGAGAATACAAAGGCTTTATTTTCTTTCCTTATTTTAAGGTAGGTGTTACTTTATAGTTTTTCACTGATAATAGAATATGATAGGTTTTGGATATAGTGCTTGAAATACCAATACATGTCTAAAGAAATAAGGATAAAAGCATTATTATCATAGTCTTTCAAAAATAACAAAATTCACTGAACATTTTAAGGCTTCCTTAAACAAACATATGACATAACTGTACCTACCTGTCCATCAGCGGGGACCATGACCTGCTGCAATTTATCCAATTAGATACATTCCAGAGGTAATGGTGTTCTTGAATCATTTCATTAGCTTTCAAGCAGTACTCATGAGAAGAATAATATGGAATCAAGAAGAGCTGAAAAATGTCTCTTTTCTTCTTTCACCATTCATCTCTGTGGGCAGGCATCAATATCTATTACATTATCAGTGTGAATGCTTGCTACAGATACAGTAGGATGCCTGATTTCCATTTTTCCTCAACTTACCTCAGTTCCAAAGTTCATCATCTCCAGGGAAGTACGGTTACTTCCCACTGAGTACTCTTTCAGGCCCTCATCTGACTTGAATTTCTGCCATAAAAGCATAGTCATTATTCAGTGAATTAAGGCATGCCTGTGAGCAACCCATTCTCATTCTGGCCAGTAGATTTTCATTTTAAGGGGAAGACAAGCAATGCCTTTTGATTCTCACTCCATGAAATTTCTTCTCACCATGGGTGACTATGATTGAGTGGCCATTATACATCTCTGATCACATTTGTATTCATCTTAGGTTATTTTGTCTTCTATAAAAAATAATCCAAATATAAGAGTATCTTTGAAATTCATACTTAAAATCAATTCAAATTATGTTCATTAAAGAGCCGTAACATCATTGAAGCAAACCATATATTGTGGATATAGTAGTTGGCTATACTTCCTTCAATATGGTGAAAACCTCTGAACAAAATAATTGTGGAGGTAAAAGTTACTTTCCTTGATATTGAATTGTCAGAATAGTATATCACAGGTTTTAATGAAAATAGCAACAATTGCACAATTTTCTCATATTTGGTAATTTGCTTTCCAAATTATTTGTGATAATAAAATATTGTCAAATAATACAGTCATAATTGGCTCTTGCCAAATTACAAAAATTAAGGACAAGACTAATGGCCTGGATTATTTTATTTTCTCTTTTTCTTGCACTGGTTACAATAAAACGAGATTGTTTTCAAAGAATTCTAATCCATCTTCTATTGTTCAACTGAAAATTTAAGATCACTCTAAAACTACTAGAAAATATATGTTTCATGATTCTCCAAGTATTTAAAAAGCAACATATGTTAGATTCATTATTTTTTTAAATTTATAGTCATCCTATAAATGTTTTACTTATCTTTTAGGTAAACAAAAGAACAAGCTAAATATGCATAAGCATACTAATTAGGTCAAATAACCGGCACCTGATAAGTGAAGGTCTGCCTATATTGAAAGCAAGTAAGTGGTCCAGGCACATAATGGGTGATTACTACATAATTAGTACATTTGAATTATTCGTATTGTACTTATTTCACACAAAGGACAACCATTAGATATATAACAATACTGTAAAGCCATGGCTGATTTTTTTTACGCACGAACAGACTTTTGCATCCATATTTCTACTGGGAATTTATAAATTCCCAACTTGAATCCTTTTTTTTTTTTTTTTTTTTTTTTTTAGTTAGTATCCCTAATGAAAGGCTGATTATTTTTTATCTTTCTCTAAAGCAACATTGGCATTCTATCAGAGAATAAGATCAGAGAGCTTGTTGAAGAGTGAATACTGGGTTCAGTGATAAAGGTGAGAGACCCCCCCTCCCAATCTTGCTATTTATAAGCATGGACAAGCGCATACTGCCATCTCTTAGAAACTACAGACAACACTACAAACGTAACACATTTTGGAGGTATGCAAACATATGTGAAGATATTGCAGAGTTTGAGTGATTGTATTTCATGCTGTATACATTGGAGGGCCCTTCTTCTAGGTCTTTTCTCCCAGTGGTTTGGACTCTTACTGGCTGTATTCAATTCTGTTTTTCATTTTCCAGTCATAGCTTATTTGAATCTTCTCTCTCCAGATAAATCTTGATTGGATTCTAACTCTATCATGGGACTTAATCCACAGACCATTCAGTGCCCTTTACCATTCTACCTCTGAAATCTGACTACGTATACTATTTGTAGATCTGGGAGTGTTGCCTGGAAGACTCAAGTTGAGTCTCACCAGGAAGCTGAAGTAACGTCTATATTCTGAATCTAGAATACTTTCGAGAGTGTAATCTCTAATGACTGAACATGTATTTCTTTATACTCTCAGTAAACCTTCCAGTTCTTTTAGCTTTCTTATGCCTTTCATTAATTTAACTTTTATTTATTCATCAAAAAAAAATAGTTGCTAAACCCTCCATTGTGTCATGAAAATGTCTATAACACTATGAATACATTAATACAGTTATGGTGTCAATCTCCATGTTTTTTATAATTTGGAGTGGCACACAGATAACAGACACTAAGCATGAGTATCATGGATTTTAGAAAATACATGCTCTCAGGGTGCCTTGGTGGCTCAGTCAGTTAAGCATCTGATTCTTGATTTTGGATCAGGTCATGATCTCATGGTTCCTGAGATCAAGCCTTGTTTTGGACTTTGCACTGATAGTGAGGACTTTGCATTGCTTGGGATTCTCTCTCCCTCTCTCTCTGCCCCTCCCTCTCCTTCTCTCTCTCTCTCTCTCAAAATAAATAAACAAAGACAAACAAGAAGATGTATGTTCTAATTTTCAAGTTTCCTTTACTATTTGGGTCAAAAAGAAAATGATTTAACATTTGCAGAGGAAGTAAACCTAAGCTCACAGTTTGGATTTCTCACCACTGGAATTCCCTAGCTAGTGTAATGAGATACTCCTTCTCTTACTTTGGATCGCTGAATAATCTAAAATACTAGTGTGTACTCCTTATCCATTAACACATTTCTGTATTAATACTTAAGTCAACAAACATCACATTTCTACTTCAGGCAAGGCACTATTTTAAGTCCTGGTGATAAAATGTGAATATAAAAGATCCCATAACCCTTGTCTTCATGGAGTTTAAAGCTCTTAAAAAGCCAAGTGAAACTTATTTTAAACCATATTTTTATTAAATAGACTGCATTAATTAGGTAAATTTCTCTGCAAACCTAATGAAAGAATTAGTGTTAGGGTTTCTGAGACTCTTGGAGGTCAGACTGAAACTGAACATTTGTCATCCCAATGAAATATTTTTTTCTAGATACAGAGTCTTTTTGTATGTAAAATGGTAATTTTCTCAGTAAACATATTTCTGAACAGACTTGCTGAATGTTAGATACCTGAGTTGATGGTTTCAAAATATTTATTCATGTGAATCTTTCTGCAAAATCACAACACAAAGGAGACCAGCATTTCTGCCTATTTAAGGAGCTGAAACAGTTCTTTAGAGTCATATAACAAGAATGAATCTTTACTGGAGAGGAAGTCTTGCATTCAAGCAGACTTTTGGGATAATGAGTTGGATGCCAGAATACACTGAGTAGCTTTAAAAGTCACCTGCAGCCATTTCACAGACTTTTATGCCTTTTAGATTTGCCTCAAATTTATTGTACTTTTATATTTTTGGCTTCTTTCTTCAACTAAAATAACAAAAGTGCAGTTAACTGGTTATAAAGAAGTCTTTGAAATACTTTTAATTGACATTTTTGTAATGTCTAAAACATTCCTGTATGGTAAATTCGATACTTAAGAAAAAAGATGAAGTCCGTTTTTTTCTTTCTTCCCTAATATTCATTGTCCCATTATTTCCATTTAAAGCACCCTGTTAAAATTTACTAGGCATATGACCACCCAAAGTAAAGTACATTTCTCATCCTTCTTTGCCACTAGGTTTGTCCTTATGATAATCTCAGTCCCAAGGTGGTCTTCTAAACTATTGAAAAGTGCCTTTAAACTGAAAGGAATTCTTTCTCCATTCTAATGTACCTTCTGGAAGTTTGTAAAACACAATCAACACATTTAACTGAAATGTCTAAGTCTTTCAAACAAGATAGAAAATAGAGGGAGAATTGGTCCCTGGCGTTCAAGAAAAATTCATGCTGACCCCAAGCTGCCCATACATATGTGAGAGAGAAACTTTGATCTTTTTTAATTCACTGTTATTTTATGTTTGCTGTCACCCTCAGCCTGACCTAATAACACTAATGTAGTCTCCATACTAGAAGTTATAGTGCATATTTATCACTCAATCCATATTAATGTGCTTGACCTTTGGAAGAAATAAAGTAAAAACTTATTATTATTGTTGTAAGTTGGGTTCCCCAGAAAAAACTTAGATGATGATTCTTGTGCAACGGGTTTGTAAAGAATTTGCTTCCAAAAAGAAAAAGAAAAAGAAAAAGAACAACATATAGGATAGTGGGAGAAACAGGTCAAGAGAGAAAGATACGAATGACACATGTGACTTTAGGCAAGGTCCCAGTTTCAGTGTGGTCATGCAGCAGCAGAACACTGTGGTGTAATTTATCCTCAGAATTTGGCCCAACTCCAGACAAGAGAGCTGGGCTTTTCTGCTCCAGCAGTAGTCAGTCGTTGGAGACTGAGAATGTGGACTAGACTCTCAGGTACTTCGGAACCTCTGTTCTTGTGAACAAATGATTCCCGGAGTTCAAGGGCGGTTGTAGGAAAGTCTAGGTGCCAGACTTCAGAAGTGAGTACATCAAAGCTTTAAAGATGGTTGTCCAGAAGTACTGAGAGACCTAGAGAAATATAGTGCTACAATTAACACTGAGGAACAGAGTCCAGAAATCGTTTCACTAAACATAGTTGCCATATTTTTTGGCTTTACTATAATCTAATTAAAAATCCAAATCCGCTCACAGAGAACAATACAAGTGAAAAGCAAAACCTCAAGAAAATTTTTAATTACAGAAGTGGGTCTCAACCCTTCATATTTTGAAAGGCTGAATTTGGCATTGTACTTAGATCAAAGAGGCAAGTACTCTAATTGAATGGTTGTAATAACAGCAAGATAAGTCAAGCATCTAAGCTATAATCCATCATTCTGCATTTTGACTTAATTTTTCCATTTGCCATTCTAACATTGCCCATTTCTTTCAGAAAAGTCAAAGGCAGCTATACAAATATAATTTTTTTAGTGTAAGGTATTTAATTAACAGAATTCTTTGACTTAGCAAAACTAAATGCATCCCTTTAGGTAACGAATTGCCCAAAATTTACCAAACAAATAGCAAACACATAAAGAGTTGTGAATAATCATACAATTTTAGAATGCAGGTAGTGACTACTAAATTCTGTAATAGAGTCTTAATGCATCTAGGACTATATCACCATGGGAAGTTACAAATGAAAAAAATCAGTCTAAAATGGTAGCATGGAGATAATATACATGTATACAAATACAAAATGTTTTTATTAAGTCTGAATCCTATACAAATCAATGTATAAAATTTTTGTTCGGAAGAAATAAGACACTTTTACTCCCATTCTACATTTTTTTTTTATTTCAAGAGGAAAAATTCTAAAATAAGGACTCTTAAGAACCTAGAATAAGTTGTTGTCTTATTGGTAAAAGATATTTTTTTGTTTATTTATTTTTGAGAGAGAGAGGAGGTGGAGGAACAAAGAGAGAGGGAGACAGATGATCACAAGCAGGCTCCTCGCTGTCAACGCAGAGCCCGATGTGAGGCTTGAACTCATGAATCATGAGATCATGACCTGAGCAGAAGTCAGACACTTAACTGACTTAGCCACCCAGGTGCCCCTAGCAACACAGATTTAGTATCTATTTCATCTAATATTTTATGAATCAATATTAAAATTAGCTATAATTGCATGATTTTATTTGTATTTATTGACATTAAAGTTCTAGCAAATATTAAAATATCAGGGGATATAACAAAACCCACAATTAAAAATTATTTTCTACTTTATCTAAAACTAGTACTGAAAGAGCAAATATAATATTAGTATATTTTTCTTCTGAGTTTTGTTTCCAAACACATTTGAACTCAGCTGCTCAAAAAAGTTAACAAATAACAGATCTCCTGGAATGATTCATGTATTTGTCTACATTTTAAATGATAGATCTTCCTTAAATCAGATGGATGATTTTGATAGATCGTCCTTAAATCAGATGGATGATTATCGATTGAAGTCCAATTTCTCCATGAAAAGCATAAATCTGAAATAATGATGTTCATTGTACTTTAGAAGAGAAGTTGCAAAACAGAAGAAATCCACTTAATGTTTTAAAGATCTATAAAGAAAATTGAGATCATTTTAATCTTTATTAACTTTTTAATATTCCAAGTTATCTTTCATTTTGAAGTGTCAAGTGAATTCAATATAAGAGTCAAATACAGTGCTATCCACCTGGGTAAGGCTTTACTCCTCTGAGTATTGGTTACCTTGTTTGTAAAAATAAAAAAAAAAAATAGGTAACTACTATATCAAGTGTTTTTGAAGGTTATATGAGATAATGAATATAATGACCTGTGAAAGAATGTAGAGTAAGTGGTAGAAGCCTTTAAAAAGTGCATAACAAATTCTAATATTTGGACATTTGCCTATTTTTGCTATTTATGGTTGGCTTAGGATTTAAATGTTTTATTCAAACAAGGCAAAAGCCAACAGTTCTCAAATGGCTTCTTTGTCTTATATTTGGAATTTTGCCAAATACACTTCAAAACCTTCTCTTCTTGATAATTGATATTTAAAATTTTACAACAAGGAATGAATTAATTAGTTGAAGGCAAATTAGGTCACCAAGGTCACAGAATTATTTCCCATCACTTTTTTAAAACTTCATATCTGGATGAGATTTTGATTCAACTCATAATTATAATGCAAAATATCAAGATTTAAAATAAACATATCTTTAATTCATTTCAAATTCTGTTGATCTCTGTTCTTTTATCAACAAAGTGTGTTGAATTATCCAGTGAAAGGTAAAATGATAAAAATTGGAAAGTAAATAGTCTTGGGATAATAGCTCCAAGTTTTTGTTGAGCCTATTTTTCCTTTCAATTCAACTATATTCTAAGAGAGAAAAAAAATTGAGAGGAAGAATAGGAAAATATTCGTAAGAAGTTCAAAGGGTCTATAGTGTCTTTGAGGTCTTTTTGTTGGAAAATCCCATTTTAAGCACCCATATTACAGACGACCTATCTTTATAAAAATTGTTTATAATATGCATTTTGATTTAAGAATATATTTTTCTGTGTGGCACAAATTCAATTTTTATTTGTAAATTCTTTCTTTTTTTTTCTTTAGTGATATTCCATTTGTTCTAATATTACAAGACCTATGCTGTTTTTTTTTTAAGTTGATAAAGTCTTTGGTGTTATATTTTCTTGAATAAAACTTCTCAGTATTTTTTATATGATACATTCGAAGACAGTTTATTGTGTCCAGATTAGGTGTTTCTTACCTGTGAAAAACAGAATAAATCTATATGCATTATCCAAATATGTTTGCATGTTTTATCTATTCACCATAGGATTTTTTGTTATTTTAAATATTTCCAACCTTGCACTTCATATGAAGTTTTATATCATGTAATACATGTAATACCATGAGACAAACAATATAAAATCACTTTTTATTTTTTTTTAGCTTTTTAATGTTTATTAGAGAGAGAGAGAGAGAGAGAAGGAATGAGCAGGTGAGGGGCAGAGAGAGATGGGGACAGAGGATCCAAAGCAGGCTCTGTGCTGACATCAATGAGCCCGATGTGGGGCTCAAACTCACGAACCATGAAATCATGATGTGAGCCAAAGTCAGACGCTCAACCAAATGAGCCACCCAGGTGACCGTGTAATCAGTTTGTTAGTTTTTATTTATTTTTATTTTTTACAGTCAATATTTTAAATCAACATGATTTGTTCTTTTTTTCAAAGCACATTTTAATTCATCTTGTATTTACATACGTCAAAGCTGAATTCATCAGACTTCATGCATATATTTTTAAATCACCCCTATTTAAAATGGTATTTAATAATTTAAATATCTAGCTGCTGTTTCAGATTATGCTTTTCTAATTCATAATATTTTTTTTGGTCATTTATTTCTTACAAATGAGCCTAAGTTTTCCTGCTCAAAGCTCATTATTCCTGTAGTTCACCTGCCATGTTACCTCAGGGAATTTTCTCTATTTCAAATATATTCTCTACCCAATGTTACTTTTCACCGGAATGAGGATTTTCTGTGTTAACAGAAGCAGTGGCTTCCTGATTCTAACTGTTCTATAAAGCTAAGCAAATCCCTGATTTTGTTGTAACTGGACGTATAGCTTCTGTTGTCTGAGGACTTGATCATTACACCTCTGTGAACATACAGATGATTCTGAATGGGATGTTACAGAAAATTTGGTTTATCACCATGAAAATGTGACTTTAAGGACTAATGTCTGGTTTAAGGATATCGTAGTCCAAACAAACCCGTTCATGACTGTTGTGTACATGCTGATACAGTAGCATTAGTTCAGGGACATTTACTTCCAGCTGACTTTGCAATTTTGACAAGTTCTAAATTTTCAAATAAAACAAAGAAGGTGGTAGGAATGGGCCTGTTTCCAGACTCAAACTGTGAATGATTTTTAAACACTCTAGACTACTTAAACTCGTAATGAATACTGGGTTTACGTGAGCAGGGAAAATGTAGAGAGAGAGATCTTAAAGCGACCCCTCTCCATCCATAGTACTAACTAACACGTGCACTGCAAATCATGTGCCTGGTGTCATGGCAGACAGGGTAAAAAGTCAGCTTTCCTTCGCAGAGTTTATAGAGAAATAGGCAAGCAATTACAAGATAGTGAAAATAAATGGCTTAGATTGGAGAAGGATAGTGTCCTAACTCCAGTAGAAGTTATGGTTCTGAATTCAGAATTAGCAGAGTGGGTTATTAAAAAATCAACTTGTTACCTATATACATAGGTAGCACACACCTATTTTCATTGCATTGTGTGGGGCTGTTCTGGCCATCACCATGTACTGGGCCACGGGAAAAGGTGAGCTCTATCACTTGAATTTTTCTCTAATGGAGGAGCCAACTACTATTTAGATGAAAAAAAAAAAAAAAAGCTGGCTTGGGTGTGTTTGGTGGTTTCCCCAAAGTAGCTGGCTCATTATCTAGCCATAGCATTTAAACATTATTTTTCACATGTTTCATGGCTCAAATAACTCCTGCCTCAAACTGAAAGGGTTGTTGGCTAAGGTGTACAGTTGAAAAAGACACCTAGGAAATGCCTGTTAGATTCACACATTAATTGAAAGAAGGGCTGACCAGCTATCCAATAACCGTTAATATGTGACCATGAATTAGTTTCCACCTTAACATAATGAATAACACGCCTTGGAAAGGAAAGTGTATGCACACTGTCGGCTAAAGCAGTATTTTGTGAGGAAATAATGGGGGAAGGGAAATGGAAAAAAAGGTTGAGAGGGTAGGGAAGTGGTAAGGGGACACCGGGACCCTAAAATGAGAGTGTCAAAGAGGGGGAAATAAAGAATCAACATTTGGGGAGTAACTGCTGTAAACAAACTTCATCTGGTCCTTTTTGAAACTAGTACATGATTTACTGTAAATGTAGGTGAGGTGAAAAGAAATGAATAGATCAGAAATTACAGTTTTATATTTATCTAAAATAACATTGATTATTTGTGGAAATGACAAAAATGGCTTTAATATATTATTTGCAGTAAATGAAAAAGAATGTCTTCTGCTAGGAATCTTGAGGTGTATTGTGTCATTCCAGAGTAATGCAGTTGATAAGATTGCTTATGGTCTCTCCTGAAGTACATCTGCATCATGAATGGTGAAAGCTGTCACCTTACTTTAAAATAAAAAAGCTACAAGGGTGCCTAGGTGTCTGAGTCAGTTAAGCATCCGACTTCAGCTCGGGTCTTGATCTCGTGGCTTTTGAGTTTGAGCCCTGCATCAGGCTCTGTGCTAACAGCTCAGAGCCAGGAGCCTGCTTCATATTCTGTGTGTCTTCCTCTCTCTGCCCCTCCCATGCTCATGTTCTGTCTCTCTCTGTCTGTCAATAATAAATGTTTAAAAAATTAGAAATAAAAATAAAATAGAAAAGCTACAAAAGAAAAAAATGAATACATTTATTTAAAATCCAGATTCTTCTTTGCCACTGGAATATGTATACTGATATTTACAGCCTGAATCATTCTGCATGTATTTCTTGAAATGTTAAATTAATAAACACTATATCTCTGTGTGTATGTATATGTATGTATGTATGTATGTATGTGTATGTATATATCACAGAATCATCTTCCAGAGCTCATGAATTTTCTCTAAAGAGTTGGTCTGAAAGGACGTTTTTCCCCACAGTGAGAGCCAATCCCAATTTATGTCAGACACTCAGCTGAAACATGGATGTGCAGGAAGGGTAAGGGACATGGTGACTGTTCTCTACAGTCCTCCAGCATCAAGACAGATCACTTGAATTTTACCAAGTTGGCTTACTACAAAAGCAGCTTCACAGAATACGGCGTTTTTTGCTCTTAATTCTTGTAGATGATTGATGTAAAATGAATTTTAAAAATTTTGCATTTAAATATGTTCTCAAACACTCCCAGTTATATTTGCCATATATAATTTTTGATTCCATTTCATCATTTGTAAATATGTGACTAGTAACAATGGCTTTGTACCAATTAAATGAAAGATAGCATATAAAGGCCTTAGAAAAAGAGGAATGTGTTAAGCATTCAGTATACTTTAACCATTATTAGTATCATTGTGATATATATTATCTTGATTATTTTAAACATGTGGCTTTTATTAATAATACCTTATTTGTGTTCGGTGGGTAATATGAAGGATATTATTCTTTTAAATATTAAATATATTTAAATTGAGTTATTTTAAGACTGCCCTTTAATCTTTCATACAGTAGGTATGAATTCTTACATTCTTGGGAGTGACTGCTTTTTATGTTTTTTTCAACTTTCTCCCTGTGCGTGTGTGTGTCCGTGTTTTTGGCTAAGTTTATCTTTCCTGGATATTACCTTTCCTGGGAGGTGACTGGCACATCCCTTGGAGCAGTGGCTTATATTTAGCCTCTGTGTGTGTGTGTGTGTGTGTGTGTGTGTGTGTGTGTGTGTATGTGCTAATTTGTCCTGATCTTAAAATATTCTCCTGCCTTGAATCAATTATTACATTAGATCAGCATGGTGAGGAATAGATGACATTTTCCCCCCTGCAAACATGGCTAAGGTTGAAAGAGTTAGTTTGGTTCCTATTGTGCATAATCCTTCCTTGATTTGCAACAGGGAGCCCAGAGTGGGCTCTCAATAGAACTCTGAGGCATTGGCCCTAGCTCCTATCTAACAGTGGCTTTCAAACCACAGCTTCTAATGTCTGCTTTGAGGTCTGCACAAGCATCCATTTTGTAATTTTATTTCTCCTACATTCAGTGTTACAGATTTTGTCTTCATTTTGTTCTGGAGATTTCTCTCTGTTACTTTTGTATTTGGGAATGTATTTTGAAGTATTTTTTCAATATACACCAACCATGTTAAAGTACTTTGAGCAGTAAGTAGGTATATATTCAAATGTGCTCAGTCTTCTACTTTGACCTTGAAGTTGATAGCTACGATGCCTTTTGTTTTTTAAACCAAGTGTATGGAGGATTGGAATAGCTTATGACTGGCAAATTAGAAGGGCAATTAGGATGGTTATTTGAGGAATTGTAGAATTTAAAATTTATTGACTGCTTTGAAGTGTTAGTTTAATGTCAAGAAATGGACAAAACTGAACTTAAAAGAACCAAGCAACGTTATTGTTTTCTAGTGCTCTGTGGCTAATCAATTTATTATGTACTACATCCGATAAGAGGATAATAGTAACACTAATTCTGGTAATAAAAACACCTGACACTTAAGAGCACTGATTAGGTGATAAATCTGAAGCAATCAGAAGCGTATTTATATCCTTGAATTCTCACATCCATTGTTGTGGAGAGTTAACTACTATTATCCCCATTCCACAGACAGAGGAACTGAGTGAAGAAAGTGAAGTAAATTTGCCTGGGGTCACACAGTCATATGTTGAGTATTCAGGATTCAAACCCAGGCAGCTTGGATTCAAAATTGATGATTTTATCCTCTATGCTGTAACTTATTTTAATATTGAATCACATTGATAATAATGTTGATTTATTACATACATTGACAAAAGTTACCAAGAGTCCTGCTTCCGGGATTCAGAAGACATGGCTGCATTCTTCACAGTTTCAAGTGTCATTGTCATATGCTCTGTCCAAAGCTCTAAGAATGAAACTGCCACTACTTTTAAATTAAGATGACTGATAGGCTACATGGATTATTTCTGCATAATCACTACATGAATTATATTTTAATTTTTGTAGAACTTTCTAAATACAAAAAAAATACAAATAGTATTGATCTCTTGGAAAAATATTTTCGTCGAACAATAGACCAGATAATGGAAATATTAGCAGGAAGAGGTACTGTTTATCAGAGGCTGCTTGGGGCAATTTTTAGCCTTTTCTATAGATAAATGGCATGAAACACACCCAGTTGTCAGATTGCCATTCTGTGGTGAATATTCTGACTGTGAGAGTTTTCAAAGTGTAAGACCAACCATGGTAACATTTAGATGGGGGCGTTACTGTCCACCAGAGGAGGTTAGCATCCTTTTTGTTTGCTTGACATAAATCTTTGTACAACAACAAATGAGCCTCTCTTCCTGCTGTTTTTCAAATTCAAGCTTTGTTCCTTTTTGCTATTTCTGAGGCAGATGTGTCACAAGAGGGGGTGGGAAGAGAGAGGGTGAGAACTTAGAAAACATTCTTAGAGTGACGATTGCTCACCCAGAGACAGACACCACAACCAAATTGCATCAGTAACTCAAGTAATCTTGACTTTTTAATTAGATTCATAAGTCAAGAAAATGGGGCATAGTGCTAAAACACGGCTTAAAACACCACTCTAATTAAATATCATTTTAATGGAATTCTTTTTGAATATTAATAGTGAAATGGAACTTTTCTTGTATTACATATTTTACCTGACATGTATGTACACATATATATGCTAACGTATATACATATGATTATAAATAAGTAGAATCTTTTATCTGACACACACAGAAAATGGGAGCAGTGTTCCATAAATTCATTTTATACTTGACTACTTGCTTATATTCTCTTATTTATAGTAATTTCACTTGATTCTGAAAATCATTCCATTATACAATTGTATCAGTGGTGATTAGCCACAGTTTCCCTGTTCTTCCCAATTGTTACATTTCTAATTTCTAAACTGATATTTCTAATTGCTGATAAATAACCAGCACAGTAGTTAGTTCCTACTATTGTTTTGGTTTTGGCTTTAGAGGATGTGTCTCAGGTGTTTTATTGTTTCTCTGTTGTGTGTGATGTTGACTTTCGGGCTGAGATGTGTATCATCTCATTAAGATGGTTCCTGTTGATTTGCGAATCTTTATCTGGCACACGTGTTGAATTTTGTCAAATGCTTTTTCATCATTTGTGAAGAAAATATGGTTTTCATTAGGTTTATTAATATGATGAGTGATTATTATTTATTTTCCATCATGGAACTTTTTTTACATTTCTGGTACAAACTAGTTTGGTCATGTTTGACCAGTCTGCTAAATTCTGTTTGCTAATAGATTAAGAATTTTGCATTTGTATCAATAGTTGAGGTCGGTATGCAGTATTTCAGTGGGGTAATCTTTGTTAGGGTTTAATAAAAATGTTATGTAATTCAAACTAGTTTTAAAGTTTTCCTTCTTTGGGGTGCCTGGGTGGCTTGGTCGGTTAGGCATCCGACTTCGGCTCAGGTCATGATCTCGCAGTCTGTGAGTTCGAGCCCCGCGTCGGGGTCTGTGCTGACAGCTCAGAGCCTGGAGCCTGTTTCAGATTCTGTGTCTCCCTCTCTCTGTGACCCTCCCCCGTTCATGCTCTGTCTCTCTCTGTCTCAAAAATAAATAAACGTTTAAAAAAAAATAAAAAAAATTAAAAAAAAAAGTTTTCCTTCTTTTTCTGTTTTGGAACAACTAATACAGTATAAGAATTGTCATATTTTTATTTTTATTTTTTTAATATGAAATTTATTGTCAAATTGGATTCCATACAACACCCAGTGCTCATCCCAAAAGGTGCCCTCCTCAATACCCATCACCCACCCTACCCTTCCTCCCAACCCCCATCAACCCTCATTTTGTTTTCAGTTTTTAAGAGTCTCTTATGCTTTGGCTCCCTCCCTCTCTAACTTCTTTTCTTTTTCTTCCCCTCCCCCATGGACTTCTGTTGTTTCTCAGGATCCACATAAGAGTGAAAATATATGGTATCTGTCTTTCTCTGTATGACTTATTTCACTTAGCATAACACTCTCCAGTTCCATCCATGTTGCTACAAAAGGCCATATTTCGTTCTTTCTCATTGCCATGTAGTATTCCATTGTGTATATAAACCACAATTTCTTTATCCATTCATCAGTTGATGGATGTTTAGGCTCTTTTCCATAATTTGGCTATTGTTGAAAGTGGAATTGTCATATCTTTAAAGGTTTCTTTGAATTTACCAGGGAGAAAGCATCTAAACTTGGGCCCATCTGAGGGTTAGTTAGTTCTACGAAAAATTCTCCGTCATTGTAAATGAGCTTGTTTTGAGATTTTTTTTTGACTATACAGACATATTTTTCTAGAAATTTAACCATTTTTTACAATTTAAAAATATATATAGAGAAGTAAATTTTCATTATTTTGTTTTTTTTGGTAGTTGTTTGGTGATTATTCTTATCTTTAAAAAGATAAGGGTTAGGGGTTAGGGTTAGGTTATCAGATTATCCTTTTTTTATCTGCATATTTTAAAAATACATAACTTTTAAATTTTTATTAGTGCTAATTGTCTTTTTTTAAATTTTGGAATAATTTTAGATTTAACAGGAAAGTTACAAAAAAATTACTTGGGGCGCCTGAGTGGCTAAATCGGTTGAGTGTCCGACTTTGGCTCAGGTCATGATCTCACAGTTCGTGGATTGGAGCCCCACATCGGGCTCTGTGCTGACCGCGTGCTCAGAGCCTGGAGCCTGCTTCAGTTCTGTGTCTCCTTCTCTCTCTGCGCCTCCCCCGCTCATGCTTTGTCTCACTGTTTCTCAAAAATAAATGTAAAAAAAAATTAAAAAAAAGAAATTACAGAAAATTCCCTCATAGTCTTCATCAAGTTTCCATCGTTACTGTCTCACATTATCATAGTCCATTTGTCAAAACAACATTGTTACATTACTAATAACTGAATTGTGGGTTTTATTTGGATTTCATCAGGTTTTCTATTAGTGTTCTCTTTCAGTCATGGGACCCAACCCAGGGTACCACACTGTATTTAGTTTTTTTTTTTTTGTTTTTTTGTTTTTTTGTTTTTTTTTAAATTTTTTTTTTTTTCAACATTTTTTATTTATTTTTGGGACAGAGAGAGACAGAGCATGAACGGGGGAGGGGCAGAGAGAGAGGAAGACACAGAATCGGAAACAGGCTCCAGGCTCCGAGCCATCGGCCCAGAGCCTGACGCGGGGCTCGAACTCACGGACCGCGAGATCGTGACCTGGCTGAAGTCGGACGCTTAACCGACTGCGCCACCCAGGCGCCCCTATTTAGTTTTGATATTACTTGTTTTTTTTGTTTTTATATGTATTTTTTTATTTCAATATAGGTAACACAAATTTGCATTAGTTTCAGACATACAACATAATGATTCGTCTTCTCTATATGTTATGCTCACCACAATGTAAATACTGTGTGTCACCATACAATGCTATTACAATATTTTTGGCCATATTCCCTATGGTGTGCCTTTTATTCCCAGGACTTATTAATTCCATAACTGGGTGTCTATATATCCCATTTTGCCCACACCTCACTCCTTCCTCTCTGGCAACCATCAGTTTGTTCTCTGTATGTTTAGGTCTGATTCTGCAAATTGTTTATTTATTCATTTTTTTTTAGTTTTAGATTCTTCATATGAGTGAAATCGTATGGTATTTGCCTTTCTCTGACTGACTTATTTCACTTAGCATAATACCCTCCATCTATCCATGTTGTTGCAAATGGTAAGACCTCATTCTTTTTTATGGCTGCATAATATTAGTACTAATTTTCTTGTTTTTAAAAATTATATAATACAAAAAAGGCACCTTTGTTTTCCTTATAATGAATTTAAAACCTATATATAATTGAATGACAGTTATTTTGATTTTTGTTTTATAGTAATGTTATGTTTTATTTCCATAAACAGCCACCTAAATATATAAAACAATGTACATATAATAAAATACCACTATATATAGTATCCGTACTCTGCTAAATACTGTATACTATAGAGTATAGCTACTACATATAGTTATATATGGTCATGTGTAGTCACATATTATGTATGTGTATAGATATATAGTGATATATATGCGTATCTATAGATATATATTTGCAGTTAATTCAGTGGAAGCTTGGGATGCACAAATACTTCACATCCAAAAAAAAAAAAAAACAAAACAAACTGAAACAAACAAAAACATACTCTTCACCCTTCTGAGAGATACTCTATAAACTTTGGAACATTCTTCCTGATAAGAATCTTTGAAGTGTGTCTGTATACCTATGTGTTTAGGCCATTTGGCTATGCCAGACAACTTGCAATAATGATGATATTGATGAATGTTTGGTTTTGTTCACTTGTGGTCTTGCGCTGTGCTCTATCAGACATCTGGACAGGAGAGATCTGTACTCGGAGTAGTTGATTTCAGTCATGTGGGAGCCCCATGCCCACATGACTAACCCCAACAAAAACCCTAGCCACTATGCCTCAGGTGAGCATCCCTGATTACCAGTGCTGTGTCATTGCTGAATTAAGTGCTATATGCATGACTCCATAGGGCAAGGACAACTGAATTCCGATGACTGATTTCTCCCTAAGCCCCAAGGACCTTTTGCCTTTGCTGATTTTAATTTGTATACATATCCTTCAGTATATATCCTGACATATATTATATTTATATGGTTTGTTTTCTATTAACTTTTTTTTATTCTCTCCCATTGTCTTTCACAATTCACTTTTAATCAAAACTCTTATTTTTCTTTGTATTTACTTTCATATTTTGAAAAATATTATTTAATATATTTTTTAATTAAATCCAAGTGTGTTAACATATAGTGTAATAATGATTTTAGGAGTAGAATTTGAGTTAACATATAGTGTAATAATGGTTTTAGGAGTAGAATTTAGTGATTCATCACTTACATACATCACCCAGTAGTCATCCTGGCAAGTGCCCTCCTTGATGCCCATCAGCCATTTAGCCCATCCCCCCACCCAATACCCCTCCAGCAACCCTCAGTTTGTTCTCTTTATTTAAGAGTCTCTTATGGTTTGTTTTCTTCTCTGTTTTAATCTTGTTTTTCCCAACTTTCTCCTATGTTCATGTTTTATTTCTTAAATTCCACATATGAGTGAAGTCATATGATATATATCTTTCTCTGACTGACATATTTCTCTCAGCATAATACTTTCTAGTTCCATCCACATTGTTGCAAATGGAAAGATTTCATTCTTTTTGATGGCTGAGTAATATTCCATTCTGTATATGTATATGTGTGTGTGTATACACACACCATATCTTCTGTATCCATTCATGAGTCAATGGACATTTGGGCTTTTTCCATAATTTGGCTATGGTTGATAATGCTGCTATAAATACGGGGGTTATGTGCCCCTTCAAATCAGCATCTTTGTATCCTTTGGATAAATACCTAGTAGTGCAATTGCTGGGCCATAGGGTAGCTCTATTTTTAATTTTTTGAGGAACCTCTGTACGGATGTCCAGAAATGCTGCCACAGTTTGTATTCCCACCAGCAAAGCGTTCCCCTTTCTCCGCATCCTCGCCAACATCTGTTGTTTCCTGAGTTGTTAGTTTTAGCCATTCTAACGGGTGTGAGATGGTATCTCATTGTGGTTTTGATTTGTATCTTCCTGATGATGAGTGATGTGGAGCATCTTTCCATGGGTCTGTTAGCCATCTGGATGCCTTCTTTGGAAAAGTAACTGCCAATGTTCATGTCACCTTCATACTTTTAAATATACTTATCACCTACTTCATTTGCCGTATTTACATGATTGTTTATGGCTTCCAACTATTATAATAAAGCAACAAGCAAGCTTATTTTATGGTCTTCCTTCTATTTCTCTTCTTTTTTTTTTCCTTGCATCATTTTGGTATTGGCTAAAACACACCCACACACACCCACTCACTCCCCCTCCCACACACACTGTATTTTGTCACTCTTACACCACATTGGTTTTCATCTTAGCTCTGCAATTAGATGTATCAATACTTATGTCTGGTGTTTTGGTACAGCTTCACACATTATGTTTATTGGGAGATAGATAATCTTGAAAATGTTTCCTCAAAAAGGTCACGGGAACAATATTTCTTGGAATGTTTTTTTTTTTTTTTTTTTTTTTTAATTTTTTTTTTTCAACATTTTTTATTTATTTATTTATTTTTTTGGGACAGAGAGAGACAGAGCATGAACGGGGGAGGGGCAGAGAGAGAGGGAGACACAGAATCGGAAACAGGCTCCAGGCTCCGAGCCATCAGCCCAGAGCCTGACGCGGGGCTCGAACTCACGGACCGCGAGATCGTGACCTGGCTGAAGTCGGACGCTTAACCGACTGCGCCACCCAGGCGCCCCTTGGAATGTTTTTTTTAATTATTGAATTTATATTTGAATATAGACTGTGTTTAAAAATTCTCATTTTCCACTTTTTCCCACTAAATATCTTGTGGATATTGCTAAGTTTTATTTGGTTTCATTGTTTTTATAGAAAATTTGATAGCCTAGATTTTTTTCTACTTAAAACAAATTAGGAAACTTTACTTGACTCTTGAAGGACTTTTTTTTTTTTAGATTTAATTTTCATAAACTTAAATTAATTAAGATATGCTTAATGTGGACAATTGCTTTGGGCTCATGGTGATCCTATTGAATGTATATGTCTCATATGCTTATTACTGACATCCCGAAAGTGGGGAAATAAAACAACAACAACAACAAAATAAACAAAAAATGTACAACGTAATTTGAAAAAAATGGCCTGACACTATTAAGGAAGTCAGGCTATTCTAAATCTGTACTATTCATGTTAGATTTCTTATGTATAACTGGAAACTTTGCATTCCATGCTAATTTTACTTTTTTCTTTTAAAATTTTTCTTCCATTTTCATCTTCCTTCTATTGCCTCCTTTTCTTTTGTAACCAACACATCGTGTTCATCTTCTTTTTTTTCCCCCCTCATACTTAACATGATTTTTACAAAATTTCCTAGACAATATTTGGCTATATTATGCTAGGGAAAGGCAATGAGACATTTATTATTGTGTTGAGAGAGAGTTATTTTCTTTTGGTTCACAGACAGAGATATACTAGTTTCCTGAGGTAGTGTGTACTGTTTACAATGGGAATGAAAGCTACAGACTCTTTAAGAGATGTTGATACTAAGTTGGAGGCCATGTGTGTAGAAATTACATTTTAGGGGTGCCTGGGTGGCTCAGTCATCAAGTGTCTGACTCTTTATTTTGGGCCAGGTCTTGATCTCACAGTTTGTGAGTCCGAACCCCATGTGGGGCTCTGCACTGGCAGCGTGGAGCCTGCTTGGGATTCTCCCTCTCTCTCGGTCCCTCCCCTGCTCACATTTAGTCTTTCCCAAAAAGAAATAATAAATAAATTTTTAAAAAAAACTTAAAAAGAAATTACATTAAAACTTTTAAAAAATGTTTCATTATTTATTTTTGCATGAGAGAGACAGAGCGTGAGCAGGGGAGGGTCAGAGAGAGAGACACAGAATCAGAAACAGGCTCTAGGCTCTGAGCTGTTGGCACAGAGCCCAAAGTGGGGCTTGAACTCATGAACCGTGAGATCATGACCTGAGCTGAAGTCAGAGGCTCAACCGACTGAGCCACCCAGGCACCCCGAGAAATTATGTTTTAAATAGATGAGACATAAACCTCTTTAGAACAGTTGCCAGTATTACTAAAAACAACAAAACAAATTTCATTGAGACTAGCAAGCTGAAACTATAATTAAAAAAAAAGTCATTTATGAATAGAACAATTTATGTATATTTATATTTAAAAATGTTAGATTTTTTTCAAATAATTATTGAGAAATGGTTAAATAAAAATGAATAACTAAAAGTGTTTAAATGTTTCGGTAGTGTTTCAATAACTTTCAAAACTTATTATAAAGCTTATAACTGTTCTCTGCCACACAATTTGATGTATTTGTAGACATGCCTACTTGCTACCCATGTTTTGACACTAACATTAACTGAAATTGACCGGTAGTAATACTGAATTCTGCTGTGTCTTTACCCTGATAAATCTGACTGAAAAGTATTTGCATTTTAATCCTATGAAGTGATTATTGAAATTTTGTTTTGTCGCAATGAAAACACAAGTGTGAAGAAAATATACTTTCATTGAAATAATGAATAATATGTAAAGGATCCTTCCATGCCAAGTAATTACATGATATCATGCACTAGGAACAGAGGTTTTATAGTATTCCAAATAGGAAAAGGCAGTGATACAATAGGCTTATTACACAATGGCCATCCAAAAAAAAATGACCTGAGTATACCATCTGCACAAAGTCGACAGACTTATTACCCTGATTCCCTATTTGCACATACCCACTTGTAATATTATATTCATACAAGAGTCTTGATAAATAAGGGCACCTGGGTGGCCTAGTTGGTTAAGCATCTGACTCTCGGTTTCAGCTCAGGTCATGATCCCATGGCTCGTGAGTTTGAGTTCCTCATTGGGCTCTGAGCTGACGGTGCAGAGCCTGCTTGGCATTCTCTCTCTCTCTCTTCTCTCTCTCTCTCTCTTCCTTTCTCTTCCCTCCCCTGCTTGTGTGTGTGCTCTCTCTCAAAATAAATAAGCTTAAAAAAAAGAGTCTTGATAAATTTTTGTGGTTGGTACTATTTACCTGGCTTGTGATAGAAAACCAGTAGTAAGTGACTTAAGCAAAAGTGGAAGCTTAGTGGTTCATGAATCAAAAAGTTCCAGAGGTAGCTCTGATGGCCAACATGTTAGATTATGGAAGCAGTAAATGTCATCAAGACATTGTGTTTTATATCCTTTAGCTTTGCTTTCAGGTGTGTTGGCTTCAGTATTGGGGTAAAACTAAGCCCACATTGTAGAAAAGATTGCTACATGTTTTGCCAGAAAAAGGAAAATAGTTTGATGCCAGTATTTCCATTCAAAATCAGTAGTCTGACTCTAATTTGGCCAAGCTGATTTACCAGACCATGCCTAAACCATGATCTCCATTCCCAGATGGAAGAATTCATTTAATGGGAACATGTAGATACTATGCCCAATGCTGGAATAAAATGATAGAATCAGATCAGCTTGAATCACCTGAACCAGGGATAGAAAAATGTTTTACCAAAAATAAAGATACTGTAAGAAGAACGGGTAGCACATGCCTTAGGCCAAAATAATATACTCATTACATTTTCATGAAGAAATGCTCATGGATAAATATTTTTTTTCTTTAATACAACATTCTGGATATTAAATAGATTGCCTGTTCAAAACTTAGCAAACACATGGTTGTATTAACTTATTGTTAAAAATTTTTTTGAAGTATAGTTGACATATATTATATTAGTGTCAGGTGTACAATACAGCAATTGACCAATTCTGTACATTATTCAGTGCTTACCATGATAAATGTAGTCACCAGCTTTCACCATGTAGCATTATTACAATACTACTGACTATGCTATATTTTTCATGCTGGTGACTTATTTTGTAGCTGGAAGTTTGTGCCTATTAATTCTTTTTACGTATTTCACGCATCCGCCGCAACCCTCTCCCCTCTGGCAACCACCAGTTTCTTCCTTGTATTTATGATTTTCTTTCTGATTTGATCACTTGTTTTGTTTTTTAGGTTTCACATGTAAGTGAAATCACGTGGCATTTTTCTTTCTCTGACTTCACGTAGCTTTATACCCTCTAGATCCATCTATGTTGTTGCAAATGGCAAGATCTCATTATATTTTATGGCTGAGTAAAATTCTAGTATGTAATACAACACATGCACATACACACACACACATACACACAAACACACACACACATACACACACACACCTTTATCCATTCATCTATTGATGGACACTTAGGTTGCTTCCATATCTTGGCTATTGTAAAGAATGCTGTAATAAACATAGGGATGCATGTCTTTTAAAATTAGTGATTTTATTTTCTTTTGGAAAATACCTACTAGTGGGATTACTGCATTGTATGGTATTTCTATCATTAATTTTTTTGAGGAAATTCCATACTGTTTTCTTCATTGGTTGCACCAATTTACTTTCCCATCAATAGTGCATGAAGTTTCCCTTTCTCCACATCCTCTCCAACATTTGTTATTTTCTTGAGTTTTTGACTTTATCCATTCTAACAGGTGTAAGTTGATATTGTGGTTTTCTTTTAAAATTATTTATTTATTTATTTTTTATTAGAGAGAGAGGAGAGAGAGAGCAAGAGAGCATGTGAGTGGGAGAGAAAGGCAAAGGAAGAGATAGAATCCCAAGCAGTCTCTATGCCCATCACAGAGCCTTATGTGGGGCTTGATCACACGACCCTGGGACCATGACCTAAGCTGAAATCAAGAGTCAGATACTGAATCAACTGAGCCATACAGGTGACCCAGTATTGGGGTTTTGATTTGCATTTCCCTGATTATTAGTGATGAAGAGCATCTTTTCATGTGCCTGTTGGCCATTTGTATGTGTTCTTTAAAAAAATGTCTATTTAGGTCTTCTGTGCATTTTTAATCAGATTATTATTATTTATTTTTTTTTTTATTTTTTATTTTCTGGTGTTGACTTTATAACTTCTTTATATATTATGGCTATTAACCCTTTATTAGTTATCTTTAAAGATATCTTCCATTTAATAGGTTGCCTTTCATTTTGTTGATGATTTCTTTCACTATGCAAAAGCTTTTTATTTTGGTTAATAGTTAATTTTTTTTGTTGTTTTCTTTGCCTCAGGAGATATATCTAGAAAAATGTTACTAAGGCCAATGTCAAAGAGATTACTGCCAATATTTCTTTAAGGTGATTTCTGGTTTCAGGTCTCACATTTAGGTGTTTAATCCATTTTGAGTTTATTTTTGTGGGTGGTATAAGAAAGTGGTCCATTTTCATTCTTTTGCATGCACCTGTCCAGTTTTCCCAACACCATTTATTGAAGACTCTTTTACCCATTTTATATTCTTGCCTCCTTTGCCATAGATTAATTGACTGTGTAAATGTGGGTTTATTTTTGGGCTCTCTATCCTGTTCCCTAGACCTATATGTCTATTTTCGTGCCAGTACCACACTGTTTTGATTACTATAGCTTTGTAGTACATCTTGAAATCTGGGATTGTGATATCAGTAGCTCTATTCTTCTTTCTCAAGGTCAGTTGGCTATTCAGGATCTTTTGTGGTTCCATGAAAATTTTAGAATTATATTTTCTAGATCTGTGAATAATACTATTGGTATTTTAATAGGGATTGCATTGAATCTGTAGATCACTTTGTGTAGTATGGACATTTTGATAATATTCAGTACTCTAATTCATGAGCATGGTATAGCTTCAATAATGGACATATTTATTATTTTGCAATGATAATGTTGATTAATGTTATTGTTCACTACCCTCAAAGTAAAATAAAATAATCAAGTAAATATAGAAAATGCAAATGCATATATATTTTTTGAGAGAGAGAGAGAGTAAGAGCAGGGGAGAGGGACAGAGGGAGAGAGAGAATCTTAAGCAGGCTCCATGCTCAGGACAGAGCCCAGTGTGGGACTTGATCCCACAACCCTGGTGTCATGTCCTGAGCTAAAATCAAGAGTCAAACCCTCAACTGACTGAGCTGTCCATGTGCCCTGGTATTTTTTCTTTCTATTAAGCCCAGATTAGAGAATTGAGCTAAGCAAGAAACTACAATTTATAATATGGAAATATATAAATATAAATAGATTTAACAAGTTTAATTTTGGAGTGCCTGGTAGCTCAGTCAGTTGGATTCCGACTTCGGCTCAGGTCATGGGTTTGAACCTCACATCAGGCTCTGTGCTGACAGCTAAGAGCATGGAACCTGCTTCAGATCCTGTGTCTCCCTCTCTCTCTGACCCTCCCCTGCTCACACCCTGTCTCTCAAAAATGAATGAAGGTTAAAAAAATTTAAACTATGTGGATTAAAAAAATTTAAAAAATAAGTTAATTTAATTTTATATAATATATAAATTGATTTTTGAATGAAAATTAAAATAGGATTTTAAGAACAGGTTATGTGAATGAATATATAATTTAGTGATTTTTAAAAAATCATGTTAGTATGAGGAAATAAGAATTTTACTTCCTATTTAAAGGGTATCCTGATATTATTAAAGTGTGAGATATGTATGTGGCACATTACACAAATGTCCATAAATTCATATTACCCTTCTATGTATACCCTTTGAATATGACTTTGATGTTCTTGCTTTCTACAAATAAGACTTATTTCTCTACTACCTTGAATCTTAGCTTACCTTATGATTTATTTTTTCAGCAGAATGCCACAGGATTGATGGTATAGTACTTTTGAAAATAATCCTTAAGAGATCCTGCCTCTTTGGCTCTCATCCACTTGTTCCATGGCTCCTGAGAGGGCTATGAAAATAAGTCCCATATAGTTTCTGTGAGGATGAGAGACCGTGTGCAGTAAGAGGCTTAGTGAAAGCATATATCTTTATAATGGACTATTATTCAGTTATGAGAAATAAGGTAATCCTTCCATTAGTGACAACATAGATGCACTTAAAGGCATTATGCTAAGTGAAATGTCAGAGAAAGACAAATATTATATGAAATCACTTATATGTAGAACTGAAAAAAGCCAAACTCGTAGAAACAGAGAATAGAATGATGGCTACCAGGAACTGGGGTAGGGTGGGGATGGGGAGATGTTGATCAAAGAGTACAAACTTCCAGTTAAAAGATGAATACGTTCTGGGGATCTAATGCGCAGCTTTGGGATTATAGCTAACACTAATGTATTGTATACATGAAAGTTGTTAAGAAAGTTAATCTTAAATGTTCTCACCACACACACACACACACACACACACAAATGGTAATTATGTGACATGATGACATTGCTAATTCATTGTGTCAGTCATTTTGCAATACATAAGTGTATCAAATCAGTGTGCTGTATAATTTAAACTTATGCAATGTTTTATGTTGATTATATGGTAATAAATCTAGAAAAAAAGTCACCACTAAATACTAGACATGTGACTGAGTCCATCTTACATGATATACCACCAGAAGAAGGCAACTTCACTGGGTATTAGGCCAAGGCAAGGAGAAGTATCTTTGAGTTGAGCACAGAGTAGCCAGCATGTGTGACTCACAGGACTGTGAAGCTGGGGGCAGTAAGATACACAACAATAGATAACTCACACACTCTTGGTTTAGAAGTGAGTGAGATTTTGTCAAAATACTCTTTTTAAAAGTTATTGTGCAGTAATATGTAAATAAATAATGAAAGTTGTAAAGGATTTGAAATGCAAAGTTTCTTTTTTAAAGTTTAGAGTGAGACATGAGGTTTTATAAAACTACTTGTAAATTGTTATGATTTACAAACAACTATATACATGTTTGGTGTATTAGGTTAAATTGATACACTATTTTCTGCCTTATCTTTATCTGTTTAATATACTATAATAAAATACTTAAATAGATTTTCTTCCCATCCATTATTCTTTCATTCATATGTAATTATCAGTATATTTTCAACTATCAAGTAGAATACAAGTTTACTGAGTAATGATTGGCAGGGCCTAAAAATAAAATGTTGGAGGAAAAAGATTGACAGCTTTAAATAGTAGAAGAGTGTGCAAATTAATTCCACAGGCTGATAAACTTCATTAACATGTAGTTTCCTTTAAGTAGATTTGCAAAGAGAGAGCTTATTGATAGGGTCGAGAAGGTATAAGGGGATGTCTAAGATCCATTTGGCTTTAAGGATTAATTTGTGATTAAAAATATCTAATAAAGTGATAGTTCCTAAGTTCTCACAAAATCAAACTATCTTTAAAACATGTGGTCTGAGCCACAAATGTTGCTTTTGAGTACAAAAAAATTAGCTGATAATACAGGGACTGTTTGATACACTGGGAATCAATATATCTTTGTAATATTCTATGAACATAGGGAAAAACAGAATTTTTAAAAAAGTTTATTTATTTTGAGAAAGAGAGAGAGGGCAAGTGCACAGGGGAGAGGCAGAGAGAGAGGGAGAGAGAGAGTATCCCAAGCAGGCTCCACACTGTTAGCGCAGAGTCCAATAAGGGCCTCGAACCCATGAACCATGAGATCATGACCCGAGCATAAACCAACAGTTGGATGCTTAACTGACTGAGCCACCCAGGTGCCCCAGATTTTTTATATAAGCAAATCCTAGCATATTTTGAACAGTATTTCTCAAACCCTGGATCAAAAAAGTATACTGATGTCACAACCAGATATTAAAAAAATAAATAAAATGGAATAGAACAAAATAGAATAAGCTGTGAGATTATCATCAAAGTCTTGCTCCACATTTACTGCATATGCATCTGTGTGTGTGTGATTGTGCTATAAATTTTAATATAAAATGTCTTTCTTACTGTGGATTGCTGTCAGAAGTTGAAAGTACACTGATTTAAGTGCATGTTTTCTCATGCCCATGAAACCAACACAAAAATGATTTTTATATTTGGGAAAATAGAACATTACAATGGGCCCCATAAAGTGGAACTTGTACAAGCTATGTTTTCTGAACATGAGATTGGAAAGTAATAACAAAAATATCATCCCAACCTTGTATTTACCCACAAATGCTTTTTCCAACTCATCCAATGATTTCTGAATTTGAAAACTAATATCTTAAAAGTGAATGAATAAGAGAAAAATAACTGTAAGTTTACAAAATTGAAACTCTAACTGATTAAAATATGTAGGGTATTGCTAAAGTCTAAATCAGACAAAATAAAGAGCATCCAGTATTTAAGTGTAATAAAATATAAAAAAATTAAAAAAATAATAAATGGAAGTATTTAACTCAACCAGTTAAAAAATAGCAAGTCAAGGAAAATGTATGAAGTAGTTAATGAAGCTAAAACTGGATATTTAAATGCAAAAAAAAAATGGGAGAACTGATTCATTATGGAAAAAAAAGAAACTTTAAGAATCTCCTAAAAATCAATCAACCTCTGGTTATCCAAGGGAATCACTAGGCATCCCAAATGTTACTTCTGATCATTTAAAATGAGAAGAGTGAAAGGAATGATTCCCTACCCTTGAATAAAAATTGAACATAGACACATTATCTGATTTCATTCTCACAGCTTCATTTTAGGAAAACTAATCAAACATTGTCATCCCCAAATTATAGTGAAGAAAGCAGAAGATAGTATTCAGAGATGTTAGGTAATATCAAGGAGTCTACTAAACTTCTTATAATCCTGGCAACATGAAGACAAATCATATTTAGTTTAAATGTATTCCTTCTAAAAATTTCATACAATGAAATAATCATCACAATCATAATAATCTTGTCTGCCACTTGTAATTTTCAGTCAGTCTTCTTTTATTTATAGTAAAAGTATTAATTATTTGGAACCGCTTCAAGATGTTATGTTTATAAAAATATCAAATCAATCATGTAAGATAATATGAGTCTTTTGGCTGTAATTTTAGTGTGTCATTTTTTATTATACTTTAAAAGCTTTTATGAATAAATATACTTATTAAATATCATTGAAAGCACTTCATTTTTAGATGAGGAAATGAGACCTTTTAGTATATATAGATACTAACTTATATATAGAATTTTTATAGGTTACAAAAGCACTTACAAATATTAGCATTTTTATCCCTCCATATGACTTGTGTAAGAGTGATTTTTTTTTGTTGTTGTTATTTTAGAGAGAGAGTATGAACAAGCAAGGGAGGGGGGGAAGAGGGAAAGAGAGAGAATCTTAAGCAGGCTCCACGCTCAGCGTGGAGTCCAACATGGGGCTCAATCTCATGACCCTGGGATCATGACCTGAGCTGAAATCAAGAGTCAGATGCTCAACCTACTGAACCACTTGTGCGCCTCTGTAAAAGATTAACTTTTTTATAAGATCATGGAGCTACAAAACTCCAAGGCTCAGAACTCCAAATACAAGGCTTCTAACACCTATCTCTGAATGCAGCAACAGTAGGATATGAATTCTTTACTGCATTCACATGAATAGGAATCCAGTTGTATACCATCTGTATACCATCCAATTGTATAATATCTGTTTTTTGTACCTAATATCTTTGAAAGCATCTGAAAATGTATGGAAAGCAAATGAATTTGAGGTGAGGGAGAGAATCATTTTTAAAAGGGTCACGTTTAAATAAAGAAAAGAGTCACATTGGGTTTTACTTAAGTGATGAGTTATTAGTATCATTAAAAGAACCTCCTTATATGTCTTTCAAAATTTAATTCACACAGTTCCAAAATCCAATTGCTATCATGATTGAATATGTAAAAAGGAAAATATTTAGCCTGATGAGCCATTTTCAAAATTAGAAAGAATAGGGCTGCCTGGGTGGTTCAGTAGGTCAAGAGTCAAGAGTGTCTGACTCTTGATTTTGGCTCAGATCAGGCTCTGTGCTGACAGCTTGATGCCTGCTTGGGATTCTCTCTCTGCCCCTCCCCTGTGCTTGCTGTCTCTCTCTCTTAAAATAAATAAACATTTAGAAAATTGAAAATAAGAAAAATCTTATATCCATACACTGAGAAAAATAAACTAATGGTGGCATGATAATATTTAAGTAACTGAGCCTGGAATTATTATTCAGAAATAAAGTGTCAAAATTTTCGGAACTTCTTGGTATGGTTTCACTTTCCCTATTAAAAAAATGTTTATTTTTGAGAGAGACAGACCATGGCAGGGTGGAGGGGCGATGGGGGTTGGAGGGATGGGAAGGAGCAGAGAGAGGGGGACACAGAATATGAAGCAGGCTCCAAGCTGCCAGCTGAAATTCAAACCCGCAAACCATGAGATCATGACCTGAGCTGAAGTCAGCACTTAACCATCTGAGCCCTCATTTTCCCTATTTAAAAAGAGTTGATGAGAATGGTGTTTCATCTGTAATTTGTACCTTGGTCTAGAAAAACTTTAGTTCACATCTGTTTTAGGATTACTCATAATAATAATCACTGATGGATAAATATTTAAATTTATTGTTACTAAAGACACAAAACTGAATTTCCCAATTTACTTGAATGTTAAGGTCCTATAATAGAAGGTGAAACCAAATTTTATTATTGTTACTCTCATAGTAGATTATTAAATAGTTATATTTTCTAATTTTTTATTTTCCTATAATGTTTTTATGCAATTTTAAATGCATTCTTGATGTCTTGGTAACATAATAATTGTGCCTGCTGAGAAAATAAATTAAAACCTAAAATATATTAAATATTTTCTCATGAAAATGAATGGCCTGTAATTTCTTCCTTTTGAAACTAGGAAGTTTTATGTAAAACTTAAGTAAGTAGTTTACTTAAATGAGTAGTTCCCAGACTTCCTAAAATGAAGAATTTTTACTACCAATTTTACCAGAAAACTCAGAATGGAATTTTGGTATAAATTATGAAAGAATTTATTTTCTATATTTTATTAGTTAAAATATACATATTTTAAATTAAGTTTTAGAACAGATAAAAATCTGATCTATAAAGTCATATACAATCAAAATCTAATGTAATTAACATCTGTTTACCTTGTAGAACATTATCTTAGTTAAAAGTGTGATTTTCATAGAATTATGTCTTTCCCTTCTCCAGTATAACTTTATAAGACAGAAATTCTCAACTTTCAAAATTAAGTAGTTCTGTGATAGGACTGATATGAGTATATAACAAATTCCCAGATGCACGGAAGACTGTGTAGGTAGGTTCTAAGTTTCAACTGTTTAACACCAAAATAAAAGAGAAGGAAAGAAAAAAATAATAATAAAAGAAAAGAGAAAAACAAACACGAAAACTATTGTTAAACAGTTTCCTCTCTAAGTTAGTTTGCTAATAGCTGGAAAATGGAACAAGATTCTAAGCATTTGAGATATTTATACTAATGGACATAATTATATGATCATCTCAATGAAAAACCTGCGAAGATATGGTAGAGATATTTCTATTTTCACAGACCAGGCAGGTTCTTAGTTGTCAGTTAGAAGGCACTCACATAAGAAGACAAGTGCAAAATATTTAGCCAGAATCTCAAAAGTCAAAATAGTTTTAGAAAAACTCAAATGTAACAAATCTAGAATTTGAACCTCCAGGTGTTTTCTTTCAAGTAAAGAAAAGATTTATTTCACACTGAAGAGTATTATTGTAAGCCTTGTGAAATCTATCCTTCTTTGGTGAAAATCACCTTAAATGCATTACTTTTCTTTGAATCAGTATTGTTTAGAGAACATGGGCATAGTCAATGTTCCTTGCCTTAGTGTTTTCAAGAATCAATTATATTCTGTATTCTATAGCTTTTATTTTTCACAGGAAGACATAAATATGTATATATATATATATATATATATGCATGCATGTATATAATAATGATTATGGCAATATATTTCTGATTTGCTTTTCTTAACCAAAAGCTTCAATGTTCACTGGACATTCCTAACATTCTCAGTTAGCTCTAGGAATAGCCATGCAGTAATGCTATATACAGACTCTTCAGTTGTAAGCCTGGATTAATTTAATAATGACATTTTAATTCGAAATATATGTTTAATGGAAATAAGTGTAATGAATTAATAGACTTCCATAGGAGTGAAAATTATTGCTTCTTATTCGTAAAATGTTTTTAAACTTTCAACATTTAAATAAAATGTTGGGGCTAAATCATTATATTTACTAAAAGAATCCTTATAGCCTTCCTGAACAATGTGATATAGTAATAGTGTTCATGTGTCAGCTATGCTGTCGAACCTCAAATGTTATAGTGACAATGTTGTGAATATCCAAATAATAAAACATTTAACAAGTAAAGTTTCCACTAATTTCCTTAAAAATATTCATATTTTATTTAAATAATCTTCAAATATCAAACTCACGTGGATATAATACCATATGGTTTAATTATTAAACAACACAGAATTAATCAAATGTGATTTAATCATAATACATTCCTCTCAATATTTGATCAACAGGATGGCTTGGCAGAGGTAAGGCAGACATCTCTGACCCTTCTTCATTCTTACTAATCTTACTAATCATGTTTATTATTATAACTGGATAGTCTGAATTTCTTGTTATTGAGCTCTTTACAAAAGTTAGTGGGTAGAATGTGTCATTGCATGAAAGTCCTGTAAACTCACAAATATTGTTACTGGAATATAGCCTCTAAAGGAGAATGAAATCAGCATCCTGTATCTCCTCTCTCTGTGTGTACTAAGCTAATGGAGGGTGAAATTTGTTTCTTTAGATAATTTTCAGTGAGCTGATTACCATCATCAATTTTATCCTCATGATTCTAATTTTTACTTCCTGTTCTTTCTTTATACCCTTACATTTCTCACTGCATGTCTCAGTCACATAATGCTCTATATCAAAGGGAATCAAAAATGGAATTAAAATTATGGATACCTTAAAGTAATACAGTGCTGCTGATTTTTTTTTTCTATTTTTCATGTGGGTCAAGGATAAGCTAAGCTACTCCTCATTTTGAAAGCTGCAGTTACTTATAGTTTATTCTTACAAATTTAATATAGAGAAAAAAAGTGACAATTAACTAAAACCTAAACAAATCATATTTCATTTGACAGTGGTTTTTGAAAAAAACTTGAAGCATGTTTGTAGCAAGTTTCCTGAAGTTATTCTTCTTACAGAATATTTGTCATTATTAGTTTTAATAGTAGGAGATCTCTTTAGGAATATTGACTTATAAACCCATTGAAGAGGGACAGAGAGGAACAGTTCCAATCTCTGTGTCTGGGTATGTGTTTCAAAATGAAAAAACAAACAAACAAACAAACAAACAAACAAACAAACAAAAATAGCAGCTACAAAGGATAAAGGACTTAATGGCACAAAGTACTCACACTAAAATGTTTGGATGCAATTTTGCTGCTTAATAATGCTCAGTTGGATTTCTTCTTACTTCTAACAATGCAAATACTTCTAAGCCTTCATTAAATTTTTTCTCAATACCAATTTTCATGACATGGATTATCACATAGCCGTCACTTCAGCATATGTCTTGAAAGAATAAATAAGTAAAAGTAAGTGAGGAATGGGAAGAAAAAAAATTAAAAGCTTATCTAGTGGCTACTCATTAATGTGCCAGGTATCGTTCTAAATATCTTATATGTAATCTTATATGTATTTTATCATTTAATCATTTTATCATTTAATCTTCTTATCAGTTTTCTACTATATTATTCTCATGTTACTATTGAGGGCACTGAGGATGCAGAACTTTAACTCCGTTGAAATCACAGAGGAAGTAAGAAACAGAGTCTAAGTTCACACTTTTAACAGTCATTCAGTAATGCATTACTTTACTTTTTTTTTTTTTAATTGCAGTATGTTTAAATAGAGCTATATTAATTTCAGGTGTGCAGTATACATATTCAACAATAACATGCTCACTAAGGCATTATTAGAATGAAGGACTTTGGAAATTCAGATTGGAATTGGAAATACGTCAGTCTTTTATTTATTCCTGATAGATGAATCTAAAAAGACATGTTATCTAAACATTTAAGAATTCTATTTCACATATTCACAACACTGAAAATATAAAAATTTTCTTCTTCATATTAGATTAGGATGTCGTATAATTTGTTCTCATATTCCAAGAATAGGGTTATCCATTATAACTACTAGATGCTAGAGAGTATTTTACTACCCTAAAAGAAGATTAATTACTTTGGTTCTGACTGTGGTATGAAATAATTGAGACCCATTAGTAATATTTGCCTGTGATAGTATTTCAAAAATTTTCTAGTATGTTAATATTAAAAATATTAAAATGTAGGTAGGCAGGTTTGTTTTCTCAGGAGAAAAAAATCTTCTCAATTTCAAAAAAGGTCTTAAAATATACTGCATGTGTTTCATGTCATATTTTAAAACCCACCTAGTAAATAATAAAAATTGCACTGGGGATATCTTGTTGTTAACCTAGACTTGCACTTCCTGTGAAGTGCATTTGCAAGATGCAAAATGAGCATTCCACAAGGTACGAATGGATTTCCAAACATTGCAAATTCATTTTAGTTTTAGTAATACTGAAGAATAAATGGCTTAAATAACTTATTCATGAAGTTTATGGAATTGTGATACACTGAGTTATTATATACATAGAAATGTGAAATTTAGAATAGGTACCATTTAGAATACATGAAATGTATTGGTCACCGCAAATTACTTCCAAAACCATCCGTATTTTTATGGGCTCTATTAAAGTCCAAAAGACTTTGAATATACACTATTTTAATAATAGATATTGCACAATAAATAAACTCAGATGTTTATTCAATATATATTTTTTGATTTACCACTGGTAGTAGTGAACTAGAGAACTATATACTCTCACAAAAAAACATAAACAAAAACTCTGATTTGTAATGTTTGCCAATTTACACAATTTATATAATCTCTTCACAGTGGATTTCAAGCTATTACGACATCACTGAAAATGGAGTCATGAGGAGATTCACACCATCACCTTTTTCTTAGCCCTTTTTGGGCCATCTCAGGCACACCACTGGTAATGCTCATGTGCTTGTATGAAACACAGCAGGGAACATGAAAACCATCATAGGCTATACTACCAGAGAGACTGAAAAAGTTGCCAATTGTTTGAACAAGGCATTATGGGTAACTGCTGCCTGACATTTATATTGATTAACAATCCTTTCATAAGTTACCATCATGATTTAATTGGAGATTATTCCATCTATTCACAAACACAAATATTCTCCTTGTGGTCCACACTTTAAAACAAATACTTTCATATCATCTGTTTAATTTATCTTTTTAATTTGAAATATATTTGACATATAACATTGTATAAATTTAAGATGTACAACATGTTAATTTTTTTACATTATGTGCTATATAATGTGTCATTGTGGCGATAATTAACACCTTTATTATATTTAATAACAATCATTTTCTTGGTCATTGGAATAACTAAGTTGTAGTCTCTTAGCAAGTTTGTTGATTATAATATTGTTGTCAGTATTCACTGTGCTATGTAAAGGACCTCTAAGGCTTATTTATTATTCATTGTAAGTTTGTGCTTTTCAGTGATATCTGTCCTCTCCCCTAACTGCCATTGCCTCGTAATCACCATTTTATTCTGTTTTTATGACTTGAGCTTTTTTAAATTTCACATATAAGTGACATCATACAGTACATGTCTTCTCTGTTGACTTATCTTAATTAGCATAAAGTGCCAAGGTCTGTCCATACTGTTGCGAATGATAGAATTTCCCCTTTTCTTATGGCTAAACAGTATTCCATTGGGTGTGTGTGTGTGTGTGTGTGTGTGTGTATGTGTATATATATGTGTGTATGTGTATGTATACATATATGTTCTTTATCCATTCATCTGTGGAGGAACACTTAGTTTGTTTCTGTATCTTGGCTATTGTGAATAATACTGCAGTAAACACGGGAGTGCATGTATCTCTTTGGGATTCTGATTTAATTTTCTTTGGGTATATACCCAGACATGGTTTGCTGGATCATATGGTAGATCTACGTTTAACTTTTTGAGAATCTCCACATCATTTTCCATAGGAGGTAAATCAGTTTGCATTAATGATATTGGAAAAACTAGATAAACGTGCAGAACAGTGACATTAGACCCTGTCTTACAACACTCACAAAAATGAGCTCAAAATGAATCAAAGACAAACATAAGGCCTGATACTGTAAAATTTCTAGAAGACAATGTAGGGAAGAAAGTCCTCAGTGTTGATCTGGGCAGTAATTTTTTGACTATGACACCAAAAGCACAAACAACAAAAGCAAAAATCAACAGTGTGACAACATCAAATTTTAAAGATCATGCACAGAAAAGAAACAACAAAATTAAAAGGCAACCTACAGAATGGAAGAAAATTTTTGCAAATTTTGCAGATATCAGACAAAAGCTTACTATCCAAAAGAATATAATTATCTTTGAAATGGAAGTATGTCTAGGCACTTATAGAAGGGAAAAATGACTAGATACACTTGGAACTGTACTGTTGGGCAAAAAGAAAACAATTATAATCCTGTTGAAGTCAACTGAATTGTTATTCACTTCTTTATTTTAATTTTTAAAGGGATTTTGTTGTGAGGCTAGTTTGAATAATTTTTAGGCTGCTGGGTATTTATATTAATAATAGATTGAACAGAAATAACAATTATCTAGCAGTGAGTAAAGAGTATTAACAGATATGGGAATGTGTGTTAAAGTTTCTGCATGCCAAAAATTTTTTTTTTTAGTTTATTTTATTTATTTGAGAGAGAGAGAGAGAGAGAGAGCGAGCACAGGGAAGGGGCAGAGAGAGAGAATCCCAAGCAAGCTCTGCACTGACAGCATGGAGCCCCACACAGGGCTCGAACTCATGAACCGTGAGATCATGACCTGAGCCTAAATCAAAAGTCACGAGGCTTAACTGACTGAGCCACCCAGGCACCACCCAAAAAGTCTTTTTTTAGTGAAATCTTTCAAGACTTTACTCCTTGAAAAGAGTAATGGCAAAAGACACATTTTGCATCCACAAAGGATCCCTATTTGTTTTTTATTAACAAAACAACCTAAATATTTGGTGTTTTCCTAAAAAAATTGAGAAGTAAAGATATAGGATTAATATAAATGTTATGAACTAAAAACCAAACAAAAATGCCAACTTTTTACATTTATATCTTAATCTGTTCTTCATTTGCATGTAGTTCCTTAGCTGAGGAAAAATAAGTTAAGTGATTATTGTGGGACTAAATCTGCTCTCATGGTTGAAGGAGGAGTTTACCATGATCAGTCACCAGTGGTTAGCATTACACCACAGTTTGAAAAATTCTTCATTAGGAGAATATGTTAAGGAATTTCAAGCTCTATTTTGCTTGTTGGTTGGTTATATATTAAGAGAAGAGAGCTACATGAAGCAAGCAGATGGATAGAAAAATCTCTATTAGCACACTGTTGTTCAGAATGGATTTTACATCAGTTCATTAAGGCCCTTCTTGGTTCATTTCCATGATTCAGCTTAATTTGTGTGCTCGACACAAACCCTTTGAAATAGTGAGTGTGCGTTCTATTTAATGGGTGTTAGGGCAGAAAGAAGGGACAACGCATATTTAAACTCTATACTATCTTCCACTGGAAGACCTAGGAAAAGCTATTTAATGATCAATACTTATTTTAGTTCACATTATGCATTATTTCTTCAGTTAAAAAAATTTTTTAATATTTGTTTTTTGAGAGAGAGAGAGAGAAACACACACACAGAGATAGGGATGAGTTGGGGAGGGACTGAGAGAGATAGAGACACAGAATCCGAAACAGGCTCCAGGCTCTGAGCTGTCAACACGGAGCCTGACGCGAGGCTGGAACTCACAAACCGCAAGATCATGACCTGAGCTGAAGTCAGATGTTTAACTGACGGAGCCACCCAGGCACCCCTATTTGTTCAGTTTTAAAAAATGTTTATTTTTAAGAGAGAGAAAGAGAGATCTAACAGAGACAGAGAAGGGGAGGGGCAGAGAAAGAGGGAGACACAGAATCCAAAGCAGGGTCCAGGCTCTGAGGTGTCAGCACAGAGCCTGATGCGGGGCTCAAAATCATGAGCTGTGAGATCATGACTTGAGCCAAAGTCTGACGCTCAACCGACTGAGCCACCTAGGCACCCCCACATGATGCATTATTAAAGAGTTACTACATGTCAGATTTTTACTAGCCATGGGGATACAAAAATAAACAGGGAGAAACTTCTTCAATGAGACATAGAAATAATAAGCAAATAAATATAAAATACATCAGGTTAAAAAGAAAAGCCAGATGAAGGAATAGACTATACAGGGGTGACTCTTTTATATTGGTGGGTCTAAAACAGACATGAATAAAATAAATAAGCTACATAGATATATTGAGATACATATTTCATAGAAAATGACAAGTGTAAAGGCTTTGTGTTGACAGTTTACATGGTGTGTACAAGGAGTTGAATGAGGGAGTATCAGGATATGAGGATGGAAAAGTTGCCATTAGTCAGAGTTGTTTTTAATTGAATTCTAAGTGGGAGAGCTAAGGAATCATTGGAGATTTGGCTGAGAGAGTGTCAAAATAAGATTATATTAAAAAATAAATGGATGGGGAACAGCATGGAAGTTTTTTTGTGTCCCATCCCACGTCCATGAAATACAGCCAGACCAACACTAAACTATTCTACACACCTAGAAAACTGATTGGAGGATTAACACAACAATCTGCACAACCTGAACCACAGAATTCAGCAGGAATTCACCCCAAAAGAAAGAGCATGAAGAAACGACAGCCAGTTATTTAACCAACACAGATACAAGCAAGATGTCTGAACCAGAACTTAGAATCACGACAATAAGAATACTAGCTGGAGTCAAAAATAGATTAGAATCCCTTTCTGCAGAGATTAAAAAAAAAGTAAAAACTAGTCAGGATGAAAAAAAAATGCTATAACTGAGCTGCAATCATGGATGAATGCTGCAGCAGGAAGGATGGGTGAGGCAGAACAGAGAATCAGCGATATAGAAGACAAACTTATAGAGAATAACGAATCAGAAAAAAAGAGGGAGGTTAAGGCAAAAGAGCACGATTTAAGAATTAGAGAAATGAGTGACTCATTAAAAAAGAACAACATCAGAATCATAAGGGTCACAGAAGAAGAAGAGAGAGAAATAGGGGTAGAAGGGTTATGTGAGCAAATCATAGCGGAAAACTTTCCTAACCTGGGGAAAGACAGATATCAAAATCCAGGAAGCACAGAGGACCCCCATTAGACTCAACAAAAACCGACCATTAGCAAGGCATATCATAGTCAAATTCGCAAAATACTCAGGCAAGGAGAGACTCATGAAAGCAGCAAGGGAAAAAAAAGTCCCTAACCTACAAGAGAAGACAGATCAGGTTTGTAGCAGACCTATCCCCAGAAACTTGGCAGGCCAGAAAGGAGTGGCGGGATATATTCAGTGTGCTGAATCAGAAAAATATGCAGCCAAGAATTCTTTATCCAGTAAGGCTGTCATTCAAAATAGAGGGAGAGATAAAAAGTTTCCCAGACAAACAAAAATTAAAAGAGTTTGTGACCAATAAACCACTGCAAGAAATTTTAAGGGGAACTCTCTGAGGGGAGAAAAGATTAAATCAATCAATCAATCAAACAACCAATCAATCAATACCAAAAGCAACAAAGACTAGAAATGACTAGAGAACACCACTAGAAGCTTCAACTCTACAAGCAACATAATGGCAATAAATTCATATCTTTCAGTACTCACTCTAAACATCAATGGACTAAATGCTCCAATCAAAAGACATAGGGTAACAGAATGGATAAGAAAACAAGATCCATCTATATGCTGTATACAAGAGACCCACTTTAGACCTAAAGACAGCTTCCGATAGAAAATAAAGGGATGGGGAACCATCTATCATTCTAATGCTCAACAAAAGAAAGCCGCAGTAGGCATACTTATATCAGAAAATCTAGACTTTAAAATAAAGACTGTATCAAGAGATAAAGAAGGGCATCATATCATAATTAAGGGGTCTATCCACCAAGAAGACCTAACAAATGTAAACATTTATGCACCAAATGTGATAGCACCCAAATATATAAATCAGTTAATCACAACCATAAAGAAACTCATCAATAGTAATACCATAATAGTAGGAGACTTCAACACCCCACTCACAGCAGTACACATATCATCTAATCAAAAAATCAACAAGGAAACTGGCTTTGAATGGTACATTGGACCAGGTGGACTTAATAGATATATTCAGAACATTTCATCCTAAAGCAGCAGAATATGCATTCTTCTCCAGTGCACATGGATCATTTTCCAGAATAGACCATATACTGGGACACAAATCAGCCCTAAGTAAGTACAAAAAGATCGAGATCATACCATGCATATTTTCAGACCACAACACTATGAAACTCGAAATCAACCACAAGAAAAAATTTGGAAAGGTAACAAATACTTGGAGACTGAAGAACATCCTACTAAAGAATGAATGGGCTACCAAGCAGTTAAAGAAGAAGTTAAAAAGTATATGGAAGTGAATGAAAATGATAGCACCACAACCCAAAACCTCTGGGACACAGCAAAGGTGGTCATAAAAGGAAAGTATATAGCAATCCAGGCCTTTCTAAAGAAGAAAGAAAGATCTCAGATACACAACCTAACCTTACACCTTAAGGAGCTGGAAAAAGAACACAAATAAAACCCCAAACTAGAAGAAGGCAGGAAATAATAAAGATTAGAGCAGAAATTAATGCTATCAAAACCCCTCCAAAAAACAGAACAGATCAATGAAACCAGAATCTGGTTCTTTGAAAGAATTAACAAAATTGATAAACCATTAGCCAGTTTGATCAAAAAGAAAAAGGAAAGGACCCAAATAAATAAAATCAAGAATGAAAGAGGAGAGATCACAACCAACACAGCAGAAATAAAACAATAATAAGAGAATATTATGAGCAATTATATGCCAATAAAAAGGGCAATCTGGAAGAAATGAACAAATTCCTAGAAACATAAACTATCAAAACTTAAATAGGAAGAAATAGAAATTTTGAACAGACCCATAACCAGTAAGGAAATCAAATTAGTAATTTAAAAAATCTGCCAAAAAGTAAGAGTCCAGGGCCAAATGGCTTTCCAGAGGTTTTCTACCAAATATTTAAGGAAGAGTTAACACCTATTTTCTTGAAGCTGTTCAAAAAAAAATAGAAATGGAAGGAAAACTTCCAAACTCTTTCTCTGAAGCCAGCATTACCTTGATTCCAAAACCAGACAGAGACCACACTAAAAAGGAGAATTATAGACAAGTTTCCCTGATGAACATGGATGCAAAAATCCTCAACAAGATATTAGCCAACCGCACCCAACAACACATTACAAAAATTATTCACCACGACCAAGTGGGATTTATACCTAGGATGCAGGCCTGGTTCAATATCCACAAAACAATCAATGTAATTTATCACATCAATAAAAGAAAGGACAAGAACTATACGATCCTCTCAATAGATGCATAGAAAACATTTGACAAAATACAGCATCCTTTCTTGATAAAAACCCTCGAGAAAGTAGGGATCATACCTCAATTTCATAAAAGCCATATATGAATAAACCAATGCTAATATCATCCTCAATGGGGAAAAACTGAGAGCTTTCCCCTTAAGGTCAGGAACAAGACAGGGAGGTCCACTCTCACCACTGTTATTCAACATAGTATTGGAAGTCTTTGCCTCTGCATCAGACCACACAAAGAAATAAAAGGCATCCAGATCGGCCAGGAGCAGGTCAAACTTTCACTCTTCACAGATGATATGATACTGTATATGGAAATTCCAAAAGGTCCAAAAAAATGCTAAAATTGATCCATGAATTCAGCAAAGTTGCAGGATATAAAATGAATGCACAGAAATTGGTTGCATTCCAATACACCAACAATGAAGTGACAGAAAGGAACCCATCCCACTTACAGTTGCACACACACACACACAAAACATAAAATACCTAGGAATAAATCCCAAGGAATCGATCCCATTTACAGTTGTGCACACACACACACACACACACACACACACACAAAATAAATACCTAGGAATAAATCTAACCAAAGAGGTGAAAAACCTATATGCTGAAAATTATAGAAAGCTTATGAAAAAAATTGAAGAAAACACAAAAAAAAATGGAAAAAGATTCCATGCTACTGGATAGTAAGAACAAATATTATTAAAATGTTGATACTACCCAAAGCAATCTACATATTCAATGCAATCTCTATCAAAATAACACCAGCATTCTTCACAGAGCTAGAACAAATAATCCTAAAATTGTATGGAACCAGAAAAGACCCCGAATAGCCAAAGCAATCTTGAAAAAGAAAACCAAAGCTGGAGGCATAACAATCCCAGACTTCAAACTATACTACAGAGCTGTAATCATCAAGACAGTATGGTACTGGCACAAGAACAGACACTTAGATCAATGGAACAGAATAGAGACCCAGAAATGGACCCACAAACATATGGCTAACTAATCTGTGACAAAGCAGGAAAGAATATCCAATGGAATAAAGACAGTCTCTTCAGCAAGTGGTGCTGGGAAAACTGGACAGTGATATGCAGAAGAATGAACCTGGACCACTTTCTTACACCATACACAAAAATAAACTCAAAATGGATGAAAGACCTCAATGTAAGACAGGAAGCCATAAAAATACTTGTGGAGAAAGCAGGCAAAAACCTCTTTGATCTTGGCTGCAGAAACTTCTTACTCAACACGTCTCCAGAGGAAGGGATACAAAAGCAAAAATGAACTACTGGGACCTCATCAAAATAAAAAGCTTCTGCACAGTGAAGGAAACAAACAGCAAAACTAGAAGGCAACCAACAGAATGGGGGAAGATAATTGCAAATGACATATCAGATAAAGGGTTAGTATTCAAAATCTATAAAGAACTTATCAAACTCAACACTCAAAAAAAAAAAAAAAATCCAGTGAAGAAATGGGCAAAAGACATGAATAGACACTTCTCCAAAGAAGACATCCAGATGGCCAACTGACATATGAAAAAATGCTCAACATCACTCATCAGGGAAATACAAATCAAAACCACACTGAGATATCACCTCACCCCTTTCAGAATGGCTACCATTAACAACTCAGGCAACAACAGATGTTGGCAAGGATGCAGAGAAAGAGGATCTCTTTTACATTGTTGGTGGGAATGCAAGCTGGTGCAGCCACTCTGGAAAACAGTATGGAGGTTCCTAAAAAAACTAAAAATAGAACTACCCTATGACCCAGCAATTGCACTACTAGGCATTTATCCACGGGACAGAGATGTGCTGTTTCGAAGGGACACATGCACCCCCATGTTTATAGCAGCACTCTCAAAAATAGCCAAAGTATGGAAAGAACCCAAATTTCCATCAATGGATGAATGGATAAAGAAGATGTGGTATATATTTACGGTGGAGTATTACTCAGCAATCAAAAAGAATGAAATCTTGCCATTTGCAACTATGTGGATGAAGCTGGAGGGTATTATGCTAAGTGAAATTAGTCAGTCATTGAAAGACAAAAATCATATGAGTTCACTCATATGAGGACTTTAAGGGACAAAACAGATGAACATAAGGGAAGGGAAACAAAAATAATATAAAAACAGGGAGACGGACAAAACATAAGAGACTCCTAAATATGGAGAACAGAGGATTACTGGAGGCATTGTGGGAGGGGGAATGGGCTAAATGGGTAAGGGGCATTAAGGAATCTACTCCTTGAATCATCGTTGCACTATATGCTAACTAATTTGGATGTAAATTAAAAAAAAATTAAAAAATAAATAAAAAAAATAAGTGGATGTTAAATAAGAACAGAATGTGGTTTAGGAAGCAAGTAGATATTGAGAAGCAGGAAACTGGTCCAGTGGACCAGGCAAGGGGGTGTGGCAATGATGGATGTTATGAACAGTATTTGAAAGCAGAGCCATCAGAACTTCCACACATTCTGGAATATGAGAAAATTGAGAAGCCATGGTTTTGCCACTTTTTTTGGCCTATGTGTATGGTTCATTTTACCGAGGCAGAGAACCTAGAGTGAGCTGTGTCTTAATGGTAGAGTGAATTACCAACTGTTTTCTTAAGTAGGGATAGACTGAATAAGGACAGTGTTTTAATTTCCTCATAGTTAAAATATGACTAAGCAGGGTATGCTACAAATTCCTAGGCAGAGATAATCAAAGCAGTCTGTGGTAAGACATTATGTAATATAATATAAATCACACTGGTCTTAACAGTATTCAGAATAGGAGTATGCATGTGCACACACACACACAAATATCAAGTCTGTTTTTCACTGGACCCTCTGTTAGGGGTCTTTAGTCACTTACCCCTAACATCCATGTGAAAAATTGAAGGACTTAATCACTATTGCTATATGTTATTTAACTCTTTTAAAGAGACAAATCATGATAAATTACAATAATCAAAATAATTCTGTGGTTATTTGTAATTGACCAGTTTACTGCTATCTCTGATTTACTTTATGGTCTTAGAACTCATAGATGTTCTTACATATTCTTAAAAGGAAAGGATAGATTTTTCCTACACAGTGAAGAGAATAATCAGCAAAACTAAAAGGCAATCATCAAAATGGGAGAAGATATTGTCCAATGATATATCAGATAAAGGGTTACTTTCCAAAATATATAAAGAACTTATCAAGCTCAACACCCCCCCAAAAAAAAAAAAAACAAAGAATTCAGTTAAGAAATAGGAAGAAGACATGAATACACATTTTTCCAAAGAAGACATACAGATGGCGAACAGACACATAAAAAGATGCCCAACATCGCTCATCATCAGAGAAATACAAATCAAAACTACAATGAGGTATCACCTCACACCTGTTAGAAGGGCTAAAATTAACAACACAGGAAACAACAGATATTGGTGAGGATGCAGAGAAAGGGGGACCCTCTTAACACTTTTGGTAGGAATGCAAACTGGGGCAGCCACTCTGGAAAACTGTATGGAGATTTTCTCAAAAAGTTAAAAATAGAACTACCCCATGATACAGTAATTGCATTACCAAATATTTACCCAAAGGATACAAAAATACTAATTCAAAGCAGCACATGCACCCCAATGCTTATAGTGACGCTGTCAACAATAGCCAAATTATGTAAAGAGGCCAAATGTCCTATGACTGATTAATGGATATACACACACACACACACACACACACACACACACACACACACAATGGAATATTACTCAACCATCAAAAGAAGGAATACTTGCCATTTGCAATTACGTGGGTGAAGCTAGAGGGTATTATGCTAAACGAAGTCAAATACCATATGATTTCACTCATGTGGAATTTAACAAACAATACAGATGAACAGGGGAAAGGGGAGATAAAGAGAAAGGGAAGCAAACAATAAGAGACTGTGAACTATAGAGAACAGACTGAAGGTTGCTGGAAGGGAAGTGGGCTGGGGATGGGCTAAATGAGTGTGTGTATTAAGGAGGGCATTTGTTGAGATGAGCACTGAGTGTTGCATATAAGTGAGGAATCACTAAATTCTACTCCTGAAACCAATATTACACTAAATGTCAACTAGAATTTACATAAAAACTTGAAACAATAGCAACTTTCAACCGTTGAGACTAACTCTATCATAATCAGTAAAAAATTTCCATGAGTAATTGTGATAACTGAGTATCAGTCAGTGAGAAGCCCCACTCTTCTGAAAGGAAGTACTTAACCTGTACACTTCTTATCACCCATATGTAAGACAAAAAAGACTTTTTTTTTTCAGATAGACAGTATTTTAAAACATATATTCCTTCATTGGCAATTAATAAACTCAGGTTTTTGTTTCCGATACTGAATGGTAACCTCTTTCTTCAATAATTGAAGTTTCTATCAAGATTACTTTGAAGACTTTCACTTGGAAGCATTCTGTAGGAACGTTGGACTTGCACTCGACACCTTGGCCCAAATTCAGTTTTTTTACTGCCCAATAAATGTTTCAATAGTAATCTCAGATCTGAATTTATTTAACTGAGCTGCCTTTATTTTGTTACTTTAGGGTTTTTAAACAAATAGTTTTTGACCTTTAGAAAAGGCAAAAATAAATAAATAAAACAAATAAAAAAACAAACTACTGAAACAGTAAATGATCATTGTGAACAGTTTTGGGAGTCTTCCTTAAGGATAGATTGGAAAAGAATTAAAATTGGGGGAGAGGGGAAAGATTAATTAAGAGGAAATTTCAAAAAAGAGAATTCAGGAATATTTCAAGCAGTACTGTAGGGTATACCCAGTATCCAAAGTAAGGAAACTTTGTTCTCTTTTTCGTAAATGTACTCAGTTCTGAAAAGGAGACTCAGTTGGAAAATTCTGTTAGAATAGGTAATTGCTAAGTGAGAAGATCTTCATCAAGTAGCTCAATTTTTAATAAACACTAAAAGGTAAAACAAAAGTATCAACATTGAAAGAAATTTGACATTTTAAATAAAATTACCTACTGTTCTCTGAAAGAATGCTGGATTGATTTATCTCCTGTCCTCTAAGAATTAGAAATCTCTGGATATGGACACCTATAGAGATTACAAGCAGACACCTGTAGAGATTACAAGAAGAAAGGTCATTGACAAACCTAATGTTCACTATTAAGAAACAGGAAGACAGATGTTTAAAAATCTGTAAAATAAGTCACTCTGTAGGAGATCTTAGTCTTAGCCCCTAAGAATTTTGTATACTTCCTCTAAATTCCCAAAGGAAATTTTCCATAAAAATAGATGCGCAAAATGCAGCTTTCTGATTGACATGGTTGCTATTCTATCCTACCATTATAATGTCAGTATCAGATCTCCTGAAATGCTGAAACCACTGGTGGAGTGAAGAGGTTTGTCAGTGTTAAGTTTTTCATATATCCCTAACTGTATTCAAGACCATTATTGAAAGATACTCCTTTATTCTTTCTGACACAAATAACGGTTTAATAGTTTAGGTAGGTTTAATAGTTTAAAAATGGAGCTGCCAGATAAAACGTCCTGAAGGAAGACTATTAACAGAGGTTCAGATTTTTTGTGTCCCCACAAATTCAAATTGACCTTGATATTCATATCTATACATTGTGAATATCTGGAAAATTAACCAATAAGTAAATATGAATTCCTCAAGGACTCCTCAAGGACCCCTTGCTTATCATAATCTATCTCTTTATCCAAGAGCTAAAATATATTCTTGCCTCAGCACCATTGCTTGCTGAGATAAAGTAAGCAGATCATCTTCAGATTATATAAAATGATTTGTATGTCATTTATATTTATATACTATAGGTATCACATATATATACATATATATAAATATATAGGTATCACATCAGTTCTTAAAAACATATGAAATTTTTCACTTTGACCAGATCATCATGCAGAAGAGGCTGCTTTAACAAAAGACCTTACTTAAAGGGCATCTTACGAAACAGCAAAACAAATCTATAGAGGAATTCAGATATCTTAATAGATGAATGGTATCCCAGTTTGAAAAGAAAATACTGGCAATGATCAGGTTGTAAAATCCATGGGAAATGCACCTGGAAAAGCCTGGTAGCATCAGATAATTTCATGGATATTTTCTAAAATTCTCATGAGACAAACTTTAACAACAAGAATAGATTTGATATGATATTAAAGAAATACCACTAGGGAAATTTTTCTAAGTTAACAGATGATATGGCTAGTTCATGCATCAATTATATCTAATATAATTCTGAAAATAATGACAGAGATGGAACATGGAAATTGCCCAGAGGGACACTTTCAGCATGTCCAAATGGATTTTATACAATGACTTTCTCTGTATTGTGAAAGTGATTATATAATATTTATTATGTTTTTATTTTATGGATGTCTTCCCTATAGACATCTAAGAGTAATTCTTACTAATTCTTAGTAATTCTTTTTGTTTTTCTTTGTCTCAAGGTATCTAAGAGTCGGTCATTATAAATTTGGGATAGGCTCTTGGTGAATATTTTTCTCTATCTATGTTCATGAAGATGACTGTGTCCAAAGAATTGTCACCAAGGGTTAGGAACTTCTTCATTTTATATTGGCAAATTAAGGGACAAATAATCATTCTACATCCACCTGGTAAAAGATCATTTAGAGAACAGAGTTTAGGCCAGGAGGCCTAATAATGTGCCCTTCTAAGTACTCCCCTTTGAATCTGAATCTCCCAGGTACAGAGAGCATTTCTACCCTGAATTAGTCACCCAATTATAGGAAAGGAAAAATAGAAAAGATGAAAAAGAGAAGGACCAGGCTTAAGTTAATAGAAAGTATACTTATATATGTATGTGTATACATATATATACATACATACATATATAAGTATACTTTCCATTAAACATACTTTCCATAGTCCTAAGCATATTTTGGTTTTTAATTTATTAGATAAACTACTTTCTGAGAGCAGCTAAAATGAGGATAAAAAGAACGGTGGAATGTTCCCCCTAAAATCCTTAAGTGTTCCTCCTTTCCATACATTCCCAAGCTAATTCTTTTATTTTAACATTTGATGATGGATTTTATTTTAACATTTAACAGCCAACCCCATATTCTGCATAACAGCATATTGCAGGGTTAATCCTAGAAACAAACTTGATCTGTTAAAATATAGCTGTTCTGTCAAGAACAGAAGTTTTAGCATTATTTTGAATGTTGACTTATTTTTTTTAGAGAGAGAGACACAGAATGGGAGTGGGGGAATGGCAGAGAGAGAGGGAGATACAGAATCTGAAGCAGGCTACAGGCTCTGCACTGTCAGCACAAAGCCCAATATGTGGCTTGAACCCACGAACTATGAGATTATGACCTGAGCCAAAGTCAGACGCTTAACCGACTAAGCCACACAGGCGCCCCAGAAGTTTTAGCATTTTTAACATTGCTTGCAGACCTTTGAAATTGGCAGAAAAAATTATACTGAAACTGTATTTTAGAAAAAAGAAAACATTTAATAACCTGAGGAAATGTTCACCATATATATTATGTGACATAAGGTATTATAGAAAAATATGTGTATAGTAAGTAAATAGGATTTAAAGTGTGTGCATGTGTATATGTATATGTAGGCCTAGAAAAATAACTAATAATAAATATCAAAACTTCAGTAGTAAATATCCCTGGAAGATAGTAATATAGTTGGCTTTTATTATATTATATATTTCTCTGGATTGCAGTTCCTCCATGACTAGCATATATTGTTTTTATAAGTAGAAAATGTAAATAAATGTTATTTAAATATAAGTGTAAAATATGTCATAACGATTCTAAAGTATTTCAGGTTTATAAATTAATACATTTCTTATTTTCAACATTAAAGAACTTATAAAATATTTAATATTTTACTGTATTCTACAGCACAAGCAATTTTCAGTTATAGCAAGTGGTTCTTTTATAGTGGAAAATAAAATAGAGGAAGATTTATGCAGTTTTGCAGCAACTTAAATTCTAAAAGAGCAAAATGGAATATATTACCAGTTTATAGTCAGCCAAACTTTAAAACGTATTGTTTAAAAGCTTTATTTTACTTACTTTGTTGTTGAGCAGAAATATATATATATATACATATATATACATACATATATATGTATACATTTATATTTATATTTATATGTATGGAGTGTTTTACCTTCCTAAGTGATAGACTGAAGAAATATCTGCAGAGTAAAAATATCTCGTATTAGGAAAGCCTTAAGATTAAAGTCAACTTAATATTTTTGAATGAAAATAAAAATTAGTATGCATGAATATTTCGACAGTATTAGACTATATAATTAAATATAAAAATAAACATTAAAAATTGATCTGTGTTTCTAAATGGCATGATATATATTTTACTAATTTCAAGTATTATCAAATTAATATGTTTATAGATTACATAATAACTTGGAAATGTTATCTCCAAATATTTTTCTAAAATACAAATTATTACGGGTGCCTGGGTGGCTCAGTCGGTTGGGCGTCTGACTTAGATTCAGGTCATGATCTCACAGGTTGTGGGTTCAAACCCCACATTGGGTGCTGTGCTGACAGCTCAGAGCTTGGAGCCTGCTTCGGAATCTGTGTCTTCCTCTCTCTGCCCCTTCTCTGCTCGTGTTCTGTCTCTCTCTCTCTCTCTCTCAAAAGTAAACATTGAAAAAAATTAAATACAAATTATTAGTTTTGTGAGAGGAGTTTCAAAATGTGGGTTTTAGATATTTATCCATGTTTTGTGGGTGTAAAACTGAGAGGGAGAAAAAGAGAGCAGGTGGAGAGGGACAGAAAGAAGAAATAATCTTTGTGTGTGTGTGTGTGTGTGTGTGTGATGGAGAGAGTGGTGATTCTTGTCCAGTGAGTGTGACTGTGCCTGAGTATGAATAAACATGAGTGTTGTGTGCGTGGAAGGCTGAGAGGGTAGCTATGGATATGAATGTGTTATTCACTCCACTGTTTTGTAAAAATTAAATGTGTGGCTAAGTATGAGAGACACTTCCTCTTTGAGATTCAAAATATATGCTAATATGAGAGGGTCTTATTAAGTGAATTTGTTTAAAGTTTAGTCCAAACTTACTTGAACAAGGGATATTGGTCTGCATGCAATACCTATCATCATCCTACTGTAGAGGAGCATACTTTTGGGAAACATGGGTACTTGAGTAGGATGTTATATCCATTAGCTGCAAAATATTATTTTCAATTACTCTATTCTGAACAATTTTGTTGAATCAAGATAAAGACTGTAAGTAGTTCTCAGAACAGAAGATTCCCTTTAATGTATACATTGCTTGTACCAAGTGGAATTCCTGTCCTTCTCTGTGAGGCACATTTATGTTTTTCCTGCAAGTCTCACTTCAATTATATAGAACTTCTGACATCTCTGATACTTGTTGGAATCCTTGCATATCAGCTATCCTGTGATCCCAATATGCCTGTATATTTTTCTAACGTTATCTGTACCATATCCACTGGCATGCGTAGTTACATAGTTCTATGCATATTGATATAATTATATAGAGCATAATACTTTCCTTGAATCAGGAACTCATTCTTGTCATGTTTGTATCCCCAGCCACTGAGTATACTGTCTGGAAAACACAAGGCATACAAAATATGTTTTGAGTGAATGATGAATGAGTGAGCATTTTTCCACAAAACTGCTTACATGGACAGAACGACTTTATTTCTCACTAAGGTTTCCAAAAATGAAACTTTGAGTTTTAGTAATTTCAAAATAAAAAAAAACCACTAGTTATCACAATATGCCCATACCATAAATCAGAAGAGTCAACATTCAATCATAAACTTTGGGATAGTAGATATAATCTTGGATAGAGGCAAATAAGACAAATAATGAATTCCAAGGTGTCTGGTAAGATTGCATTCATTCTAAGAAGAGACTTTACAGTCATAGAAAGAACAGCTAATTGAATCTTTGCCAAAAGGGTTGGATTCTATTAATGATTTAGTAACTTATTTGCTTTATACTGTGAGCAAATTTTTTATCTCTCACACTTTCATTTTTCCTGTCAAAACAAGTAAAATATCAGTGCCTACTACATAAGTTCGATCTGTGTGAAATAAATGTATGTGCATGTGCCACTTTTTATAGTTGTGTTGCATGTAAACCATTTTTATTTCTATGTTTTATTTAACTGTATTTTATTTCTTCAATTTTAAGTTTCTGTTAATAAACATAATATTGCAAAGAATGGAGGGAAATTCTTCAACATGAAAAAGAATATCTACAAAAAAATCTACAACTAACATCATGCTTAATGATGAGAAACTAGAAGCTTTCTCTCTGTGATCGTGAACAAAGCAAGAATATTCCTCTCACCTCTCCTTTCAACATTGTACTCTAGAAGTTCTAATTAATGCAGTAAAACAATAAAAATAAATAAAAGCTATACAGATTGATGAGGAAGAAATTAAATTGTTTTTGTTTGCAGATTGCATGACATAGGAGAAAACCCAGATGACTTTGAGAATGGTGATTGCCTTATTACATATAACAGCAAAGAAATGATACACGACAGAAATAATTGATAAGGTGGACTTCACAAAATTCTTAAGTGTCTATTCTGTAAAAGAGGATGCCAATAAAATTAGAAAAAAAAAACCACAGAATATATTGACAAAAGACACATCAGATCAAGGACTGTTATCCAAAATATGCAAGGAACCCTTAAAACCCAACAATAAGAAATCAACCTTATCAAAATATGGACCAGAGACCTTAACAGACACTGCAACAAGGAAGATATTCAGGTGATGTTGTACTTCACGTGTCATCAGGAAAAAGCAAAGCGGTGAGCTACCCCTGTCCACCTGTTAGAATGCCCCAAATCTGGAACACTGACACCAAATACTAGTGAGAGTGTGAAGCAACAGGAACTCTTATTACTGGTGGGGATGCAAAATGGTGCAGGCACTTTAGAAAATATTTTGGTAAATTTCTTATAAAACTAAACATACTCTTACCATATGATATAGCAGTTGCATTCCTTGGTATTTACCCAATGGGGTTGAGAACTTATATCCAAATAAAAACTGCGCTTGGATGTTTATAGTAGCTTTTCTCATAATTGCTCCAAATCAGAAGCAACCAAGATGACCTTTAGTAGGTGAACAGATAAGCAATAGTAGTATATTCAGACAATGGAATATTATTCAGCACCAAAAAGAAATGGGCTTTCAAGCCCTAAAAAAGACATGGAAGAATTTTGAATGCCTGTTACTGAGTGAAATAATCCAAGCTGGAAAGACTACATATATTTGATTCCAACTATATGACATTCTGGAAAAGGCAAAATTACCAGTGTTGGGTTGGGGCAAGGGAGAGGGATGAGTAGGGGAAACACAGAGGATTTTTAGGACAGTGAAAATCTCTTTATGAAGCTATAATGATGGATATATGTCATTATATATTTGACCAAATTCATAAAATGTACAATATCAAGAGTGAACATTAATGTAAATTATCAACTTTGGTTATATTATGTCGATGTAGGTTCATTAATTGTAATAGATGTATTGCTCTGTTCAGTATTATTGGTAATGAGGTCATCTATACATGTGTAGACCAGGAGATATATAGGAAATATCTGTACCTTCCCCACAATTTTTCTGTGAAGCTGTCCTAAAAACATAATACCACAAATGTGTGGTAGTAAGTGTTTTCCAATTTCCAGATATGATTTATAGGCTCAATGATATGGTACCAAGTGTGTTGCTGATCACTGCATCTTTATAGTCTCCAAACACCAGTTATTACTGAGCGTTATTAAGAAGTGTAAGTGAGGGTCAAAAAGATTTTCCTTTTTCACTATGTGCTGATGTAGCTTTGAATAAGAACATATTTATGAAAATGGATTAATGAGACTTATTGAAGCTTGGAAACATATCTTCTGGGAAGTTCCTTTGACTCAAATTTTAGTTTTGATATTTCTCAGAGTGTAATCTTAATCACCAAGTAGTTACTAATATTAACCTCACAGAGATAATTTAGGTCCAAAATTAGAAACTATTTTGGGCAACTTCTTTATAAAGAATATATAGTATGTTTGTAAACTCATAATGCCAATTACAAAAGGTGTGGGGTGAGTTCTATGAATTATGACTAAATATCAGGATTTTCTGAGAGGAATAAAAGCATTTGTTTAGAGTCTATACAAACATGGATTATATATACATATTCTATTCATAGAATATTAGGTGCAACTATAATAGCATGTTATATAACACTCAATATATGGGCACCTTATGATTCTATGACCTTATGATTCAAGGAGACATGAGTTAAACTATAAGTTTGTGTAGCTTGGCCATATGAAGAGGTTGCTAATCCATATTGCATTAGTCAAAGAAATATGTTTTGTTTTTGCCCTTAGCCTTGGCATTGAGATCTTCAATACAAAGCATGTCCTTTAACCTTCTAATCTGATTACCTTCTTGTTTTTCACAACAAAGCATACACTCACTAAGAACATAGACATTTTGTGTAAAATAGCTTACTTATGGATTTCCTACATATACTTAATTTAACTAAAATATTTGAATATTATTATGAACATGTTCCTTCATTCTACAGAACTAGTTTTTTTCCCTTTTAATTTCTTATTTAAAAAAAAAACAAATCACCTCTCCACTCCCCACCCCCTTGTCCCACCCCACCACACACAAAGAGCATAACGAAATCTGAAAACACTTGGGATAGAAGAGAGTATGTTACAGCTGGAAGTTTGTTGAAACTGTATACTGGGGCAGATAAAACTTCCTGTTGCTTGAAAGAATGCAATAGCTTATGCGAAAAGACAGAACCATAAAGTATACTTGATGACAACTTTCAAGTTAGCAATTGCAAGAGGTACACATTCTATTAGAATTCTCATCAGTGGAGGAAGCTTATTGCAGAATTAACAGAACATCTTCAATCAGAGCTTTAGTTTGGGCTTTTTAAGTAAATATGATTATATCAACACTCTTCAGACACAGATATATTGATACAGATACGTATTGACGCACTTATATTTGAGGTGTGGGTATTGCTTAGGATATCTTGGTTCCAAATATATAGAAGCAAAAATGTCTTACATGGAAAATGATGAAGTGGTAAACATAATATCTTAGGCATTAAACTTGAGGGTTTGTCCTTAAGCCATTAATTAATGGCAGACTAAGATACAGTCTCTCATTTTGACACTCTGCTTGGGTGTCCTCTCTCTTGACAGGTGGAATGGGTTTGATTATACATTGAAATCAATATGGAATTCATTTGCTTATGGAGGACTGCTACCACTTTTAACTTGTTTCTCTTTCTCTTTTCTCTGTCAGAAGGTTAGGGAGATTTGAAAGGAATTTGGTCAATCAGGTCAAACCTCCAGCTGAGAAAATCACTGATTGTGTGACTTTCCTAAACAGATGCCTGTCTCAGGCCCTGTCAGTGCTGCTGTGTTTGGAACACTTCTGAGCATGTCGTGTATGCAGATCTTTTTCAACCATGAGAAGCTCAGTGTTGTTTTTACTTGGCAAATTCTCTTCTCCTCAGCACAGAGTACATGGTAACATGATACATATTCATACTGGACTAGCTTCGGTGCCTGAGTGGCTGCGGTACTATGTTAATGGAGAGCCCGAAGAGCTGTAGATTGAGCAGCGTTCATCATAGCAGCAAGTTCAAGGTTGCTTTTTTCTTTCCTTTTGCCTACCTGACGTTGTTGTGAAAGCTCTGTGTGGTATAGTCACCATGATCAAACATCTTTTCTCCTTGGAGAGAAAAACTTGGAGGGACTTCATAACACATCTATACTTTCTGATTAATCACCATTTCATAGGTGGCAAATGCCCTCAACATGACCGTATCTTCAGTGGTTGATCTAGATGCATGCAGTCTCTCATCGTGCTCCTCCCATTTTGCATCCTCCTTCCTCAGAATGTGATTTAGTTATTATTACTAATTAACCTCTGAAATGCCCAATGGTGATGTCTTTAAAAAGAGGCCAACTGGGGCGCCTGGGTGGCTCAGTCAGTTAAGCGTCTGACTTCGGCTCAGGTCATGATCTCGTGCTCCGTGAGTTCGAGCCCCGCATCGGGCTCTGTGCTGACAGCTCAGAGCCTGGAACCTGTTTCAGATTCTGTGTTTCCCTCTGTCTCTAACCCTCCCCCGTTCATGCTCTGTCTCTCTCTGTCTCAAAAATAAATAAACATTAAAAAAAGTTTTTTTAAAAATAAAATAAAATAAATAAAAAGAGGCCAACAAGCAAATTTCTCTAAAAATTACATTTGAGGGAATCTGAGAAGAAATCTTAATTTCATAAAAACATACCAAGGAATTTATACAGTTGGATAAAATTTGAGTTACTCCTTAATTATGGGCAGTAAATTTCATCTGTTACTCACCATAACAGATGAAAAGACTTGAAGTAGTTTTTTAGTACAGTAGAAGATAGGTATGCTTAAAAATATAACAGGAAAATGAAAATACTTTGAGTATTTAAGGTTAATATTCTGAATTGAGAGTAACATTAAATTTTATATTATTACTGACTTTATTGTTGTTTTGGAGTCTGTAAATACCCATATAACTAAACAAAATGATCAGTTTTGTATTATTTGATTCCCAGTGCAGTAAAAAACAAATACCATAAGGAGAGTGACAATTATGTTAACTCTTCCATAAATCTAGGTTACTCAAGATTTAAACCACTGTAGGGAAAAACCACTACAAACATATTAAGGCTCAAGGAGAACAAATCCCAAGGGTTAGTTCCCACTAGGAAGAATAAAAATGTGCAATGGGTTCTGGGAAGTTCAATTATAGCAACAGACAACAAGAGGTTTTCAGACAATTTGAAACTAATTCAGTATGTTCTGGAGGAAAAAGGCAGTTGCACAGATAACATCAGTTTGAAACTGAAAGTTGTTGCCTTAGGAGAGACACTAACAAATGGGCTTTTTCATTTGAGCTCCAAGGAAAGAAAGAGGATAGTGATAAAGAGAGAAACAAAGAAAGGGACAAAATTATATTCTATCATGCTCATATTCTACAGTTAGTACAGTAAGTGTGAACTACTTGGATAATTTAATGAGCAATTGATATGTTTCAATTATTACAAATGAAAAGCAATAAAAATAAATCAAAGGCATTAGAAAAAGTCTCAGGAATATCACAAAATAATAAAATAAAGTAAGATATGTATTCTAAAACAATGAAGTAAGTGTCTGCTAATCAGTATCATGGAAGTTCCTTGTTCAGTTGTATTTATGTTCATATCCTATGTGTTGTGTGTCTCTGCTATGTCTCCTTTTCCTGAAATTGCCCCAGATCTGTGATTGTAGACATACAGGTTCCAAAGCAATATATAATAAAAAAATAAAGAAAGAAAGAAACTCTATCAGAGCAAATATTAAAAAAAATAGTGGGATGCTGCAGAAAAATGAAATTTTAATATTTATAATGCCATAAGCTCCAAATCGTTTTAACTTTTCCAAATATGCCTTAAATGATATCAATATTATGAAAAAAATACCACTTTTTAATTCTGTTTGTTAAGTTGAATATTTTACTTTTTTGACCAACAAAAAAAAGGCAGTTTCAGAAGATTTATTCTAATACCATTTTAGTAATTCTAATTTACACAATAAGATGAGTAAGTACATAGCAGTTTCTAATCTTTGAGCTGTTGTTTCAATGTTTTTGAAATAAGTTCACTAGTATGCATGGACATCTCGAATACCTAGAGAAATCTTAGAAACTTCTTAGATACACATATTGATAAATATTTGCCTTGATCTAAAACTATATGTTCACCTGCCTGAAAAACATAAAAAGATTTGCTGTTTCAAAGAAATGATAAAACATGTTATATTTTCTGAGAAAAAAGTCAGAGTATTTATAAAAAGTTATTACAGTAAAAATATTATATGGATTAATAATATTTTTCACTATATATTTAAATGCCCTATCTTCCATGAAAATAAGACCATATCCTTAATTAAAATGATATTTCTGAATTATAAAGTTTTAAAATGTAAAACAGTGTTTATCAACAGGGACACAGGAAAATTACAATTCAATTTTCATACTTCTATAGAAAGCCTAGGGAAAAGTAACCTTCCATATTATGTTACCCTTCTGAATATATTACACGAAACCATGATCACAAAGTCTCATATCATTAGTTACTTTAGGGAAGAAGCTTTTTCTTATGCTTAACCCCTGCTGCCTAGCACAGTAAATCCTATTAGTTATTGGTAACTGTCGAAACAAAATAATGGATATTCCCAGTATCCAAAGAAATAGACTGGATTTTTTAACTTTTATGTGATAAAATATAAAAACTTCATACTTTGAGGAAGTTTCACTCCTACTCTATAGGATATAGAAAGCCACTGTGAATTATTGCTCCTTTCTAACCAATAAGAAAATCCAGATAATCTACAATATCATAAATTACATTGAACTTCAGCCAAATGAAGTCACAAGAAAATCAAGTAAACTAAATCCCAAAGGGACAAATTACTCAGAGGAGAGTTAGAACATACAGACTGCTTCATCTTTGGCAGAGAGTGAGAGGGAGAATAAAATCAGTTAAGGCAAAAACAGCTAATGTTTAAATAAAGTCCAAAAGGTCAAATGTGATCAATTTAGGGCAAGGATTCTCAATTCAGGGGAATTGTGCCCTTCAAGGGACATTGGGCAATGTCTGAACACATCTTTAGTTATCACAACTGTTGTGGGGTGTGAGGGCACACCCTTGTGTAATCACTTCGCACTCCCCCTTGAGTGTGGGTGGGACCTTTGACTAGTTTCAAACAAAAACTATGGCAAAGGTGATCTGATGTCACTCCCCTGATTGTGTTTCATCCCATAAGACTGAATATTATCCATGGAGTGAAGGTCTTTTTCTCTACCTTGCTGGCTTTAAAGAAGCAAGCCTCTGTGATGTAAACAGCATATCAATGGGGCCACGTAGGTGGGAACTGTAGGTGGTCTCTGAAACCTGAGGGTCTCACAAACTGTAAGGGACTAAATCTGTCAATAGCTATGTGAGCTTGGAAGAGAATCCTGAGCACCAGCCAACATCTTGACTGCTTCCTTCTGAGACTCTGAGCAGAGCAGCTAAGCATACCTAGATTTCTGACCCACAGAAACTGAGACAGTAAACTTATGTATTAGTTTAAGCTCCAACATTTATCATGATTTGTTATGCAGTAATAGAAAAGTAATATAGAGTACTACTGGCATCTAGTGGGTAGAGATCAGGGACTTTGTTAAACATCCTAAAATGCACAGGATTGCCCACTACAACAAAGAATTATCTGGCTCCATGTGTCAATAATGCCAAGATTTAAAAAATGTGGACCAGGACAAAATCCACTCCCAAAGCACCACCTCTGCCTTACAGATGCTTCCTTGTAGTGAGGAGCTACAAGAATGGAACAGATGACAGCTGCTTTCCCTATACCCTTCATTTTGAATCAAAAACCTTAAACTGACGGGGAAGGGGCAGCAAACCCTTACTAGCCTTTGGCCATAAAAAATTCTCTGCTTCAGGGAGAGGGACAAAAACAAAAATATATGAGAGATACAGAAAATATGCCTTCCCCCAGGACTCAGGCACTGCTCATGGGAGAGGCTTACAATGAGAGAGGTGGGTACACAATCCTCGGGCTCCAGATTCTGCCCCAATTCAAAGGCGAAATCTTTTAATACCAGGAAGGAACAAAAAACTCTCTCCTGCCCAGAAGCCATCACAGAAAACAGGCAGTTGCTTGAGAGGAAGATGTGGAAGACATGGTCCACTGCCCAAGTTCAGGGGATCTAAGATTGAGGTTTGTGGTAAGCTGTATAATAGCCCCACAAAGGTATCCACATCCTAATTCCAGGAACCTGTGAATATCTTACTGGCAAAAGAGACCTTTTGATGGCAAGATTATTCTGGATTATCCCAGTTGAGTCCAATGAAATGACAAAAGTCTGGAGGAGGGAGACAGGAGGGTTGAAGTAGGACAGGTGATATTTTGATGGAAGTAGAACCAAGGAAGGGCCTACAAGCCAAGGAATGCAGAGGTCTCCAAATGCTAGCAAATACAAGCAAATGAATTCTTCCCTAAAGACTCCAGAAAGAGCCGGCCCCACTGACCCCTTACTTCAGCTCAGCAATATGAAGTTTAGACTCTGAAACTCCAGAATTGCAATAAAAAAATGTGCAATGTTTGGGGGGCACTAAGCTTAGTATAATGTGTTATATCAACATAGGAAACTAAAACGGAGTTGGAGCAGAAGATCCCAGGGGCTCCTTGGTGGCTCAGTCATTTAAGCATCCAACTCTTGGTTTCAGCTCAGGTCATGATCTCATGGTTCCTGAGATTGAACGCCGCATCAGGCTCTGCACTGACAACACAGAGCTCGCTGGGATTCTGTCTCTCTCCCTCTCTCTTTGCCCCTCCCCTTCTCTCTCTCTCTCTCTCTCTCTCTCTCTCTCAAAATAAACTGAAGAGAAGAAGAAGAAGGAGGAGGAGGAGGAGAAGAAGAAGGATGGGGGAGGAGGAGGAGGAGGGGGGGGGAGGAGGAGGAGGAGGAGGAGGAGGAGGAGGAGGAGGAGGAGGAAGAGGAGAGCCAAGAAACCTCACCTGCCCCATCACAAGACTAGTAGGGAGTAGACTTTTTGTGACAGAAGTATTTCAGAGACTGGTAAGAGTTGAAGCTGGAGAACACTAAGTAAAACACCAGCCCCCCAGGCTCCACACTAACCATTAGGTAACAACAGGAAGTTCATGGGTATTATGATTCCTACATCTTTGCATGTGTAAACATCCCTGGACTGGGAGCATGACTGTTGGGTTGCAGTTCCTTTCATCTAGTAAGCAATAAATATTATTCAGGAGACAAGCTTAGTAAACAAAATCTCTCTGTCCTCTTTTCTTTATTGAGTTAAAATGATTTTTAATGTTGAAATTCAATCTCTCCACATCATTGCTCATATTGAAATAATCTTGGATTTATTTCCAAAATTTTATTGTAATGTCAATATACTCAACCCCAAGTATTTAGACTATCTATAAATACTATAAAGTAATCAGCTTTAGCAAGATAAAAATATGATTGAGACATGAAATTATCTTTCCTAAATGCCAAAAGTAGAAAAGAAGGACAGTTGATTATTTAATTTATTTGCCTATGGATTTTACAAGCATCTTTATAGTATATAAATTCTAAATTAATATTTCCCTTTCATTATAATATACATTTCAAATATTGTTTTAGAAAGAAATCCTTTTCTTGTGTATTTACTTCTCTGGAGTTAATGTTAGAATTTCTTTTAAGTTTTAATGCATTAAATTATTTTGCAAAAAAATTTCTCTGGGAAATTGATCTTTGAATTTACTGTTTTTTTTTATGTATCTTACTATTTATCTTCATTTGCTTCATTGATATGTTGTTAATTTGTAAGCAAAAATCTTTGATGCTATGTAGTTTTAACTATTAATATAATTTAGCTCAACTCTTTCATTGTGCAGAAAATGAAAAATAGAAACCAAAATAATAAAGTGGTTTGCCCTTTATTATATAGCTGGTCAGCAAATGAGTCTACATTTCTTGCTCACAGTCATCTTTTTTCTGCAGCATCATGTTGCTGTAATTTAGCATTTTATTTTATTTTTTTAGTGTTTATTTTGAGAGAGAGAGAGAGAAAGAATTCACACTCACAAGTGGGGTAAAGACAGAGAGAGAGGGGGAGAGAGAATCTCAAGCAGGCTCCAGCTGTTAGCACAGAGCCCGACATGGGGCTTGAACACACAAACTGTGAGATCATGACCTGAGCTGAAATCAAAAGTTGGAGGCTTAGCTGATTGAGCCAGCCAGGTGCCCAATAATTTAGAATTTTAATTCTGTAATTATGGTGAAGTCATTTTAGATGTTAAAGCTTCTAAATATGTATTTTTATATCATCCAATCCATAATGAGGGTACCTATTTGATGGCTACTCTAAGTGTAGTTACCCAGATACTCTGAATTTATAGCACAATACACACGAAATCCATAAACTTCAGTGTTGCAACAATAGATGGAGAAAACTTTAATTCAGAAGAAAATATGTAGCAGAATGGTATAGAAATGTAGAATGGTTGGCTTGCAATATTATAATACAGGAAATCATTTTATAAGCACATTTTCCCAGTGTAACACTTAAAAAAATTGGTTATTTATAGTAAGTGTTTAACAGAATCCTGCTGTGAGAACATGAACCATTGATATTATTTATATTCATTCTGGCTATTCATGCTGTCTTATAATTAGCTTGTACATGGGTTTAAAATTGTCGCAATAATTGAACTGAGAGTAGGAGTTCACTGAGTCCTTCATGATCATGAAAAAGCTTTATCTGTAATCCCAATTATAGGGTGATGACATCATTGAGATAATGAAAAATAAGTCACTATTAAAGATACATAATGATAATTCTGATTAAAAACAAATGTGCCCAATAAAAATTTTGAAAGATGGCTTTATCTTCATTAAAGCATCTTTGCATTGAGTGGCAGTGTTTTGCTTATTGTGGGAATTTCAGTGATTAAATAGTCACTTGGATGTGTGTTATTTACAGTGTTAGTAACTGTTAACAATTCAAATGATTTAATAAATCTCAAAATCTGCTATGGTTTGGATGATCAATGATAAGTCCGTTATCCCTTAATCAAATCTGATTCTGGGCATAATAACAATTAAAATATAAGTGCTATTAATTTCTTTAAAGCAATTGCTATTTTAGAGGTCTCTTTAACAATGAAACAAGTCATCATTCAGTGTTTTTATAAGAAGAGAGTTTTAAATTCTGTTTTGAGAAGAAGAAATCAAGTGAGATTATGTAATAGGTAACAATTGTTATATTTGACTAAAGAAATGCATTGTTTTTGGCTCAAGGCCTCTAGAAAAGGAAGGTTTTTTGAATTGTGTGTGTGTGTGTGTGTGTGTGTGTGTGTGTGTGTGTGTGCACGTGTGTATTTAAGAACTGACGGGCTTTCTGCTCCTACTCATCAAGCCTGTGTGCCTTTCTCCAAAATTCAACAGTCCATACATAAGTGCATGTTAGCACAACTACAAAAATAAAAGCATTAAAATAGTGATTGTCGTACATGCATTATTATATTTTAATAATTTTCTTATGAGTGACACCTATACCAATTTATATGGCTGAAATAAAAATGATGACGAATGGAAATTGAATGAAACTAAAGTTATTACCCAAATATCTTAAAAGATAAATAAACAATATTTAGAAAAACTGTAGCTTAAGAATAATAAGGTTCATGAACTCACATTTGAGGTCATTAAGAAAATATGATGGTAGAAAAATAAAATTTCCATTATGATTAGTCTATTCTTTCTCTAGTATTACAACTTTATGTTTAGGGTTAGAGGTGTGTGTGTGTGTGTGTGTGTATTTATGTAATATTATAAATGTATATTATGTAGTACTTATATGTGTATATTATAAATATTATTTTAATAGACTGATATTCAGTAGGGCTTGTATGGGAGCCTTAGAAGTATAGTTAGCAGAAAGGAGAGCATGAAGAAGGGAACTGAGTTCAGAATTCCCAGGACTAGCATACTGAATGTTTTCTTAATCCTTATAGTCCAACATGACTAACAAATCCAACTTAATTTGGGTAAGGTAAATAAACTCACACACACACACACACACACACACACACACACACACAATTTCTCAGTTTCAGTCTCAGCACTAATAATATTTTGTTTCAGATAATTATAGATAGATATAGATATAGATATATATGTTGTATATATTTCATTAAATAGAAAGATAAATGAAATTTTAATATAAATCATCTTTGGATAGTAAGATTACAACTATTTTTTCCAAATGTTTCTTTCTATTTGCCTTCAAGTTTATTATACTGAATATTTGTCACTTTCATAATTGTATATTTAATAACTTTGGATGTGTTTGCATATCTTTTCATATATATTTATACACAATATCTGAATATTTTTATTTACAGTTAGAGTGATGTGAAATCTTTTAATCTTACTCTTGTGTTATTGTAGCGGTATAAAACTGAAGATTCAACTAATAAAGGCAAATTTTAAAAATCGTGCTAGTGAAGAGTATTTCCATATCAGTGTTAATATTTTTTTAAATGTTTATTTATTTTTGAGAGAGAGCAAGCGTGCGTGCAAGCGTTGGGGGTGTGGTCATGCAGAGAAATGGAGTGAGAGAGGGAGAGAGAGAGGGGGGGGGAATCCCAAGCAGGCTCCATGCTGTGAGCACAGAGTCCCAAGCGGGGCTCACACTCACAAACTGTGAGATTCTGACCTGAGTGTAAACCCAGATTCAAATGCTTAACCGACTGAGACAGTGTTAATATTTTTACTGAAGCATGTGCGCGCGCACGCACACACACACATTAGTTACATTGAATAAAAGATGTCCATATTGTGCATTGCAATGTTCAGAATTAAACTATTTAAGAAAGTTTACAATTACTAAAAAGTAGATTTTTTATAGATGAATTAATGTTTTGTATTACCTTACATTGCCTGTATTGTTTTGAATCCAAATTGATTGATTTAAATAATGTACATTCTAACGTGAATATTGCGAGGTGATAATTTGTTTTTTCTAACTTCAGCACAGACACCATTTACTTTGATGTTTTTACAATAATTGGAAATAAAACATGTACATTCAAAAATAAATTAAAAATAAAAAAAACATTTTATTGCCAAAAACAGTAAATAGATTAATTGTATATCTTTAATTTGACAGATAATGAAATAGTATCCAGCTTTCCCATATCAGTGAAAAATGAGTACATTCATTGCAATTTCTTTTGACATTGGGAAGTTCTGTCTAACACTTGAGGATCATTGACTCTGCTCCAGGCATTGTTCTTCGTGCTTTCATTTATTAAGTTCTTTAGTTCCTTTTACCTCTCTAGGAGGTAGGACTATTCTTATCTCCATTCTACAAATAGGAAAACTGTGCCATAGGCACTAACATTAGTCATTGGAGTCATTTGGTCATTCAGACCAGATAGTTCTATTCCAGACTGGATGTTTTTAGTAAGTGCAGTTGTATTTTAATATTCAATTGTATGTTAATATTCAATAAATGTTTCCAGTGTGTCTCCAGTTTTTAAAAGTAAATTCAAGGAACTTTTAGATACACTCGTAATGTTGTATTTGTTTAAACTGATATTAGGCTATTCAGTATGTGATTATTATTTTGCCTTTGGCAAAATATCAAAGTATAGGAATCTATCTTTGATGATTGGCTTTATACATATTCAAAGAAATTTTGGATCTTTCATGTTCAACATAAACTTTGATGCAAGATCTATGTTCTTGGACGTGACACTGCCTGTTTTCCCGCATAGCCTGGCTCTCCCTATATCTTTCTTGATAAACTAACCCACATCCCACATCTTGCCTAAAATTGGCCTAAATTTTGGCCAAAATCCCAGAAGCTAGTCTTGCCCTCCTCCACTGTTTTATGTTTTCATTGATCCATTTTCTGCACTAACTTGCAAAGTTAACAGGTTAAAGTAACATGCTCTTGAACAATCTTACCATTTAGAGTTCAGTTGACCTGTATATTTGACTTTTTTTAAAATAGCGGGCCTAATGATATTCACATACCTATTCTTATGAGTTGTAGCTCATATCAGAATTTACCTATAATGGTACTTTGACATATGTGAGTTGATAATCACTTTAAATGATTACTTTGAACTAACTTAGCTTTTAATACCTTGTCAATATAATGAACATGTACATTTTTCGTATGTCCTAGTTCCTGGTTAAAGCCCCTCAACATTAATTGTCTTCATGTTACCTGACACCTATTATTGCTATGATGTTTTGACTTTGCTAAGAAGGTAATAACTTACTTGTGATATTTTGAGGGCTAAGAAAGACCTGCTGAGTTGAATTTGGAAAAAACAGAATTGTTTTGCAACAATTTGTAAAAAAAAATATTACTGGATCTAATTTCAAAAATGAGCCCACAGTGTGATAGAGCACTTATAATTTTTCTTAGATAGAATAATTACATGTTTATTATATGTATGCTATATTTACTATATGGAGTATAATATGTATACACACATTAATATGTATATATATACAACACATTTACATGCATGGCTTACTGATAGAAACTTTTCATCTGGCATCATTGCTAAAGAGCTGAAAATTTATTAAAATCAGTAAGAATCTTTTACGTTTTCTAAGTAAATATTATAATCTGTGAAAATAATTATGTTGTTCCTTTCAAATTCTTAAAACATTTAATTGTTTTTCTTGCTTTATTGAGACAGGTGGAATATCCACAACAGTGCTGAACATAAATCATTATAGGTAACATATTTTTCCTCTATCAAAGAGAAAAAAATTCATTATTTTAACATTAAATATAGTTTGCCATGGGTTATCATATTAAAATACCCTTATATTTTGGGGTGCCTGGATGGCTCAGTCGGTTAAGAATCCAACTCTTGATTTGGGTGTAGGTCATGATCTCTCAGTTCATGGTTTGTAGGTAGGTAGGTTCTAGACCCACCTCTGTACTGTCAGTGCCTCTGCCCCTCCCCTGCTTGTGCTCTTTCTCTCTCAAAATAAATAAATAAACTTAAAGGAAATAAAGTAACTTATATTTCTCATTTGCTTGAAAAAACTTATGATAAGTAGACTTGATTTTTGTAAGTTACTTTTTGTATATCTCTTGAGATAGTCATGTGATTTATCTCCTTGTGTTATCATGGTGGATATTAACTGATTAATCAATATCAATTCCTCTACAGCTAGATGGTGGTGTATTATCTTTGAACATGCTTGATTCACTTCGTCAATGTTTTGTTAATGATTTTTGTTTCAATGCCTCAGAGTAGAAAAGGCCTGTAACATTTATGTCAAGATGACCTTATAATTTGTGATGAAGAGTGTTTTCTCATTTTCTAATCTCCAAGAATTTTTATAAGACAGTATTTCTTTTTCTTAAATGTTTAGAATCTACCACTGAAACCACTGAGCTGTCAATTTCTTTGCGGAGAAGATTTCAATTTACTTAATAGATAAGCAATTTAAATTTTCTTTTTTTTGATCTGTTTAAAAAATTTCATTTTTCCAGAAAATGTTTCATTCCAACTATTTTTTTCAAATATATTTCCCAATGTTTGTCAAACTGAACTCATTTTATTTTCAATGTTAAAAATATGTAAGAGCTGTTCTCTTAATTTATGACATTGATCCTTGGTGCCACTTGTTAATTACTTTAAATGTTAATCTGTTTAATTAACAATTTGTTATTTTTATTTTTTTATTCCCTAAAGAAAATATTATTTTTCTTTTTTTCCTGATACTGTTCTTTTTTCAATTTTATGCATTTTTTTACATGCTGTAAGACCGCACTGTTTTTTTTTTAATATGAAATTTATTGTCAAATTGGTTTCCAACAACACCCAGTGCTCATCCCAACAGGTCCCCTCCTCAATGCGCATCATCCACCCTCCCCTCCCTCCCACCCCCCATCAACCCTCAGTTTATTCTCAGTTTTTAAGAGTCTATTATGGTTTGGCTCCCTATAGATGCTGTAGAGGATGTGGAGAAACGGGAACCCTCTTGCACTGTTGGTGGGAATGCAAACTGGTGCAGCCGCTCTGGAGAACAGTGTGGAGGTTCCTCAAAAAATTAAAAGTAGATCTACCCTATGCATTTCTTTTTTATGTATTTTACTTTTAGAGAGAGAGAGAGATAGAGCGCATGCATGAGCAGGGGAGAAGCAGAAGGGGAGAGAGAGAGAGAGAGAAAGAGAGAGAGAGAGAGAGAGAGAGAGAGAGAGAGTGAGTTCCAAGCAGGCTCTATGCTCAGTGCAGACCCTCATATGGACTCGATCCCTTGACCCTGGGATCATGACCTGAGCTGAAATCAACCTACTGAGCCACCCAGGTGCCCTTTATGCATTTATTTCTAATTTTTATTATGTCATCTTTGAACCATGTATGATTTGAAAGAAATGCTTTAATTTTGGAATATATTTTTATTTTCTACTTATATTATTGTTCTAATATAATCTTATTATGAATAGAGATCTTATTAACTCGAACTTCATTTCTTTGAAAACTATTGAGATTTGCTTTATCCCCTGCAGGTGGCCAATTTAGTTATTGTTCCACTTGAATGAGTATTGTTCAGTCGATGGGTTTTAGTGGAATATATCTTGATTTGTTGCATATGTTGGCAAAATATCCACTATCCTTCCTATCTGCCTATACCATTAATTTCTAAGATGTCTGTGAAACTTTATCATGATTATGCATTTGTCTATTGTTATAACTCCATCAGCCTTTGCTTCATATATTTTAAGGATATGCTATTAGGGGCAAACAAGTTTGTACAATTAATCTTCCAGGATTATAAATCTCAATTATGTTTCTGAAATGGCCTCCTTTTTAATGGTATTATTTTCTGTCTGTCAAGTATTGATGTAACTACACAAATTTTATTAGTGTTTACATGGTATTTCTTTTCACATCATTTTTTATCTCAAACTTTTTGGATTCTTATATAAAAGAAATATTTTAAGCTACATGTATATAGGCTTATTTTTTATCAATCTGACAATCTTTGTTCATATCTTGAACAGTTTATGACTGAATATTTATTATCTATGGTTTAAATATAGCATCTTATGGCTTGTTGTTGTTTTTATTTGGCCCTCTAGTTATATGATCTCATATTTCTCCATCTGTGCATGCAATTCAGTTGATTATATTTTATTATTCCACTTTGAATTATTAGTTTGGGTACAAAAAAGACTACAATTCTGATCTTTCTATCCTGCCAACATTGCATTAAAGTTTGTGACTCTGTGTGTGTGTGTGTGTGTGTGTGTGTGTGTGTGTGTGTGTGTGTGTGTTTGTGTGTGAATGTGCATGTATATGTTTTAGAAAAAATGAGTTGGGTAGTATTAGGCTGACCAATAGAGTCTAGTAATGCATTTTAGAGAGTCTAAAATGAAAAGAATGTTTCGTTATTTTCTCTGAAGTTCTAGGGAATTAGACACCCTTCATGTGCTTCCTGTCCCATTAGGTGATTGGAGCCTTAGGTTGAGAATATTAGATGAGAGCTGTAACAATGACAAAGCTGAAAAAATCCTAACGAATGTCAGCATGCCTTTCATACCAAAATGAAAGGTTTGGAAAATATAATACCTTCCTACAGGTCTAAAATTTTTGTTTATATGATTTATACCAGTGTTTCTCAAAGAGTGTCCCTGCATCATCTGGGGCCTTTTTAGAAATACAAATTAATACTCACTCCCCCAACCAACTAAAGCAGGAATATTGTGGTAGAGACTAGTAATCTATGTGTTAGCAGGCTCACCCGGTGATTCTGATACCCTCTAAAGTTTGAGAACCACTGACTTAGAGATTTGGCTGCCTCAGCAATATGTATAGACCTACAACTAGAAACCCATTAAAAAAAAAAGATGTATGAATGGTGTCCATGTGGAAGAGGTGTCAGTTTACCAACCATTGGAAACCAGGATAGAAGAGATCAAGTCCAGTCTTTTTGTTCCTTACATACTTTGTTGAATGTAAGGATACATGAAATGTATGAAAATAGAAAGATAAGGAAAGAATTACAATAAATTCACTTAGAAGATTAAGTGAATCTTAATCTTAATCTTAATCTTCTAAGTGATTAAGATATAGAAATCTTGTTTAAAATCTATCTAAAATTGACAGAATTAGTAAATAATATTGACAGAATATAGTGGGGATTGCAAGTTGAATTAAATAATATTAACTCCTATGTTTATAACTTGGAAACTTGATGGATGTTTGTTGGTATCTTTTTAGATAGAATATACAGAAGAGGAAGTAAATTTGGAGTTGGAATGATGGAGTGATGGAATGATGGAAATTTGCAGTTGGAATTTGGACTTGGAATGTCCTGAGGTTTCTTAGGACATCAAGTGGAAATGTTTCACAGCTGAACCTCAATAAAATCCAACATTCAGATGCCAAGTAAAGAAAGATGATCCGAATAAGAAGTGACAAATAGTATAAATAGGAGGAGTTTTCACTAAGTGCAGGGGACTAATATAGACAGAAGTCATATTAAGAGGCAAATATTTGAACACTAAAAGACAGCTTAGGAGAAGTAGACACTAAGTGTATAGACCCCTGTTTCATGAAAGTTGCTTGTAAAGGAAAAATAAAATGGCAGCAGGAGAGGTAAATTACACACACACACACACACACACACACACACACACACACACACACCACAATGGGAGCATTTATGGATACAGGAAACAGAAAGGATCACCAATAGTCAATAGTTAAATAAATTTTGGGGGCATCTAAATCACACAGTGAGCAAAGTGATGAAATTATAAAAAATCAAATCAAAAATCATTGTTTGCAAAATAAAAAATAAGGAAGATTATAATGGCTTTAAAACTTCAAAAGCTGTTTATAAAAAAAAAAAAATCCAGAGCCTAAGGGGAAAACAAGAATAGGTACAAACACTCAAAATTAGACATGAAAGGGGAATTATACTCCCTGAAAGAGGAAATTAAAAGTACTATAAAAGCACTTTACAAATTCTTATGCAAGTTAATTTTAATCTCATTGAAAGAGATGATTTTCTGCAAAAAGGTAAATCATAAAAACATATCTCAGGAGGGATCCAAAATATCAACGGATCTTAGTGGTGGAAGAATTTGGGACAAAATCAAAGTACTTTTTCCAGGCCTTCATCCAAAGTGATACATTCAGCTATATTCATGGATAAAGTATATCAATCTCCCAGGAAAAGGAAAAACATTTCTGATATTTATATAAACTATACCAAAACATAGTCTTCTTCTTGTGCACGTCTTGCAAACAGAGGTGCTCCCAACATTTTGTGTAAGACTAACTTCTCAAGATTGTGTAGAGAATAGCCTGGGAAGCCGCAGTGTCTACCTCCAGGACTGGGTGATTCTATTTGCTGTCCAGTACGATCAAGATGATATGTCTCTGAGGCAAAGGTTGGGTAGATGGTATGTATCCCCTAGTAAAAGACTGAAGTGTCCTAAGCTTGGGTTCCTCAGCTGCCATGCAAACCCCTTGTGTGAGCAACATCCCTCTGTCCCCCCCACCCCCACCCCAACCATGGACTTCAGGAGGTAATATGAAAGAACATGACCATGGGGCTCATGCTGTTTGCTCTGCTGTAGCAGGGTTCTTTTCGTCTGATCCAGGAGTTGTGTGCCCTTCTTTGTAGCATTTATACCATAGTAGGCTAATTTGTTAGCTTGCAAATGGAGCAAAATCTCAAACCCTTCATAGTACTTTCCATTTATGTGTTTTCCTTTATCTGGAAACTTTTGGTTTTTGTCTCTATCCCTGGCAACACCATAAACTCACTTTACCTGATACTTACCCTTCAGACCTCATCTGACACCTTATGTATGGGCTAAATGACCACTTATATGCTCATAGAGCATTTGACTATTGTGTACTAGAGTTTATTGTGGTAGATTGTGATCTGTATTACCAGTTATATTTTTGTTAGCATCAAGTTGGAAATTATATGTTTGTTTTAGTTTCATAGGTGACATCTAACATACTATCTATTAAAAGTGAACTATATCCAAAGAACTTTGAACTGATCTAAGTCCCCAGAACTCTGATACACTAGGTGTTTAATAAATTATATCTGTTCTTATCAATAATGGTGTAACTAGCATAAACATCCTTTTGTTTTACTTTCTGTGTTTAATTGGCTGAGAGAAACTGTTTTGGTTTATTAGTTCTTCTGAATTTGTTTTTCCTGATTGTCTAGATTTGTTTTTCTTTCATCTTCAAAGATGATTTTTTTTAAAGTATATGTATGTTTGGGATGTACTGTGCTTGGATACTCCTGAAGGTTGAAGGTCTCCTTTTGTTTATTCCCTTTGTTACCAGTATTTTATAACATGTCAGCAATCACTAATTGAATAAATAAGCTAAATTTTTAAAAAAGGTTTCTTAGAGTTAGATAAAAATGGTAGTTTGTAAAATTAATTATTAACAAATAAAAATATGGAAACTTTATGGTAATATTTTAATTATGAAGATAGTGTAAATAATTATTGCATTTGTAATATCAAATAAGATACAGAGTTTATAGAAAAATATTAATAAAAGGGTAAAAAAGTGGGCTTCACTTAGGAAAATTTTGTTAATTTTCTTTTTTGTTATTTTTTTTTCCTTCACTTGACCTTTTTTTCCCACTCTTCATGATCTTTAATGAAAATACACTGATAACTAAGCTTAGTACTTTAAAGTACTAAGCTTAGTACTTTAAATAAGGGCACAAGCAGAATTCAAAAGAAGATACTCTTGAATAGCTTACCTTAAGTAAATGAAAGCTTGAGAATATCAATAAAAAACAAATATCAGCTGTATGTTAACTTAGACAAAATGCTTTTTCAGGTGGAAATGTTATTTCAAAGTCCATAGGCACAGTGCAGAGTTTATCTTAAAAATCATAATTGTGGTGTCGATAATCACAATTTACAGGTATATTAGAGAATTACCAAAAAAAAAATCACAAAGTCCCATAGCTCCAGTTGTAAGTAAGTCATAGGAGAAAGAATATTACTGAAGAGATAGATGGAAAAAAGGAAAATAAAATATATCAGCACAGATTTCTCTGATGTTAATGAACTCACATGATATTACAAAAATGCTTTTCAGTTTAACATCCCCAGGAAGATTATGTGTGAAATCTAAATATAGTCCTTGAATGATAATGAATAGGTGATTTTATAGTGCAGGAAGAATACTTTCCTAGAATTCCAAAAGGACGTTTTCACATTTCCTTTGCCTTAATGATTCTAAAATGTTATGTACTCTTACACCGTACAGAGAAAGTGCTGGCCGCAGGAAAAGATTGAGTGCTTTAGCTCTTTTCGAACAAAAGCTTTGACTCTTTGTGTGTTCTGAGAAGCCTGTTCTTACAAGCTCCAAATTATGGGCCTCAATGGTGTAGGCATTTCTATCCCTACTATTTCCTTTTAGTTTTCTTGATTGTTGAACAATGGTACCTGCACCTTGTGACCAGGGTTTACAGGGCTTTTCTTTGTTTCTAAGTAGATGTCGATAACTATCCCTCCTCTCACTTAGTTTTTTTAGGGGAAATCAACAGTAAAAATAAAACCAGGTATACCAAATAGGTAAGAATATATTTTGTCCTCATATTTCAAAATTTATGTTCTACTAGTAAGGAATATTTTAAATTCAAGTTTTTCGTTCATCTTAAAGGCTGATAATAATTTTTACTTTCTCTTTATGTTTGTAGAACATTCGTTCTTCCACTGAAAAACCCACATATATAGAATATTAAAGAATCTAAATATGTCAACATTTAACTCTGAAATTTCTGGATATTCATTGTAAAAGTACCTAATCAAAGCCAAAATTTTAAAAAGTGGCAATGTTTTCAGGGTATTGGTGATAGAAGTCTTACGACTCATTTTTCTTTTCCAAAATAACAGTAATTTGTTCAAAAGTGCAGTAAGGTGCTCGAAGGACCTCACTTCACACAATATGTGTGTGGCTCACCCAAAGGAAAATCAATGTAGACACATCAACTCAGACAGGCTGTTATCAACATGTTACAGAACCTAAAATCAACCTGAAAGATAACCTCTCCAAACCCAGAGAAAAACACACTCAAATTTCCCTGTCATTCTCTCTCAATGGAGACAGAGGTAGAGAATGTGTCTTTGAAACTATATGGTCTCCTATGAATCATTTCAAAAATTGGATTTCCTATTGGAAATAACATTTAAGAATGAGACAAAGCTTTGGACTGCATTATTTGACATATGACACATTCAGATATTTTCTTGTTAGTGTGATCTAATTTCAGAGACATAGTCATTACTAATTTATCACGCCTGATGCTGATGCTGATGCTGATGCTGATGCTGATGTAAAGGGACCCAAACACATAGGGAGCATTCAGTTTGTCTATTTTAATTTAATACTGTATGAAATATTTTAATATTATTTAAATAAATTGGCTATGATTTTTTTCTGTTTCAAATGTTTCAGAAAATTTATTTAATAATAACTATATCCAAGCAGACTAGGCAATTATTAGTCTCCTCTTAGGAAATTAAGGGAACCAGAATTTAAAGACATCAACTAACTTATTCAAGTTCACATAGATAATAAGTGACAGTATTCTACCATGCAAAGTTTGTTGACATTCTTGTGGTCTTAAAGAATTGGAACCTCATGGAGCATACCTTTCCAGGTGGATTAGGTATTAGTGGTTTAGAAATAGATACATGGAAGGGTATAAAAACCTGCTTTGAACATTAGTTCTTCTAAGTTACTTTAAAAATGTGTGTTCGTATAGTTCTGAGTATTTTTCTTATCATAAGTAATGCTTAAGCAAATAGTTTTCAGGGTTTTTTTTTTAATCTTCTTATTGTTTTACAGAAATCTTGTAGAACAACTATGAAGTTTTCTGTCATGCCCTGCCTTTGAAAATGCGGAAGCAAATAGATTTCCTTGGGTGGAGGGAAAATGAGAGAATCAAGGTTTTCTATGAGTTAATCACATAGATTTCTGTGTTCTCATCCTAAAAATTTTATGGGTGGTATCCTACAGGAAAAAAAATGTAGGCAGAGAGGCAACATTATGAAACAAAAGCTTAACTTTAGGGTTAGACCACCCAGCCTATTAGACCCATTAGCTTTTAAGAGGAGCTTAACTAGGATGAAGTAGACATTGGTAATAGGAAGCATATTTGTGTTTGCACTTGTGTGTGTATTCAATATCCACAGTGTTTACACAAAGAAATGATTTTAAAGACATAGGAAGCATTGACACAATTATTTTTTTTTTATCAAAGTGATTGGGATAAAGAGGAGAAAAAGACAAGTCTTAATCTAATATATATATATATATAAAAGAGAATCAAGTTTTTCCCTTTGTTACCAGAATATTTCTGTGGCAGTAGGTGGGCCATAAAAATTACTTATGACAGAAATTCAAGAATGCCTTATTAAATCATGAAACAAATATATACCAATTGTTTGTTATGAGTACACAATTACACGAACGAATAAGTCTCACCTTCAAAGAGCTCAAAAATTCAGTTGTTCTAGTGAGGGAGATGGCATTTGAAATGAGCTTGGAATGTTCAGTAGAATTTTTTGCCTTCTTATCACTAAGTCAGGAATAATGTCTGTGGGTATTATGGGATGTCTCTAAACCCAAGATTACTGTCATCACCTTGGAGGTGGGAAAAGAATTTTATGCGAAACATCATCATAGATGCATTGATGTACTGAAAAGTGATCTAGGATTGGGGAGTACCTTATGGATCATATAAACGGAAACCTTCATGTAAAATAAAAATAGCTTCCATATATCTGTGAATATTGTACAATTGGAAGGACCCAGATTTCTGATTCATGCACTTGGTATTTACAGATAACAAATACAGACCATTTTGATGCAAAATTTCTGGGCTCGAAATTTGACCCTTTCTGTTTATAGTTATATTATCCAAAAAATTCCCTTACCTACTTGAAATACCAAATATCCAGTATCTTATATCCTTAAAAGTATTTAAATTTCAGGAAAACAAATGACTGTGTGTTTGCAATAAAGATGTTATGTTAGGTTTTATGTATTTAGATTATTACAACAACCAATCAGGTAAAATAACATCTGTTTTGAGTGAAGAAAACACCCAGCTGTAGTCATGATAAAATAGACGATGGAAATTCTGACTTAAAAGCACAAATTAATTAAAACAGTAGACTAAACCACTACAAAAGTTCAATAAAATACAAATATTTGATTTAACGACTATATATTGAGCATCTATTTGTTCCAAGCTCTTTTTAGCAGTGCTTGGGATACAGTGTTGTGTATTATTGTATCAGTGAATTTGGTGTATAGACATAGACAAAAGAAACAAAGACATCTTCTTTCATGGAATTTGTAGAATAGTGAATGAGTACATAAAATTAAACCTAATAAGTCAGTTAATAATATATAAGTAGGTGATACATGCTATGGAAATTAATAAACGAGGTAATGAGGATCAAGGATTGTTGGTGTGGAGATAAGTTTTCAGTTTTATGTAGAATGATTAGAGTTGGCTTTATTTGAAGATAACATTTGAGTCCTGAATGGACAAAAATAAGAGGCATGTGCACACCTTTGGGAAAAAATTCAAGGGAGAAGAAATATATAATTGTCTTTAGATAGAAGTTTGCCTGGGCTCCCTCAATAAGCTACTGGGCATAGTGTGGCTGGAGGAGAGTTGGCCAGGGAGGCAGTAGTCCATATTGAAGGGGTCATAAGTACACCAGATCTAGTATGACATTATGAGAACTTTGGTCAGAGATCCAGAGGCTGTTGTTTGAATAGAAGAACTGTTTTCTTGAAGAAGGACAACTTAATACCACTTAAATGTAATAAAGAAACTAGCAAATAAAACAACAACAAGATTTTTTCACAGAGCGACCTTCAGCTATTTACTAGGGTAATTCTGAAGAAAGATAATAATTATTATATTATATACTTAATACTAGTTTTTAAGAGGGATATAGAGAATCTGCACTAAAAATAACACTAGGCAACTCCAAACCCTATCAGATCCCTTCAGTTAAAATAGGAACAAATAGATGGTTGGTATGCAGTGGTGTTTGAGTCACATTCACCTTATAGTGGGTCTCGTGGGTCCATGGAGTCATTTGGAAAACCAATCATTTCACCGTAACCTAGGGAGGGAATTGTAAATCATATTAGGACAATGATCAACATTAAAGTTTCGGGGTGGGAGACCCTATCATATCTGACTTCATCCACATGGCAGGCTCCTACACAGACAAGATAGACTGTGATATATGTGGCAACAGTATCATAAACGTACCTACGTGATAACTTCAGCTGGGCAGCTTGTGTTGGAAGTGGTATCTTTACTAGAACAAATCTACTTAGCATATGATTATTAATCTGACAAATGCAGTCTTTTAATCATGAGGATTATATCAATCATGGGGATTAAGAATAGTTCACTTTTATGTGCAAAGGACCACAGCATACATTTGTGATCATGCCATGAAATGACATTAATTCTCCTGCTCTCTCTCAGCACATAAAATAGGTCTTAAAATTTTGACATTCTGTACAATACCCACACTCTTCAGTATAATGATGCCACCATGCTAATTAGAATTAGCAAACAGAATGTAGCAATTATAAAAAAAAAAATCCTATTAAGATACATGCTTGTGAAGGTGGAAGGAGAAAAAAGAAAAAAAATTCTTCTGACCTGGTAAAATATTTTAGAGTATCAATGATTTGGGCCATTCTGTAACATTTCCTCTAAGAAAAACTTTGAAATGTATGGCTAACACTAAGAAAGTGGCTCTGTACTGGTGAATGAATGTATGCCATTGTTGGGAATACTGTCTACAATTCTGTTTTCCTTCTGAGGAAATGTTGCCAAAGCAAATGACAACAACAACAACAACAACAACAACAACAACAACAATAACAACTCTCTTAAAGGTAGCAACTAGCTACCACCCACCCTACCACTTAGGCTACCTGAGGTTCCCTGAGCCTAGTGCCAGACATATTTGTGTTGTATGAAACGACAGTGCTAAAGTCTCTGGTAAGGCAGTATATAAAAGAGTTTCAAGGAAGATATAAGGGAGAGAAAGGTCATGTTTTTATTTTGACAGAGAAATAATCCCCATTTCGAAAATATTACCTGGTTTGTTCCTGGGCCTTAATAGAAACTAAGTGCTTGACTACAGGACACCTGAAGTTGTCCATGATTAGCAGGGAATTATCAGATCCCCTGAGTCATAATGTCAGGAAAGTACAGCAGCAATCTGTCTCACGAAATGAAACAGTAAAGATCAGACTTAACCAGATAAGTTGGCTCAATTAAATTATATGATCAGGGCTATGGTCAGAATATCTGTATCCCCATTATTTATATATGGAAATCCTGACCCCCAACGTGATGATGTGGGGACTTTGGGAAGTGGTTAGGTCCTGAGGGTATAGCCCTTGTGAATGAAATTAGTGCTTTTATCATAAAAGCCCCAGAGGGCTCCCTCACCCTTTTTACCAGCAAGAACACAGCAATGTATGGACCAGGAACACGCTCTCACCAGACACTGAATCTGCCAGCATTGTGATTCTGGACTTCCCAGACTTCAGAACTGTGACAAATATATTGCTACTGTCTATAAGCCATCTGATTTATGGCAAGTTGGGTATCTCAGACTTCTGTGGCATTTCTCTCTGCTGTATTGATACCTCTTCCTCACAAACCTGTAGCTTCATGAGGGTTCTACATGATCAACTGAAGGAGGAGGAAAATTGTACGTCTTGTTGAGAAAATTCAAAATAATACATTGAGGCTAATGGTAAATAGACTGCTATTACATTAAAAAATCTTTAAGATGTGGCATAAAATTCATGTTGTGTGCAAGGGACTGCAATATTCACTTTGTGTGGAACAAGAAATTGCCTATGATAAGGACAGACAAAACTCAGGGTGACAAAAATGACACAGCTGCGTGGCCAAAAGGCAGAAGGAGAATGACTGGGTGTTTTGAGACCAGGAAATTTGTGGGAGAAGTATGCCTGTAAGAACACATGAATGGAAACAAAGCATGTGCATTTTAATGTTTCAGGGTATTACCTCTTAGAGAGTATTTGCCACAGAGAAACACTCAAAAACCAAACGAAAGCATGATTTAGTCTTTGGAGAGCAGCTACTCTCTAACCTTGATGTTCTTTCCCTGGGAACATGGGACAAGATGGAGACTCTTCATGGGCCTCACCGTATGATGGGCTCCTCCTCCCACACACCTCTAGGTACTGCCTCGGGTTAAATGTCAGTCTACCCGTTACAGTTCTCCTGTTCTTCAATCATGCCATGTGGGATTACATTTTAAATTAATTACCTTCATGAAAATACCATGGTTATTCAAGCTAAGATAAATAAAAAAGACTGTAGATGGTACAGATACTGAGAGTGAAGATTATAGAGTCAGTTTGGAAAATGTGACATTTGAGGTGACTATCAGCCATACAAGGTTTATGTTTCATAAGCCATCAGAGTTAGAAATATCTAAGATGAAGCTGTACATTTGGTTGGCATCATAATATAGGCTATTTAAATCCATGACATCAATGGACCATATTATTTTCAGCAGTGAAGGGGCCTCAGGTTTGATCCCTTGGGACTCCAACATACAAATGTTTGGCAAAAGAAGAGGGAATGGCAAAAGATACAGAGAAAGAAAGTACATTAAGGTGAAATTAAAACCAGGAGAGCATGTTGTCCTGGAAGTGAAGAGAAGAAATACAGGGACAATCTTTATCTATACCAAATACTATTGATTGGTTAGGTAATGAGGGGACTGGAAAATTGCACATTAAAGGAAGTGACTTGCTGAGCACTCTCAGAAGAAAACCCTGAGTAGAGTGGTTGGAGTGGAGAATGAGAAGAGAAGAATTAAAATCTGGGAATTCAGAGCATTTTGTTATAAAGGGAAGAGGAGAACGAGGGCGTGTCTGGTGGAAGAAGAGGAGATAAGTGATGTTTTTCAATGTGGGAGAGTTAACAGGATGTTCGTGGGCTGACAGGAATTATCTTAAAGAGAAAAATCAATGTGTAGGAGTAAATGGGATAATAACTCAAGTAACAACCTTGAGTTTTGAGCAGGGCCTTCCTTTGACTCAGGGCAGATGATCTGGAGAGGTGTAGATAGTAGCCGGATTTGGCTTTCAGCCACTTGATATTCCTTTAATTTTCTGTTGCTTTTATTATTTTGCTCTGGGGAAATATGCATTAAATTACCAAATATACTTGGTTTAAACACATACACACAACTTAGATGTGTCTTTTTAATTTTGGGGTGTATTAATTTTGCAAATGATGCCAACATTCCTTTATATTTTGATAGTATATTCATTATTTTAAGTGCTTTCAATATAAGAGATAAATAGATTTGTATGTGTTTGTGTACATAATATATACACATATATAGATACAGGTATGCAATATGGGTATATATCTGTATGATTAAAACTGAGAATTATTAAGAAAAGTAAAACATACTATAAAATGTGGGAAAATTCAGCTCATCTTTTCTTATGTCTTCAAATGTGATTAGCATGTAATCTGTCGCAAGATATAGATAAAACCTCAAGCATGATATAGATTTAATTGACTTCTAATTGCTAAGTTAACACATTAGAACAGTTTTACTGCTATGATTTTCAGCACTTGAAAAAATTGTTTCATTATTTATATCTGAATACCCCTCAGTTAGGATTAAGACTTTCTGCAGTTTTAAGAAAGAAACTATGATTTCAAATATAATTTGATACTTAAGAATGAGAAAGAACTGAGTAAACCGCCATGTTGCTTTAAGAAATTATGTTCTGTCGTAGTAATGACTGTCAAGGAACCGTATTTGCTGATGCTAAATGTGGTAGCACCATATTTATACAGTATAATTGGGAGACGAGTTGTCCAGGTTACTAAAGTTATATTTATAAGTGTCAAATTATACCATCTAAGTACAAATAGAGACCTTTGTGTTCATTTTATCTAGACCTCTAAATTTTGAAATTAAGAAACTGAGTTTCAGAGAGGTTTACTGTCCTGCCTGTAGGTCTAGGTGAGTATTTAACACAGGTGTTATAGTTTTAAGTTTCAGGTTTATTTGAGGTTAATTTGCTTAAGTATTTTAAATCTTCTGTGGTAGGCAGAATAATAAGATGGTCCCCCAGATATGTATTTGCCTCTTGAGAATGGGCGAGACCCATAAAAATGATGGAATGTCATTCCAGTGATAAGGTTAGTTTATTTGATAAAGATGAGAGGGTCTTGCAAATATAATTAAGATCCCAGACCAGTTGATTTATACTTACTCAAATAGGACATTATCCTGGATAGAATATCCTGGATAGAAGCTTATATGGGGAGAATACAGCCTACCTGACTCCTTCACCACAGTCTAGTGAGAGCCCAAGAAGAGGACACAGTTCAGCTATGCCAGACTGACTCCTGATCCATGAGAACAATGAGACAATAAATTTGTGTTGTCTTAACCTGCCACATTTATTTTTTAAAAATTGTATGTCTTATGAAGTTAAGCTAGGAGAAATAAGTACTTGTAAAATTGTCAATTACAAAATTATGAATAAATGATACATTGATTTCACTTTTAAAATATCTTTTTGTTAAATTAGCTTGCATTTCACAGCCATAGTTCAAATGATTTTGTCAGAATCACGTGAGACAGGGAACTAGATCTCAGACATGAATAATCTGTTCTTTCTCCCTCCCTCCCTTCTTTCCTTCCTTCCTTCCTTCCTTCCTTCCTTCCTTCCTTCCTTCCTTCCTGCCAAATTCCCCAATATGTTCTTTATACATATTCCCCAACCCACTCTCTAGTCCAGTATTCAAATTAAGAATTCAAAAGTGGCAATTAGGTAGTTTCTTTCTGTTTAAATTCTTATAAGGAGTGACTGTTGAATTTTTGAGATGTCTTTAGTTGTATATTTATATAATCTTTTTTTCTCCTTTAATAATTGATGCATTGAAGTATATTGATAGATTTCCTAATTTTGAATGATCCTTAGATTTCTAAAATAACCCTTATTGCTTATTCTTTTAGCCTATTGTTGGAATACATGTGCTATTGTATTTAGATGTTTGCTTCTATGATCAATTATACAATTTGGAGTTTTTGTTCATGCACATACACAAGCATGTGCTGTTTAGTTAGGTCTTATTACATTATATGCTGGCTTTGTAAAATAAATTGGTGAATTTTCCATATTTCCCTGTGGACTAGCATAGAAAAGATGTGTTCTTTTCAAGTTTGCTCATCTGTGAAGCCTATTTTAAATTTTTTTTTTCAACGTTTTTTATTTATTTTTGGGACAGAGAGAGACAGAGCATGAACGGGGGAGGGGCAGAGAGAGAGGGAGACACAGAATCGGAAACAGGCTCCAGGCTCCGAGCCATCGGCCCAGAGCCTGACGCGGGGCTCGAACTCACGGACCGCGAGATCGTGACCTGGCTGAAGTCGGACGCTTAACCGACTGCGCCACCCAGGCGCCCCTGTGAAGCCTATTTTAAATGATAGATGCTCAATAGCCATTAATTGTTTTAACTGTTGGTCTATTCAAGTTGACTTCGATGAAAAATCTTAAACAATGTTTGTAAGTGTGAAGCTTAGAAGAAGAAACCAAATCTGGAAATCAAACCAGAGAAGAAAAATATTGTGCCAAAATAAAGGCTTTGAGTTAAAGTAGATTTTCTTCAGACCATTATAAACAAAGAGATTGACCAACAGAAATCTAAATAAGAATCTAGCCAGCACACACCTGACTATGTGGTCTGAGTTGAGTATCCTCCAGGAAGGTATTATTAATGTGAATTTACCAATGAACTATGGTTGCTTAAAAAGAGCAGAGAGAAAGATTTGTACAGAGCATTTCTTTGTGAAGTGGTCAAACATAAATTCTATAAGTTAAGAAAAAATATACTCAGTAAACTTAATGTACCTACCAGGTTAAGGGTTACCGTTTCTCTTTAACATCCCCACTTTTTTATTGTGTATGTGTGAGTGTGTATGTGTGTGTGTGCGTTTAGAAGTAAACACAAAACACTAAAAGGGCCACAACAGATGTGTAATTATTACAAGGGGATGACTTCATTGAGAAGGCTTGCCTACTAATCATTTTGGTGTGGAAATCAACATATGAAATCAATATTCCAGTAGAGGCATAATTTGTTGTTTTGAAGATTTAATGAGAGTTTTATTGGATGAAAAGGGAATGGCAGGGGTCTAAGGTAGCAAGGTCAAAGTTTAGACTTGGAAAATCAAGTAGATTTTGAGTAGATTATAAAGCCTTTGCTAAAGAACTTGTGTTAATTCTAAACAACTTCTACCCTGTGTTTTATAAGATGACCTGATAAGGCTACTAGATAATAATGTCCGAGAAGATGAGTAGATAAATGTTGGAGCTGATATGTATAGAAGAATGAGAAAAGAAAATAAAAGAAAAGGAAAGAAAAAAAGAGAAAGAAAGAAAGAGAAAAAGAAAGAGAGAGAGTGGCATTTAGACTGGGAAACAAAAGTGATCCGTGATCTAGCTTGCTAGGGGATGAGCAGTAATCTAGATTTCAGTGCAAACCAAATATCCATTGGAACCATTTGTGTGTGTGTGTGTGTGTGTGTGTGTGTGTGTGTGTGTGTAAAAATCATGCCATATTTTATTCTGCTGAGGATAGTGTAACTATAGCAAGTGTATTAGGGAGCCACATTTCTTTATATGAGACAATTAGCTGCATCATTGTTCTATAATCCATCCATTTTTTTGTAGGTCAAAAATAAGGGAAAGATTTTGATTCTTCAAATCCCAGGGAAATTTTCAGGAAAGTATTCTACATTGAAATGGCAGTGCTCTGTGTTTCTGAATTAAATTGGTACCCTGTGCCATTGCAAGTGAACTATAAAAAACATTAAAATGCCAACGATTCCCCTTTTCTCAGTCATATTAGCATGGTGTCATCAATGCAATATCGTTTACAGTGGTGAGGTGTATATTATTTGGGGAAGAGAAACAAATCAGTATCTGTGAAAAAAAGAAACTAAAAAGACTTTAATTCTTGCCTGATGAAAGCGATCTTCTATGCTTTTCTATTTGTTGATATAAACTAGAGATTGATAGCATTTGTTCTGTAAGGGACCAGAGAGTAAGTATTTGAAATTTTGTGAGCCATGAAGACTCTATTGCACATACTTGAGTCTACCAATGAAATATCAGAGCAATTATGGGTAATATGTAAATGAATAGATTTTGCTGTGTTCCTATATAATTTTGTTTACAAAACAGATAGCAGGTCAGATTGCCCCACAGCTATAGTTTGCAGGCCCCTGAATTGATTGACCTTAAAAAAAAAGCCAGCCTTTATTTGGGAATAGCAGAGGAATTGCAATTAAGGATAAGCAAACTAGGGTGAATCATAGGCAAGTCTGGAGAGTGGAGGAAAGGGGCTTGTTCTTATAGGGGAAAGGAAGAAGCCGGGAGAGGCTGTTTTGCTGAGTTTTTGTTGGCTGGGCTGTGGCTGGGCAAGGAGAAATTCTTCCTTCCTCCTGCTGGGATATGTAAAGTAAGCTTCTTCCTGTTGAGGAGTAGGAAGTATACTTCCTATAGCAAGTGGTAGTGTGTGAGAGCTCCCCCTTGAGTGTTCCTGACTCTTTTTTTTAAAAATTTTTTTTAACGTTTATTTTTGAGACAGAGAGAGACAGAGCATGAACGGGGGAGGGGCAGAGAGAGAGGGAGACACAGAATCGGAAGCCGGCTCCAGGCTCTGAGCCATCAGTCCAGAGCCCGACGCGGGGCTCGAACTCAGGGACCGCGAGACGGTGACCTGAGCTGAAGTCGGATGCCCAACCGACTAAGCCACCCAGGCACCCCCTGACTCCTTTTTAAAAGAGGTTTCCTGGGGCGCCTGGGTGGCTCAGTCAGTTGAGCGTCCGACTTCGGCTCAGGTCACGGTCGCACGGTCCGTGAGTTCAAGCCCCGCATCGGGCTCTGGGCTGATGGCCCAGAGCCTGGAGCCTGCTTCCGATTCTGTGTCTCCCTCTCTCTCTGCCCCTCCCCCGTTCATGCTCTGTCTCTCTCTGTCTCAAAAATAAATAAACGTTAAAAAAATTTTTTTAAAAAAATAAAAGAGGTTTCCTTTATTTTCACACCTGGTATAGAGAAACCTCCACTGACCGGATTAATAATATTATTCCAACTTCCAGGGATTATATTAGTTTGCCCTAGTAAAGAGAATGTGTTCAGGACTACATCTTCAGTGGAAAACATGACTTGATTAAGTTAATACTTGCAGTGTTATTCTCAAGTCCTGTCACTTAAAACTTTTATCTAGTCAAAAGGAGAATGAAAAGGGATGTGTAAAGAATCAAATCACTTATATTTTCCATATCTTGTACTGTGGCAGGGTTGATATTAAATTTATTCAGTACAAGGTTAAACATAGGCACTAAATCAAATCAAAATGGATAGAGGCAATTAGTACACTGTATAATCTATACCAAAGGAATATCAGCTGTGCTGGTGACATACCTATAGTAGAGGTAGAAGTGTGTTACAGGTATGTCATGTGATATTACACATTTCTACCATGAGGTTTCTTACATGATTAAAGTTGCCTTTCTGAAGGAGAATCTTCCAGCTAGCGTGCCACAATACTCTGGTTTGCTGTAGCTGTGTAATAATGTCCTGTGATATTGATCCCCTTAACCCATGGAGCAGCAGAGTCTTTAGAAGCCAGTACTCCCAGCTTGTTATCTATGGCTACAAGAACTTTTATTCTTTCCACTTTAAATGCCATAACAATTTTGTCATCTTCTGTGGATATAACATGACGTAATTTGGGCCCTTGGCTGCCCTCAGGGAATGAGTAAATATATATAGATTGATTTAGGGCAACTTAGGTCAAGATGAGGTCTTCAGTAATCACTCCATTTATTACCTGATAAGGCTTTATTTAGCCTAGTGGATTAATGTCACATGCTAGAACTGGGGTTAATTTGGAGTCATTTACTTAGTTAGTGAGTGACGGTTTCCTTTGGGGAAGGATCAGGTCAGTGTTTCCTGTCAATATGCACGATGCAATAGAAAAAATCCTTAGGAGACTCACCTGACCTTTTTTTCAGAGTGCTTCAATTTTTTGCGTAGGTATGAAACTGGACAGGGTCGTGATTTTTAGAGTTTGTGGCCTATTTGGTGACCCAGATATTTTCAATGATAAAATCTGAGTTTTACCAGTTGCTTGGTTGCCTGTGGTTTAGTTACCTAGCTGCCTGTTGATTTCATCTTGGGAGCCATATAATGTCAGTCAAATCTGCATTTTAGACTACTCTGATGGTCTGTCTGCTCTTCTGTCTTTCATAATTACCATGATATTTTGATTTTCATGGTTCCAACTAGCAACTGGTTGTACTAACTCTGTGTTTCTACTATGGCTGTTAGGAATATGGACTCAATTTTAATTTCTCTCCACTACCATCCCACATTCAGTAAGCATAACTATACACATATTTGTTAAGCAATTCAATACCTCTGTCAGCAATTTCTGATGACAAGAATAAAATGCCCTCCCAGAGATGTCCACGGCCTGATCTCTAAAACCTGTGACTGTTACCTTACATGGCAGAAGGGACTTCGTAGATGTTACTATATTAAGCATTAATAATGTCCCCATCCTAATGGTTTATCTTTATTTTGATGGGACAAACATAACCACTTGAGTCCTAAAGGCAGAAATCCTTTTTCAGCTGTGGAGAGTGACAGAAGAATGATCAGAGATATACATGCTATTGACTTTGAAAATGGAAGGTCAAGCCCAGTAAGACATTTGACTTCTACAGAAGTATGGCATAATAAGTCTGTGTTGTTTTAAGCCAAAATTTGTGCTAGTCCATTAACAATAGAAAATCCATACGTAAAAGAAGTATCTGGGATCTTTCAAACAGTTAAAAAAGACAAAGGTGTATTTGTTTAAGATATATTTTAGTTATGATTTAATATTTCCACCTTCTATAGGTTTTGTATTTCTCCTCCACACCATGACAAGTTTTTCTCTTTTCATGACCACCTGCATGGCCATTTGATGTTTGTGTGAAGCATGCAATAAGACAAGCTAAGACCAAGGCCTGACTGAAGTGGCTGGTAATGATACATTAAAACAACTATCGTTGCATTAGACAATTTATTGTTCACATAGACAATGAAAAGAAAAATAAGCCTAAGGTGCCAGCTGCCCAAGTTGCTTGTCCCATACAAAAAGCGATGACACAAGAAAAAGAGTTTGAAAGACTAGACGGAGTTGCTGGATACCCCATCACTAAGGAGCCCATTCTAGACTGCAGCCAGGTGGTTTTATATTCTGAAGCTTTATTCTGAGGGGAGTGGGACAGAGAGCCCCACACCACATCAGAATCTGGGATGTGGCGAAAAATGGTTCTTGTTAGTCTCACAGATGATATACAGAGGGATATGTGACATGGTTTTCCAGTTGCTCCTCACAGGCCTTCTGTCCTCTCCTGTCGTGGGAGGATCACAAGGCATTTTACCAAGACTCAAACTGTGGGTTCAAGCCTTTGCGTGGTCTGTGTGGATATGTGTGAGGCAACAAGAGAAGGCAGAGCTATTATTCTACATTCTAAAATTAGAGGAGGAAGATCTTGTTTCACTGAGGTTGCCAACTTTAAGATTGGATCGTGTAAGTCTGGAAACGCTGTCAGTAATGAATAAGATTTCTGTAGAATAAAACCAACAAAGTAAAAGTAGCAAGGCCAAGTAAAGGAGAAACAGAGCTCCATCAAATTTATAAAATCGGTTATTCTAAAGATACTATAACTATTAGACTTTCTAGCAGGTATAGCCACAATCCTTTATATGTAGCTAATTGTAGTTATGTGTCTTCCTCTTACACTTGAAAATTATTATATTAATATATAAAGTTAACATTAGATGAGGTGATTGTAACCTTATTGATTACTACATAAAAGATACGCTAATTGCTTATAACTTTGAAGTCGTATAATTTCTATCATACTTTTAATTAGTGACATGGAAGTATTTATCCATTCCAAGTCATCTTTGTAGTATAGTTTGAAGCTATAGTCTACGATTTTGTTTTATTATTATTTTATTTATTTATTTTTATTTTTTATTTTTTTTTAAATTTTTTTAACATTTATTTATTTTTGAGACAGAGAGAGAGAGAGCATGAACAGGGGAGGGTCAGAGGAAGAGGGAGACATAGAACCTGAAACAGGCTCCACGTTCTGAGCTGTCAGCACAGAGCCCGACGTGGGGCTTGAACCCACAGATCACAAGATCATGACCTGAGCCGAAGTCAGACGCTTAACCGACTGAGCCACCCAGGTGCCCCTATTATTATTATTTTTAATGTTTACTTAGTTTTGAGAGAGAGACAGATAGAGCATGAGTGGGAAAGGGGCAGGGAGAGAAGGAGACACAGAATCTGAAGTAGACTCCAGGCTCAGAGCTGTGAGCACAGAGCCAGATGCAGAGCTTGAACTCATGAGTCGTGACATCATGACCTGAACTGAAGTCGGACACGTAAACGACTGAGACACCCAGGCGCCCCTATAGTCTGTGATTTTAGACGTGTGATGGTGTACTCGTACCTTGGATTAAATCCTTACCTTTGAAAAGACTCAAAATGTGTCTTTAACCACAACTTTTTTGGAATGATGATGTTATTGAGAGCAGTTCAAAATGTTGTGGGTACAGTGCTCTTTGAAATACCACCTAAGAGAGTATTATGTAAACAGTATGGACAACTCCATTACCCATGTAGCCTCATGTGTAGACTACATGTAAAATGTTTATGAATAAGAGCTGCAACATTAGTTTAAATGTATCCTTGGAATTGATGATTCAAATCATCTAGATAATCATTTATGAGACTCAGATTGGACCTATGAAAACCCTTGCAAGGCTGTATGTTGGGAAGTATAATAGGACCTATTAGTTTTTATTCCCACAATGACAAGAAAACTGGAAGGCACTGGAAAAGCTGAAAGAAAAAAAAAAAACATTTAAACACATGTGTGTGAGGACATCAGAGAGCTTTAAAGTTTGCAGATTCAAGATATGGATAATTGAATTTTTTACTGAAATTTTTAATTTTTAATTCTCTTGTATTCAACCTGTGTTTTTGCCACTTTCTTAATAATGGTTTGTTTTCTTTTTGTCTTGTTTGGTAATGAATATTTTTAAATTTTAGCTACATCATTGGCTCCTGTGCCTGCGTAGGCATTAGAACTTTAGTACCTAGCCCTTAGTGTCAACATACAGATCTGAATTTTCTGTCTTCTGCCCTATCAACCCCAAATAGTTATCCTTAAGTTTTTTTTCAATTTATATTTCATGCCTGTATTTTTTCCTTTAATTTTCTCAGGACTGCACTTTTTTCAGGACATGATTTAATCAGAATTTCTGTGTGTTTGTGCCAAAAGTATTGCCCATCCTTAACACTCCATTCTTCCACGTGTAAGCAGTCAACCACCAAACTGTATGTGTACATTGGAAAGAATGTTCTCCACTGAAATGGCAGCGCACAGGCCTCTGATATGAGATGATAGCACAGTAATCTAGAAGTCAGTATATCAGATTGTATATTCAAAATATTAATATACATTTCAATTTTGTTGTGAGAATTTGGCAATATCTGTTATTCATAGTTAAATACATAAAACCATGTATTTAATGTCTAAATGTTTTTCCCACAGCTCTGGGGAAAACAAAGGCAACTATCCCAAAGATTTTTTTCACGTAAGCTGACAAAATGTATAATCTTTGGACTAAAGTCTACTCTTTATGTCCTTAAATTAAGAATATTGTCAGAGTCAGAAGAATTATCTCTCTACATGTGGTGGTGGTTTATCTATTCATCTAACATTTCATTCTTGTTCTTGTCACGCATAAGCATGCATGGTTAGGTCTGACACTGATATCTGCAGTGGTAACAGTAAAAGAGATTACAAGGGTCCAATACTCTGATTTGGAAGGTACTTAGGGATTCGTAGATAATTCCCTCATTTGATTTGCTTCAATTTTATAGGTTTTTGTTTTAGTTTTTCCCAGAAGGTCATGATCAGACAAGGGTTAAAATTTCTTCTATTTCAGCAAGGAAAGTATGTGGAAATTTTCGCTTTGTTTGGAAAATCAGTCAGTAGGAGATATCAGATGATCAAGGGTGATTAATTATCATTTATAGTGACTTGCGTCATGGGTTATAGAGAAGTAGGATTTAGGACTCTCAGAGAGTTTGTTTGAATCCATCCCTGTCCTTTTTATTGAGACATTTCTCAAGTTCTCTTTGACCTGCAAACAACGACCCTTTCCCATTTACAAAGGTAGAGCAGATATGCCCTTCTAGATATCTGGATATAATGCTAGCTGTTACACTATTGTTTGACGTACTTGTCTGCAATCCTTTTGCAGCAATTCAAACCACTGCTGTTACATATTTCCTTTGTACTTGTATGAGACGTTGCTGGTCCTTTAGAGCTTACAGAATGTTAGTGAGCAAATTGTACCTGGGAAGCGCCTGAAAATAGTGTGAAGTTAGAGCTGTCAGGAAAATAAGACACTAGATGAAGTGAGACTCTGAGAACTTTTACAAAGTGATTTGTCATGTACACTTTAACCACTCAACATTGTTTATTTCTAATGATGACAGCATGTGTTTTTCCATGTTGATATTATTAGTGCTAATAACAACTGTTTAAACTGTTTTAACTGTTTCTGTTTAAAAAAAAACAGAAAAAAATGTGTATGTTTCCTTCTCAATTTGTGGAGCAGAAGCCAGTATATAAGAAAGGAACATAGAGTTCTAAATATAATGATTATTTTTGAGATATCTGTAAAATATTACAAGTTTCTATCAATTAGTGTTGATTTTATTATATATTTATTTGTTTAAATAGTTACAACATAATTTCCTTTCAAATGTTAATATGTCATTTTTCATCATCAGTAAGTGAAGAGTAAAACTAAAAATGAAAAAATCAAAATGGAAATAGCAAAATAAAAAATATTGAGAACCAAACACAGAATTATGTTGGACAAAATTTATGTGAAAAAATCTCAATAATTCCATTTCCTTATTTAAGAATATTTTTCATAATATTAAATAAAGTACTGTATTCTTAAAATGATATATATAATATTAACATTTTTTTTTAATGTTTATTCATTTTTGAGAGACAGAGAAAGACAGCACGAGCAGGGGAGGGGCAAAGAGATAGGGAGACACAGAATCCAAATCAGGCTCCAGGCTCTAAACTATCAGCACAGAGTCCGACGTGGGGCTTGAACTCACAGACTGTGAGATAATGATCTGAGCCGAAGTTGGTCACTTAACAGACTGAGCCACCCAGGCGTCCCTAATATTACTTTTAAAAGTAAATTTTAAATTATTTAAAATTGGGAAAATATGTTAAGTATTACTTGCCAAATAGAATTAAAATTAATATACCACTTGTGTATTTTCATCACTTGTACCTAAGTTTTACATAGTATCACACTCTTTGTTGTATAGTTAAAATTATGTTTTCACAATCCCAAAATTTTGTGACTATTGAATTTCATTTTTGTTCATGACCTGGTTTTTTAGGTTTTATTATACATTTTTCAAATTTGTGGGGTGGGTTTTCTTCAATATGCATGAGAAATGTTATTGTTCCCTTCTAAATGACCTACAGAGCTAATTCCTACATTTGTACTAGAAGTAAAAGTATTTTGGTAAAACGAGTAAATGGATAGGTTGTCTCTTTTATTTCATTATAAGTATGTAAGGTTTATCTATATCAGGGAAGACCATAAACATGATAGGTTATTATAATGTAAAGCTTATCAATGTAGAAAACTCTAACAATACAGTGAATTCTTAGGACAGCACAGGATGAGAGAAACACTGCTGCCCCCAACTGCCCGAATGAAGATGGCCGGTGCCAGTGTCTCATGGTAACAGAAAGTCACTGTGCTGCTCCTCCTTGTTTTGTAGTCATGCAGGATAATTTAAATACATAATTACTTATCATTGTCTGGGTGGTGACTTTTTAAGTCTTATTGTACTAAAGTCCTAAAAAAAAAATTGGGATTATCTACTTTTTTCCTGGGAAAGTTTAAAGGAAAGGCCATCATCTTATTTTGAATTTATCAGTACTATATTTACCCACAGCTACAGTTTTGAAAAAGAATGGAAGAATTAAAGGCAGAGCTCAGATCCAATCTCAGCTTCATCTTTGACCCTCTGAAGATTGTGCAACTAGCAGAGACTTTTTTTTATTTAATTCTACATCACAACTTTATTTTGACTATAATATGGTTATAGCATGATTGGTAGAGCAATCATTCTTCATAAGTAAGCATCAATGGAAGTTTTCCCCATCTTAATCTCCAATATAAATATGAGTAGTCATGATCTAGCAACTGTAGGGATACAGGCTTTTTATAGTAACTTCAAAGAAGAGATCCATTATGAAATATTAATAGCTCAATAAAATTTTATGAGTCTCCTTTAACTACAAACATTGAGTTGGTTGCTAGTATTGTCCCATATCAGGATTCTTTCACTTGAAATAAAAGAAATTTCATTTAGGGGCACCTGGGTGGCTCAGTCGGTTAAACGGCCGACTTCAGCTCAGGTCATGATCTCGCGGTCGGTGGGTTCGAGCCCTGCATCGGGCTCTGTGCTGACAGCTCAGAGCCTGGAGCCTGTTTCGGATTCTGTGTCTCCCCCTCTCTCTGCCCCTCCCCTGTTCATGCTCTGTCTCTCTCTCTGTCTCAAAAATAAAATAAAAACGTTAAAAAAAATTTAAAAAAATAAAATAAAATAAAGAAATTTCATTTAAAAAGTTAATCAGAATAAGCGCCATAAAATAAAAATTAGGGAAGGGTATAGATTTTAGTTCTGAACCTAAATGTAATTTGGTTCATTGTGTAATTTGGACATTGTGTAAACCTTGTGTAATTTGGACATTGAGTAAACTACCCTGAGATGCCATTTCTAAACTTTCAGTTTGACAATTGAAATTGAAAATTTATAATACAATTTGTTGATAAGGCTATGGGGAAAAGGAACTTTCATTCATTGTCAGTCGAAGTCCAAAATAGTACAAATTATGTGGAGGAAAAATTGGAAACATCTGAAGAAAATTATGTGTATGCATTTTTTTTTTTTTTTTTTAAATTTTTTTTTTCAACGTTTTTTATTTATTTTTGGGACAGAGAGAGACATAGCATGAACGGGGGAGGGGCAGAGAGAGAGGGAGACACAGAACCGGAAACAGGCTCCAGGCTCCGAGCCATCAGCCCAGAGCCGGACGCGGGGCTCGAACTCACGGACCGCGAGATCGTGACCTGGCTGAAGTCGGACGCTTAACCGACTGCGCCACCCAGGCGCCCCTTATGTGTATGCATTTAATCTATGAACGCACAATCTGTAGCGAAATACTTCTATAAATAAGAAACAAGATGTACAAAGTTATTTACTATAGCATTATTCCGACACTTGGAAACAGTCTAATTGTAGCATGATTGGATGGGTATATGCTGAGGGATTAGTGAAGATACTAAAACCTCTCTAAATGCTTTATTTTTATTTAATTTAACATAGAGAAATATTTTACATATTAAAATATAAACTTGCATTAAAAGGAAATTTTCATATGTAAGAAATGAATCACTGGGTTCTACTCCTAAAGCCAAGAGTACACTGTATATTAACTAACTTGAATTTAAATTAAAGAAAGGGAAGGATTTTAAATTGAATTGAATGCAATGAAATGAAATGAAAAGGAAACCAAATAAACTGAAATGTACATCAAACTAAAAATATAACCCCATTAAAAATTGATTATTTTAAGTAATTTAGAACATGGTATTCTGACTCTACAGTCTTCATATAACCTAAGTTCAAAAATTCCTTCTACTTTTTAGCTTCATTTATATTAGTAATATTTATATTGCAATCTTGAACTTTCTATAAAATATACAAATGGATATGTATTTTAATATATAAATTTGTCTTACATTATTATTTTCATTTTTCTTATAGTGAGTATACAAATATAAAATGAAATTAATTACAACAAAGTCCAGTGATTTGAATTGCACATTACTATCAACTCATATTCCAGCCCTCTTACACTGAAAAAGCCTAAAAGCAATGACACTCCAGAAATAATTACAGAGCTAGCACCCAGATCTTTGTGTTTTAATACCATTGTCTTTAAATACCATTGTGTTTAAACACCATTTGTGTTTAATTACTATTACCTAGTACAAAGAGTCATATATCCCTGGGAACATGACTGGTGCTAAGTCTGAGCAGAAAAAAATACAAGGCAAATCTGAATCCAGAATGGAGACAAACAAACAACATAAAGCAAAACAAAAAAGAAGTCATTGAATAGTATCAAAAGGACACAGGAGCAGGTTTAAAGAGGCTCCCACATTACACATTTGGTATATTTTGAGCATCAAGAATAATTAATGTAATTCCCTTTAACACACTGAAATGGAAAAAAAACATCCATGAGCCCAGAGGGTTATGATTTACAGAATAATAGATACTATAAATGTAAATAGAAGAAAAAACTTGGAAATCACCATTTCAGAACCCTCGTAAATAATCATAAATTCAGGCAAGGTTCATATGTTTGGTAAAAATTATGAGTAGAAAGTGCCTTGAGGGACAGCTGATTTTATGTTGTCAGATTATGACTGTATGTTTTAATGACTAATTAAAGATGGAAAATGGATGTTTACAATGAATATATCTAGCGCTCATTAACTTTTAAATGTGGTGATTCATCTCTAAGGTTAAGACAGATCGGCTTTTAGTGTCTTCTTATATAACATTTATGAAGTACCATAAATCTTTACTTTTGAAGAGTTCTGACCAGCAGTTTATCCTGAATATAGCCAAGACTCTAAATTTAACTTAGATTTGCAGGGAACAGAAGAACACATTAAATGACACAATGAGAAGAACAGTCAAATACAGAGCCTATTATTATCTTCTACATAAAAACTGACTTGAGTTTCCCATAAAATTAGTGTTTGGGGAGGAAAAAAAAAAAAAAACAATGTTAAAAGTGACCTAAAAAAAAAAAAAGCAAGGAAAAAGCTTGACTAGATCTCAGTTTGAAAAAACACAAAACCTATAAATTATTTTGGGAAACATTTGAATATGAACTATGTATTAAATTCTATTTTGGGATTGCTCTTAATTATCTTAGAAAGATAATGTTTTTGTTGCTCTGTAAAAGAATACTGTAAACATATATTCAGAGAGAGAAAGCATGCAAGAGTACAATTAGATGCAATATTATTATCAAACTTTTGTATGTTTTAGAATTTTAAACTCAAAAAATTAAAAAAATATATTCTATCAGAAATTTAATTTGGAATTTATAATTTTAATTTTCCTGCAGATATGAAATTGAGACCACCAGGACCAAATTCCAGTTGGCACGGTGGTGAAAAGCCATATCTAGCTACAGTAAAACTGACAGGATATCCTAATCCTGAAATCTTTTGATACAGTAGAGTATAATATAAAAAAAAATTGTATTATATTTTCTCTATTCTTTACAACTCACTATGAGAAAAACTATTTTAGGCTCTAGTTCTGTCCATCTTAGAGATACAAATAAGTGGAGAAATTAATACTAGGCACAACAGATCCGTGGGAAAAGGTAAGTAATTCAAACAATACCAAGTTTTTTTTCTGATATTTATATGATTCAAAGGTGAGATATGGACAAATAATAATAAGATTATAAGATTAATAAATTAATAAATATTGCAATACTTGGTGAATGTTTTCAACAGCTCAGTCCTTTTGGTTTTTTTCAAAATCAAATGAAAAATTAATCTCAAAGACTTAATTGTCATAATATTAAATAATTTAAAAGCCTTGTTCATATAGTAAAATATCAACAATGCTGCCTTGAAATGCAAATGATAAGAAAAGATATAGTATATTTCACTTCCATTTCTAAGGAGAACCTATAATATCATCACATTACTCTACCTGGTATTAGATTGGATGGACAAGTTAACTTGAGATATTGAGTGCATTTTTATTGTACAACTGTGATATTCGGACAACAAATTACATCATGGAATGATGGGTCAGGGTGATTTTAAACTATTCTTTTTACATAATTTAATATTTAAATGTCATAAAGGTAAGGACAGCTATCATATGTCTAAACCCCAAGTAGATTTCTCTGCTTTTGTGGTTTAGAATTATTTTCCTCAATCCAAGTCCAAATCTGTTCTGACAGAGAATGTCATCCACTCTGTTTCAGTATAGTAAATCAATGTCCAAGGAATTGTTTTATTCCTTTTTCAATATCTAACATTGTTTAAATATAGTGTATAGATTTCATAGTTTCTCTTTCTCTAGATACTTCCTCCCTTTTGAATGCAAATAGTTCCCTTTTCTGACAGTATTTGGCTTCAGTAACTGATTGAATTTAGCTTACTAGTATAAAGGAATAAAATATTACCTGGCATGCATGAAAAAATCCATTTATAAAAACTAAAATGGTTTTAACAAGTATAATATATTGTTATCCTCTGCCATTTCAGATTAGAATCCATTTTTAGAGTATAAATCATTCAACTTTTACTTGTTTCTCTAAGTATAATCATTGAAGGGGGTTTAAAAGGTCCCATTGTTTTCCCCATTTGCTCCTACTTATCCTTTCCTCCCAAGATGGAAAAGCTTAATGGAATTGGGTCAGAGTCTTGGGCTCTAAAAAGAATGTTTTACCTAGCAGGTGGTACATAATAGATGACATATATGTGTGTGATAAAAATAAACATCAGATAATTTTAATATATCAAAAAAATGGAGAAGTCTATTTTTGACAATGACAGAAATTCTTACACCAAGTCAATATCCCCCATCTTTCAGTACATTAATTGAAATATATATACTCATAAAAAATATACATATTATAATTATAAAAGGCATTGGAGAGCTGCCAAGATAGACTGATATTGAGTAATTTAGACCCCAGAGAGGAAAATAAAAGCACAGAGAAGAGAGGCTGATATATAATAATTTTCATCTTGAACTATTTGCCATATATGAAGCTATCTGCGAAAAGAAGCCAAGAAGTCATGCTAAAAGAAGTTGAAATTTGAGGGCAGGTATTTTGTTGTTTGTTTTGTTTTGTTTTGTTTCTCACTAATTTAACAACATTGATGAATCAAAATCAGTTCAGAACATTGCACAAAAAGGTGATTTATGTGCTTAATAAAGTCATCCATTGCTTGGATATTTCTTCATGGAAAGATAGCTTGCACACAGCTGAAAGTGTTGTTGGGGAACATTCTTTAGCTGACAGTCCATTCAGGATTGCCTCGGCTGCACAAAACCACCTCTAGGCCCACTTGCAAAGACTGATCAAGGACTGCTAGACTGATCAGTCGAATGTGAAAGAACTCTGACGGGATATTTCTTCCTCTTTGGAGTTCACTGACACAGATGGGTCTTCCTCAAAGCTCAAGATCTCCTTTCAGCTAATCCTCCCCCACTGCCCTGCACATTTGTTGATGCTAATGGTAATTATTAACAAACACCCTATGTACTGGACTCTGTCCCAGCATCTGCACTCCAGAAAAAACAAACTGTGACAGTTGGGATTTGGAGCTGCATCACCTGCTGCTTGTCTTACAGTTAAGATTAGTGGTAGATATAACACAGATAACTGGGCACAGGGTGACAAGCCAGCATTGATACCTTTCACCAGTAGTGAATTAAGATGACTTATCCATGGAATGAAAGGTACTAGCTGGTGCAATGTATCTTCAGAAGTTTGAGATGCTGATGAAGGAAAATACATATCAGGAAAAATGATAGAATGGCCAGTCTAAACTTTATTAAGACTTCAGAAAAAAAAAATAGCAAGTCATTCATAGTAGTAGATATGAAAATGATACACGTGGGGCATCCAGAGAGAATTTTTCATGATTCTCTTTTTCATATAGTCTCATCTTTTGTAGTAGCAGTGAATAAAGAAAGCTAAGGAATGGGTGTAATAGTAATCATTTGTGTAGCACATCTCCAGCCCCTCAAGGAGGCTCAAACACTGATGAATACCTCTAAAAGTCACAGACATTATTGGATACTTTCTCTATTAGTATGTACATGAGGCTAGAATACTACAAACACCACTGCTTTTAAACTTTGGATTGGATATTAGTAAGGCAAGGGGAAAATAAACAGAAATACTTGAGAGTAATAAGTAAAAATTGCAATATAATTAGATGAAATAAGTATATCTTTTAAAAACTACAAGATATTTTATGTGAATTTAGAATTTGCTGTATACAAGGCTGATATACACAATTTGGTTGTATTTATTTATACCAGTAGCTAACATAAATTTAAATCTAAAAAGAGTGCAATAATAGTCATTTTAAGAACACATACATACAAATAAGCCAAAAATATAGTAATAACTCTTGTATAAGAATTTAAACCCTGAAAAAATATATTAAAAACCTGTACTTCTATATTAAAAACTATAAAACATTATTAAGGGATGTTGTACAAATGAACAAATGTAAAAAATATGTATTTAAAAATATTACCATTTACAACGGTATCAAAAACATCAGAGCCTTATTATAAATTTAATAAAAATAAATGCACCACCACTTACTTGAAAATTATACAATGACAGAAAATTATATAATGGCAGAAAGAGGTCCACAGCAAACATAGGAATGTATCATGTTCATCTATTGGGAAACTCAATGAGAGATTTACTTTTAATGAAACTATAAGCTTAATCATAATCATTGTTAAAAGTGACGAGCTGATTCTAAAATTCATATGGAAAAACCCAGTGCCAAAAATAGCCAAGGAAATCTTGTGGGAAACAACAACTATGTTTGAAGATTTACTTAACTACATTAACCATTTACTTAGCCATATCTTGCAAAATGTCAAAATCTAGAATAACTGAAACAATGTGTCATTGGTGTATAGATGGACTAATAGACCAATGAAATGGAATGCTGTTTGAGAAACAATCTCAATCACCTTAGTATTGTAGAGGAATTGGTTACAGAGAGAAGATAGAGGGTAATAAAATGAGGTTGCCATAACAATTGAGCATACTAACTCTAGAGCACAGGTGAAATTAAATTTGCTCAGAAGGAAAGATTTCTTTGGGTGCTTGAGAGATGAACAAGAACTGAATGGGTTTCTTATATGATGGTTTCTAATTTCTCTATTAAATTGGAGGGAGAAGTCAGACGAACTGAACTAGTTGATACTTCAATAAAGAACAAATATCGTCAATAAACAGCAAAGTTGCATTTGTCATTAGTGCTATCTATCCATGGCTGTTTAGTGGTCTGGTGGGAGGTCTGTTCACTGTACACACTTAGGAACTAAGCCTGACTGATCTGCCATCATCTAGAATGCTGTTCAGGTCTGTGCACCAGCAGAAGTATCTGGACGGTCTCAAACCACCAATAAAACAAACTGGTCCATGTTGTATTCATACTTTATTCATACTTCATCATGGTTTACTATCATAACCATTCATACTTTAATGGTTATGTAGATCTACCCTAGAGTCAGTCCTATTTTGTGCCTGGAACAAGGTACAACCACAAATATGTGACTGACACTAGTGGTGGCCACAAGGAAGGGTTTTAGGGATTTATAATTGCTGCAGAGAATGGAAGAGCTACCCAGAAACAACAGTGTTAGGGCCGGCAACAGCATGGTACCTAAGGTGGATCTATAGGGACAGTTGTCTTCATAAAAGGGTTATATTTCCCGTCACCTCTGAACAGCATGGTGAAAGAACAGAGAAAGAATTTACTTAAAAGTGTGCAGAGGAATGACTGGAAATTATAGCAAATGACACTTTTTCCTTGGGTCTTGGAAAGGGAAGATTATGGTGAGAGAACGTTTCTTTTATTTTTATAGAAGCATTAGGGGTGTTAAGTTTGGTAGCGTATGGAAGAAAGTGAATGTGGAGATGGTTGAATGTGGAGATGGCTCTAGGGACAAGGAAGGAAATCATTTGAGTAGTTCTGAAACTGCCCAAACAAGCCATCACTCATATGACAAATTATTCTTCACATCCTGAGAAATATATGACTAAGGATGAAAGCTAACAACATGAATTGAGAATTCTCCTGGGTTCTAATGTTAAGTTCTTCAAACCTAATCCTAAACAGAGTTTCTAGACCTCTGTGTTTCCTCTGTAATTCCCCATCATTGTAAGCTCAGTCTGTGGCCTACACCCTTTCATTAGTTCCTGTATTTACCCTTTCAGTACAATTAGTTCTGTCACAGGATAGAGTTTCTACTTAGATGTTTTAGAAATTGTTACTTCTATTTCGCCAATGGCTCTTACTGATACTTCAGCTTTGAGTTTTGATCACTGAGTGGGATCTTGAAACCATTGGTGGACATTATTAGGTTTCCTTCTGGGAGAGTTGATCTATCTTACTGATTTTCACATACATTTACATTTTCCAAAACTATGACTGTTGCTAGTTTGCCGTCTGTGTGCTTCTTACCTGAATATTCTGAGGCTTTTCCCCATGACATCAAATCATGTCCCCGCTTCTGAACAGATTCCTGAATTATACTTTAGACTTCTATCTAACTTGCTACGTTTGGTTTCCCACTTTCTTTGGTCAGCTTCTCAAGCTGTGCCCTTTCCTCCATTTTCTGTCGAATTCAGTCCCAGTACTGACTTCTTTTATCAGAGACTCAAATGCTTTTCACATAAGGTCTTTCAAAGAAAATGGGCATTCAATATGTATATTTCAAAACAAAACAAAACAAAACAAAACAAAACAAACAACATTTTATGCCTACAAGCAAATTCCCAACTATAAATAAGAGAGATATCCTTAATATACCTCAATGATGATAGGAAGGAAAGTTTATGCAAGGCCACTTGTCCAACAGGAACTAATAAGATATTCAGGAAAAAATATAGAGATATTGTATGATAGTTTTGCTTTAAATACTGGTTTTATTTTTTCTAAAATAGTATTTTCAATATTTTTTCAGAGTATTTTCTATCCTAAATTAACAGTCTAATGTCAAATATAAATTATCGTGGTTTTGTTTGTTTTGCTCGGTGCTAGCAAATCATAGAGTATTTTAAATTTAAATTTTATTTTCTAAATTTTCTTACAGATGTGTAGGCCTAACTGGTCATTAGAATATTATGATAATGGATTTGAGAATAATAAGAAAACATAACCAAATTACTTGTATGTGATTTGATGTTTCAAAAAGACTATAGTTCACAAAATACTCTGCTACTGTTAAAATGATCATGTTTAAGAATTAAAAGGGACTTCAATATGTAAATGATATAAATACCATTTGTTTAGTCCACTAGTTTTTAACACTGTATTTCTTGGTCATTTTTTAAACTTGAGAAGTTACATTTCAGCTGTTACCATGAACACAAAAATATATAACATTTTATATCATCTTACTTTGATTTCTAAATCACAATTCATAGAAAATGCAGTTTTGGGGCATTGTCCTGAAAGATAATCTTCTGAGAGTATCAAGTGACTGGCACACCAAAATCATTGGTCATTTCTAAGCTAGGGATAAGTAAGGGAAAATAATTTAAAATATGTATAAACTTATTTACAGTCCTCTAAATCACTATTTTTCAACTAATTATATACAGTAATCAATATTTATAAATAATTCATTCTTATGAAGTGTCTAGTATATATTTTAGTGTTACCAAGCATAATAGTGTCATGTGGAGAAGGTCTCTATTAATAATTAATTTCAAATCACACCACAATAAGTGTGTATCTAGAGAAAATATCCTTTCTTCAGGTTGAGTGAAATGATGTGATTTCTGGGTGTATCTAAGTATATTTTGCTACTTAATACTTAAATATAACATACTTATGATTTCAAGGTTGATTTTATATGTACCATATAATTCTGTTATCAATATATCTGTCTCTTTTCAGGAGGTAAAATCATTAATGTGGATCCATATGTATTAATTAAAAAGCTTCAGGATCTATTTTTACATTTTGAAAAATATTGAGATACTGATGCATTTTGTTGAGAAAATGATAGTTTTTACTGAGGGGAGAAACAAAAGCAAACTACAAATCCCTATCTCTGAATTTATGGTTTTAAAAATTCATAGACATTGGAATTGAAAAGAACCCGCCTGCTAATGATTTTCTTGAAGAAGTGCATTAGAAAGAAGTGAAGGATATATGTTTTTAATTATTTGTATTTGTACAATGAAAATATGAGTAGTTAATTAAATGTACTTCCAATTTTTGTAGCATTTTAATTCCTAGTTATTTAGGGATACAAAATGCAATGTCCAATTTTTCCTAAAAAAATAACAAGTTATACACAGGTAACTTCATGGAAGAATATAAAAGATTATTTATTAGGATGACATTTACCCACGAATAAGATTTCTTACATGATTTTCTTTTTCAAAAAAAAAGATTTAATGAGAAATATTGCTTTCTAAATACTGTGATAGAAGTCAATCAATATGTCTACCACCTGCAGCCCACTGTTTTGCCAATAATTCTTCCATTTGATTCTCTTGAAAAGCATTTTTCTTCAATAATCCTACGTGAAGATAACTCTACTATTCTCATTTACTGAATGACTTCTTTTTTTTAATGTTTATTTTGTGGGAGAGAGAGAGAAAGAGAGAGAGGACGAACAGGGAAGGGGCAGACAGAGAGGGAGGGAGAAAATCTTAAGCAGGCTCCATGTTCTTTGCAGCCTCCACTTGGGGCTTGATCCCATGAACGTGACCTGAGCCAGTTTTAAGAGTCAGACGCTTAACCAACTGAGCCACCCAGGGGGGCCCTGAATGACCTCTTCTGTTCTGGTTTCCTGACTACAGAGTACATAAGGAGAAATTGAACATGCAGAAATACACCTTGTATAATAGAGTTTTGTCAATCAACACCTGTGAAACATGGTTAAGTATTTATTAAATGATTTCTATCAAGAAATATTTTCTACTTTTTATCGCTTCAGAGGATATGAGCTTTTGACCAATAATTATTATGCTTTTTGCTCTAAGTCATCAAGTTTCCTTTAAATACAAATAAATATTATGCCATGTACTTACAAAATAAGTATGTCGTTAGAAAAACTTGTCAGTTTCTCAAACTATACCTGCACACTTTCTCAGTATAAAACTATGCCGTTCTTTCATCACCATCTGATTATTATAAAACAACTGGTACATTAAAATAAACTTGACAACATGTTTTATATAGAGATCTAGAAAAAGTAAATGCTCTAACCTATATTTTCAAACAATGTTTTTTAATATATTGAACTATTTAATATTTGAATTAAATTTACATTAATTTAAATTAAAAATAGACACCAAAAAAAAAATAGACACCAAAATGTACCTTGCTTAATTTTTATTGCCCTATCAAAATATTAGTTTCTAAGATGTGACAATAATTTAAATAACCTGAATACCTAAAAAATTACCTAGGGGTGCCTAGATGGCTCAGTCAGTTAAGCATCTGATTTCCTCTGGGGTCATGATCTCACCGTTGCTGCGTTCGAGCCCCGCATCAGGCTCTGCACTAACAGTGTGGAGCCTGCTTGGGATTGTCTCTGTCTACCTCTTTCTCGCTCTCTCACTTTTTCTCTCAAAATAAATAAATAAACATAAAGAAAATTACCTAAACTATCCACACAAATGTGATAGTAATGAAAGAGAAGGAGCTATCACAACTTGAGAAAACAAAAGAACATTTAACATTTAGGGACATACTTTTAAGTTTACCAAGATCTTGGATAAGATTTACCTCTCATGCTCAAAATATCTAAAACTTTTGGTAGTGTTCATAAATACATTGATAATTAAAGGAAACATTCACAGCTCTATCAAGGGAATGCAGTGTACAAGACACCTCTGAGAAACATGAAAAACAAAACACATTTGAAAAGAAAAATAAGTGAGTTAAGAAATGTTACTTAGATTTATTTTCTATACTGAAGTATATTTCTTTTGCATTAAATCTATGAAGCATAATATCGGTCAAGGCATTCTATAGGATACCTGCAACATCTCCTTCAGAAGATATATCCTTTCTCAGAAAAATATCCTTTCTTTCACATTATGAAATCAGCCTTGATATCATTGTAGGTAGGCCCTAAGAGGAGGGATATACTCCTCAGGAGGACCGTCTCTGGTCTACTTGTTCAATGATGGCTCTCAATAGCTAGAAAATTGCATGGCATATAGTAGATTCTCAATGAGTTCTTTTGATTTGTATGTGTAAGTACAAGAAATCTCAGGGAAGCAGAAATATTACAAAAGACTTGTATCTATCCCATGAAATATCCATGTGAGAGATAAAGTTTTACAATCTAAATATAAATTGTTGCAAATACTTAACAAAGTTCACATATTGAATAAAATTGGAAAAAAATAAATATAATTTTTGAGTAAGTGTGGCATAATTGTTTCATATAAAAGAGGTGAGAGAGGGTAACATAAATTGCAACCTCTCATTGGTACCATCCAAATAAAAACAAAATAAATGGAATGAGTAAGTAAAAGTGTTTTTTAAATTGGAAAACAGTAAATTATAAGTTAGTTTTAAAATACGCTATTTACTGAGATAACAGAATTGAACATTTCTCTTTTGAATTTTAATAGTTACCTTTATTTAGGTCTCTTGCATCCTATGTAAAGACATGTGATATGTAACCATACATGGGGAAATATATTTCATTCAACACTGCCAACAAGAGTGTGTGGTTTACTAGCAATACTTTAGCAAAACAGTGAAGAAAAATTTGTCCTTACTGGAATGTTTACCTTGCTCTCAAATTGTTCTCTATAGTAGTCTTGAGAAAGTTATAACTTGTGATTTAGAGATAGCCTACAAGAACATTATTAAAAGTTTAACTCCTCTACAGAAAGGGTTGAGGCTTAACTCCTCTACGGAAAGGTTGCGTCTTTCCCTTGTAAATAAACAGTAGACACATTTTGACAAGTCAGCCTATCAGTTTCTTTAAAATAAACTATGCCAGTGTCCATTTCGTCAATCTTTTTTTTTTAAAAAAAACACATTTTTAGAGCACTTTTAAGTTCAGAGTACAATTGAGGTGGTGATAGAAATTTCTTTTATATCCCCTATCACCGCACATACATAGCATCCCCCCTTACCAACATCCCTCGTGAATCATACGGTGTTCCAGCCTTTACAGATGGGCTTATTTCACTCAGTAATATGCATGTAAGTTTCAGCCATGTCTTTTCTTGGCTTAAGAGCTCATTTATTTCTTTGTGTCATCTTCAGTTTCTTTCATCCGTATGTTACAGTTTTCAAAGTACGGGTCTTTTACCTTGGTTAGGGCTATTCCTATGTATGCTGTTGTTTTTGGTGCACTAAGTGGGATTGATTCTTTAATTTCTCTTTCTGCTGCTTCATTATTGGTGTATAGAAATGCAATAGATTTCTGTACATTGATTTTGCATCCTGTGACTTTATTTGTCTACAGTTCTAGCAGGTCTTTTGGGTATTCTACATATAGTATCATGTCATCTGCAGAGAGTGAAAAATTGACTTCTTTGCCAATTTGGATGCTTTTATTTCTTTTTGTTGTCTGATTGCTGAGACTAGGACTTCCAGTATTATGTTAAATCACAGTGGTAAGAGTGGACATCCCTGAAATGTCCTGACCATAGAGGAATTTCAGTTTTTCCTCATTGAGGATGATATTAGCTGTGTGGGTTTCTCATTGATGACCTTTATGATATTAAGATATGTTCCTTCTATCACTACTTTGTTGAGTTTTTTATCAAGGGTTAATGGTCAGATGTTTTTTTTTCTACATCTGTTGAGAGGATCATATGGTTCTTATCCTTTTGTTTACTAATGTGGTATATCACATTGATTGATTTGCGAAGTTGAACCACCCCTGCAACTTAGAAATAAATCCCACTTGATTGTGGTGAATGATTTTTTTTTTTTACATTTATTTATTTTTGAGAAACAGAATGAGACAAAGCATGAGCGGGGGAGGGGCAGAGAGAGAAGGAGACAGAGAATGTGAAGCAGGCTCCAGGCTCTGAGTAAGTGGTCAGCACAGAGCCTGATGCAGGGCTCCAACGCACAAACTGTGAGATTGTGACCTGAGCCTAAGTCGGATGCTCAACCGACTGAGCCACCCAGGTGCCCCTGATGTTTTTAAATATATTGTTGGATTTTATTTACTAGTATTTTATTGTGAATTTTTGCATCCATGGTCATTGGGGATATTGGCCTGTAGTTCTCTTTTTTAGTAGAGTCTTTATCTGGTTTGCTGTCAGGGTAATGGTGGCCTCATGGAATGGATTTTGAGGGGTGCCTGAGTGGCTCAGTGGTTAAGTGTCCAACTTCGGCTTAGGTCATGATCTCACGGTTCGTGAGTTCGAGCCCCGCGTTGGGCTCTGGGCTGACAGCTCAGGACCTGGAGCCCCCTTCGATTCTGTGTCTCCCTCTGTCTGCCCCTCCGCTGCTTGCACTCTGTCTCTCAAGTTGTCTCAAAAATAAATAAACATTAAAAAAAAAGAATGGATTTTGAAGTTTTCCTTCCTTTTTTTTTATTTTTGAGGTAGGTTCAGAAGAATAGGTATTAACTCTAAAAGTTGGTAGAATTAGGGGTTCCTGAGTGGCTCAGTTGGTTAAGGGTCAAACTTCACCTCAGGTCATGATTGCATGGTTCGTGGGGTCAAGCCCTGTGTAGGGCTCTGTGCTGACAGCTCAGAGCCTGGAGCCTGCTTCAGATTCTTTGTCTCCCTCTTTCTCTGCCCCTCCCCACTCATGCTCTGTCTCTCTTTGTCTCAAAAATAAATAAAACTTTAAAAATAATGTGGTAGAATAAAAAGTTGGTAGAATTCACCTGTGAAGTCATCTGGCCCTGGATTTTGTTTGTGGGGAGTGTTTTAATTACTCATTCAATTTCTTTGCTGGTTATCAGTATGTTCGAGTTTTCTATTTCTTCCTGTTTCAGTTTTGGTAGTTTCTATGTTTCTAGAATTTGTCCATTTCTTCCAGGTTGTCCAATTTGTTGCCATGTAGTTTTTCATAATATTCTCATATAATTGTTTGTATTTCTGTGGAGTTGGTTGTTTTTTCTCCTCTCTCATTTGTGATTTTATTTATTTGGGTCCTTTTTCATAAGTCTGGCTAGACTTATGAACTTTTACTAACTTTTTGAAGAACCGGACCCTGGTTTCATTGATCTGTTCCATTGTTTTTAGTTTCTATGTAATTTAATGGATTGGAAGAAAAAATATTGTCAAAATACTACCCAAAGTTAATGCAATCCCTATCAAAATACCACCATTTTGCACAGACATTGAACAAACAGTCCTGAAACTTGTATGTAACTACAAAAGATCCTAAATAGTTAAAGCAATCCTGAAAAAGAGAGGCAAAGCTGGAGTTATCACAATTCCAGACTTCAAGTTATATTACAAAGCTGTACTCATTAAGACGGTATGGTACAGACACAAAAATAGACACATAGACCAATAGAACAGAATAGAAAACCCATACATGAACCCACAACAAATAGTCTATTGATCTTCAGGAAAGCAGGAAAGCATATCCAATGGAAAAAATACAATCTCTTCAACAAACGGTGTTTGGAAAACTGGAGAACTACCTGCAGAACAATGAAACTGGACCACTGTCTTACACTGAACACAAAAATAAATTCAAAATGGATGAAAGACCTAACTGTGAAACAGGAAACCATCAAAATCCTAGAGGAGAACATAGGCAGTAACCTCTTTGAAATCAGCTGTAACAACTTCCTTCTTGGTATGTCTCTAAAGGCAAGGGAAACAAAAGCAGAAATAAACTATTGAGACTTCATCAAAATAAAAACACTTCTGCACAATGAAGGAAAGGATCAACAAAACTAAAAGGCAACCTATAGAATGAGAGAAGATATTTGCAAATAGCATATCTGATATAAGGTTAGTATTCAAAATATATAAAGAAATTATCAAATTAAGGAGTACCAGGTATTGTTTGGAAGTGTTGAATCACTCTACTGTACACCTCAAACTAATATCACACTGTATGTTAAATAACTGGAATTTAAATAAAACCTTTAAAAAAAAGATCACTTATTTTTAGTGCTGATAACATTCCATTGTTTGGATATACCACAGTTTATCCATTCACTTACTAAGGACATCTTGATCACTTCCAAGTTTTGGCAATTATGAAAAACTGCAATAATCTATGTGTAGGTTTTTGTGTGGACATGTTTTCAACTTCTTTTTGGTAAATACTAGAGACTATGATTGTGGGATCAGGTGGTAAAAGTAGGCTTGATTTTATAAGAAACTGCCAAACTATCTTCCAAAATTACTGTACTATCTTGCATTCCCACCAGTAATGGATTAGAGTGCTTGTTGCTCCATAGCATCACCAACATTTGTTCTTGTCAGTGGTCCTGATTTTGGCATTTCAGTAGGAGTTTAGTGGTATCTCATTGTTTTGGTTTGCATTTCCCTGATGACATCTGATGTGGAACACTTTTTCATATGCTCATTAGCCATCTGTATATCTCTTTTGGTAAGCTGTCTGTTCAGGTATTTGACTCACTTTTTAATCAGGTTGTTTCTTATTGTTGAGTTTTAAGAGAACTTTTTTGTATATTTTTTATAACAATCCTTTATCAAATGTGCCTTTTGAAAATATTTTCACCCTAAGGATTGTCTTCTAATTCTCTTGATAATGACCTTTTGCACAGTAGAGGTTTTAAATTTTCATGAAGTTCAGCTTATGTATTATTACTTTCATAACCCATGCTTTTGGGATATTACCTAGAAAAGCATCATCATACCCAAGAACATCAAGGTTTTCTCTTGTGTTTTCTCCTAGGTGTTGTATACTTTTGCATTTTACATCTAGGTCTATGATCAATTTCTGGTTAATTTTTGTGAAGAATGTAAGGTCTGGGTCTAAATTATTTTTTAAATTTTTTTAAAGAAGTGGTCTATATTTTTATTTAATTTTTAATATTTTTTAAAAAAGGGTGGATGTCTCCTTGTTCCAGCACTATTTGTTGAAGATACTATCTTTGCTATATTATATTGTCTTTGGTCCTTTGTCAAATATCAGTTGATTATATTTAGGTAGGTATATTTATGGGCTCTCTATTCTATTTTGTTGATCTATTTGTCTCTTCTTTTGCCAATACAACACTATCTTGATGACTGTGGCTTATTACTAAGTCTTGAATTCATGTAGTATCTTTCCTACAACTTTGTTCTTCTCCTATTTTGGCAATTCTAAGTTTTCCCTCTCCATTTACACATTCATTTTTGTACATTCACAAAATAACTTGCTGGGATTGTCATTGAGATTTCATTCAATCTGTAGGTCATTGGGAAGAAACAACATCTTGACAATATTTAATCTTCCTATCTGCAAATATAGAATGTGTCTCCATTTATTTAATCCTTCTTTGATTTTTCTTAATAGAATTACATGTAGTTTTCTTCATATACATCTTGTACATATTTTGTTACATTTTCCCTTAACATTTTTGAGGGGTGCTATTGTAAATGTTATTATACTTTTAATTTAAAAATTTTTTAATGTTTATTTATTTTTGAGAGAGAGACAGCATGAGCAAGGGAGGAGCAGAAAGAGAGGGAGACACAGAATCTGAAGCAGGCTCCAGGCTCCAAGCTGTCAGCATAGAGCCCAACATGGGTCTCGAACCCACAAACCGCTAGATCATGAGCAGAGCCAAAGTTGTACACTTAACCAGCTGAGCCACCCAGGCACCCCTATTTTTAATTTTAAATTTTAGTATTCATTGCTGTTGGATAGGAAAACAATTGACTTTTGTATATTAACCTTGTGTTTTGCAGCTTCGCTATAATCACTACATCCAATGAGATTTGTTGTTGCTGTTTATTTTTCTAGGTTTTCTACACACATAATCATGTCGTCTTCAAGCAAAGACAGTTTTATGTCTTCCTTCCCAATTTGTATACTGTTTATTTGCTCTTTCCATTTCACATTAGCGAGGACTTCCAATGCAAAGTTGAAAATGAGTGGTGAGAGAGATCATCCTTGTCTTACACCAAATCTTAGTGGGAGAGCTGTGAATTTCTCACCATTAAGTATGATATTAGCGGTATGGTTTCTTTAGTCTTTATGAAGCTGGGTTGAGTTTCCCTCTATTACTAGTTTGTTGAATGTGTTTATCATCTTTGAATTCTCAAATGCCTTTTCTATATCTACTGACATGATCATGCTTTTTTTGTTGTTGATATCATACATTAATTGATTGTGTATGTTGCAACTGGCTGGCGTATCTTGGATAAATCTTACTTTGTCATGGTGTATAATTTTTTATACATTGCTGGATTAGATTTGCTAATGTTTTGTTAAGATTTTACATCTGTATTCATGTAGGGTATTGATCTAGTAGTTTTCTTTTAGCACCTGTCTTGTTTTTGGTAACGGGGTAATGGTGGCCTCATAGAATTAGTTAGGAAGGAAGTATCCCTCTACTTCTATCCTCTGAAAGAAATTGTAGAGAATTGGGATCATTTGTTCCTTAAATGCTTGGTTGAATTCCCGGTGTGCTCATTGAGGCCTGATGCTTTCTGTTAGCAAACGTTATTAACTATTGATTCAATTTCTTTTAATAGATATAGGCTATTCAGAATGCTTGTTCTTGTGTGGGTTTTTCTAGATTGAGTCTTTCATTGCAGTGGCCCATTTCATTTAGATGATCAAATTTGTGAGGATAGGGTTGGTCATAGTATCTGTTTATTATTGTTTTATTGTCGATGAGATCTGTGGTTATGTTTCATCGTCCATTTCTGATATTAATGTTTTTGGCCTCACTCTTTTTTTCTTAGTTAGCCTGGATAGAGGCTTACCAATTATATTGATTTTTTTGAAAGGACCAGCTTTTGGTTTCCTTGATTTTCTCTATCAATTTTCAAATCAGTGATTTCTGCACTAATTCTTACTATTTATTTTTTGTGCTTATTTTGGATTTAATTTGATATTTTTCTGGATTACTAACTTGAAAACACTGATGATTAATTTTAGATTTTTCTTAGTTTTTAATATATGCATTCAATGCTTTGAATGTTTTTCTAAGCACTCTGTTTACTGCATCCTCCCCAAATTAAGTTGGGGTTTCATTTTTACTGAGTTCAAAATATTTTTTTAGTTTCTATTCAGATTCCTATTTTGACCCATATTTTATTTAAAAGTGTATGGCTTAATTTCTACATATTTTGGAATTTTCTAGTTGTCTTTCTGTTACTGATTTCTAGTTTAATTTTTTATTATTGTTTGTTTCAAGTTTTTACTTAAATTCTAGTTAGTTTACATATAGTGTAATATTGGTTTCAGGAGTAGAATTTAGTGATTCATCACTTACGTATAACCCCTGGTGCTCATAACAAGTGCCCTCCTTAATACCTATCACCCATTTAGTCCATCCTTTGCCCACCTCCCCTCCATTAACCCTCAGGTGCTTCTGTATACTTAATAGCATCATATGGTTTGCCTCCCTCCTCTTCTTTTTTCCCCTTCGCCTGTGTTAATTTTTTTTGTTCCATGTGAACTCTAGAAGTATATGTATTATGCTGTTGTCAGATGAAGTAGTCTTCTGTAAATGTCAATTAAATTCATTTGATTCGTGTTGTTGTTGAGCTCAAATATGTGTCTACTGATTCTGCTGCCTTGTCCATTTCTGACAGAGGAGTGCTGCAATCTTCAACTATGAAAGTAGATTCAACTATTTTTCTTTGCAAATCTACTTGTTGTTACATTGCTTAGTTTGAATCTCTGATGCTAGGTGTATACACATTAAAAATTGATGTCTTTTTGGAGAGTTGGCCCTTTATCATTATCTAATACCCTTGTTTACCCCTGATAACTGTGCTTTGAAGTCCACTCTTTCTGAAATTTATAATATATTTACTTTGCATCTGTATATTTCTTAACATTTAAAGTAGAGTTATCAGTTGGTTCTTAGTATAATTCCTGTATACCCATATCTCTTAAATTGTGGCTGGCCAATGACTTGCATGGTAATCTTGGGGGTGCTCGTTTCAAATGCAAATTCACGTAGGAATAGATGGAGAACATCTACAGAATGTTGGGGGTGAAGACCAATTACTTGCATTTTAAACAAGAACACCAAGTGATTATGATACTCAATACAATTTGGTAATCAAAGCTGTAAAGACAGGTTATTTACATATTTTTTTGTAGGCATTCACTTACACAAGAGTTAAAAACATATTAATACTTTCTTAGCCAGATTTTTTAACAGATCATTCAGTTATTTACGGAAATGAACAGGCTCTGTGGCTTCAGGATTGAAGTGATATCTCCCCTTAAAGAAGTTTTGATGGAAATGCTCAGATTTTAATTAATAGATTATTTTGGGTAACAGTGACCTCAAAAGTTTTTTTTTTTACCTACATTCTCCCTAGTGAAGAAAAGCATTTACTGGGAAGGTTTCTTTCACAACTATTGAGAAATAAATTTTCCAAATCTTCAAATGTTTATTCTCTTCTTGAATTCTAGTTAATTTTGATCTTCAATTTTATGGTAATGTGCTCTGCTCATGTTGTGTGAAAATCGTATATGTCTGTTAATAATTTCTAAACATATGAAGACATTGACTAAACTCATGGCACTGTGTTGCTACATATGTGTTATAATTCTCCATCATATAAGTTATATTTTTCTATTAAATTTGTACCACTGTATCATATTACAAAATTCCAATTTTGTCTTTTTAATTTTTACCATACAAGTAGGTATTTAGTTGTGTGTGTGTGTGTGTGTGTGTGTGTGTGTGTGTCTGTAAAGCCTCTCAATAGGGTTACCATAAGTGATTTGCTACTTCCTTTGTGTCATGGATACCTTGCCAGCATTACTCTTTTCCTTGACTGATTTTCCTTACGAGCTTCCTTCTTGGTTCATGTGATATCTGAATGTATATCCTGAGTCCCTTTTTGATATCTGCTTCATAATATGTTGGCCTCTCAGACTTATGCTACTGTAAAACTAGGGGAATCATCTTAACAATTGAAAGGTTATACTCTGAACAGAGTGTCTCAGACAACAGTTGTCTTGAATTCCCACTGCTGCTGCTTCTTTACCAATTCTTTTCAGAGCAGGCTGTCAGCCAAACATGACTTGTGTGTGATGAAACTTCATGGATATGTGTCAGATGTTGGAAAATCTGACATTCATATAATATTTTTCAATATTGTGAAAAGTCTATCCTCACATGTCTCTGACATACTTAATGAACTTATCACGTTTCAGGCATTATATATATTTTTTATAACATGGGCAGAATTGACAGGTTCAAGGGGCTATAGTAGCACATATAAAATGAGCTGTTTACAAAAAAAATGTTACTTATATAGATAATTATAGGACCAGTGTTTACTTTTATGCTATACTTACAATACAATGTGTGTCTTAGCTAAAACCATATATGAACTGAGTAACATTCTCTAAATGTCAGTAAAAAAAAAATTAATGCCAAAGGAAATTGTATGAGCTCTTTATATCTACATAATAGCATATCTGTATTAATGGAGAAAAAATAATAACTACCTGTAAAAAAAATGACATATCAACATGAAGCAAATAAACAAAACCCGGAAACTTGGTTATCTTATCTCATGGTGGGAGCATTTCTCAAATTTGCAGCAAAACAATGAATTGAGGAACCAAAGTCCTGATATCAGTACTACTCAGTTTTAAATTTTGTAATTTTATTTTAGATTAAATTTCTATTTTTCAGTCATTGAACCAAAGCAGTGCATAGAATTCCACAATCCTTATTGTCTTAATACCAACGCTTTATTGTTGATGACCTGAACTGTACAACAAGACTATAAAGTGTGGGCCCTCCAAGGCCAACTTATCCTTTGCTGTTTTTGAAAGATAGATGGTTATAGGGGGAAAAAAAAGCAACAATCCCAGATGAAAGACTAGGACTAAGGTTTTATGTTTGTTTTTGGTTGGGGGTGTAGTTGTGGGCACAGATCTTGGATCTTGAGGTAGTGGAGCATAAATAATCACATTTTTAGATTTTTTTTTAAAGTCTGTTCTTTGTCAAGTTTCTATGGAATAAGAGCTACCGATTATTTTCTCCTTTCAGTTCCACAAATCCTGTTGTCAATAGAAAATCCTCCTGAATTTTTGGAAAAAGTCACCATCACGTCCCAATTTTTGCTGCCTAGTTTTTCTGGTGTGTGTATCATTTTATAGGCAATTATTGGTTGATTGATCCAGTGACTGTGTATTCTTTCACTTTGCAGATTCAAGTCTCCCTCTCCCTGACTCTCTTGCTACCTTCCCCCCTCTCTTTTCCTCCCTCTCGTCCTTCCTTCCCTTTAAGTTTAGTGTGTGTGTGTGTGTGTGTGTGTGTGTGTGTGTGTGTGTGTGTGTTGCGGGGAGCAGGAAGCTGGTTGATTGTTCCAGGATATAATCCAGGATCATACATTGTATTTAACTGCCAGGTCTCTGGTTTTCTTTATTCTGAAACAGTGCTACACCTCTCTTTGTGTTTCTTACGACTGACAATTTTTTTGTTAAATTCAGAAATATTTTATTAAGTTACACCTTAATACATGTTTTGTGCTATCACTTTGTCTATGATCCCTTTTTATCCTTATTTTTTACATTTCTATTTTTATTGTTATAATTAATTGTATTTAATTTTTTGTCTCTTTTACTTTAGTATTTATATGAAAAGGATTTTACTGAGGTAATTTCATTATTTTTAGAGTTCTGTAATCTTTGCTTATGCACCTTCCTATTGTTCAATCATCTTATACTGATCACTGCTGTATTTTTTCATATATTCCTTCTTTTTCTTAATTCTTTTTAGTTTTAAAATAATGGCCAGACTTTTTAGGTCTTGTGAATATGTCTTTCTATTAATTCTTTCTTATTTATTTGACTTTAAATTTTTTGCAGTTCTAATTTTCACTGATTTGGCAATACTTTCTGTTTCCCAAGTTTATGTCACATGATTTTCCTGTAGGAGGAGCAGATCGGAGTAAATTTTCCAGTTTCATGATCCCAGAGCTCCCTCTTCTGTTATTCCTAAGAAGTTATTATGAATATGGCATTCTATATTCTTAGATCAGCTTCCTCTGCTTCCTCTCACACATTTTGCTTCACATCTCTATCTCCCCAGTTGTTCTATTCATGTATAATTTGGATTCTATTTTGAGCAGATTCTACTCAGTCCAAGGGGTCTTTGTCCAGGAAGAGAAATAGATTTTGTTAACTTACAAATTCACAGGCTCTGGACAACTTGATTCCCTGCAACTTTTCTACACTCCCCCTTATATTCATCTTAGTGCTTGTAACACCCCTCATGATTTAATTTCCTCACCTCTAGTGGACCCACCACCCTTTCCTTTCAGTAGTGTTTGACAACTCTGTAGTTCTTCGGTTTTTATTTCTCCCACATAGTTATTGGTCTTTCACATTGGCCTTGTAGCTATTGGTGCTTAATTATATTCCTTCCTGGTTGACAAATTGGTCAGGATACCTTTTTACCTAGATGTAAATGTTTTTTTTTTTTTTTTTTAATTTTTTTTTCAACGTTTTTTATTTATTTTTGGGACAGAGAGAGACAGAGCATGAACGGGGGAGGGGCAGAGAGAGAGGGAGACACAGAATCGGAAACAGGCTCCAGGCTCCGAGCCATCAGCCCAGAGCCTGACGCGGGGCTCGAACTCACGGACCGCGAGATCGTGACCTGGCTGAAGTCGGACGCTTAACCGACTGCGCCACCCAGGCGCCCCTAGATGTAAATGTTTTTTGATGTTGTTGTTGTTGTTGTTGTTTTTTGTTTTTTGTTTTTACCTAGATGTGTCAATGGTTTATTGGTTTTGCCATCCTGGTTGTCCAGTCTCATGTGAGACTTTGGGGACAAATGGAGAGGGAAAGGAAAACCAAATTGCTCCCATCACTGTCTCTAGATCTCTTGTTTTTTTTTTTTTTTTTTTAAATTTTTTTCAACGTTTTTTATTTATTTTTGGGACAGAAAGAGACAGAGCATGAACGGGGGAGGGGCAGAGAGAGAGGGAGACACAGAATCGGAAACAGGCTCCAGGCTCCGAGCCATCAGCCCAGAGCCTGACGCGGGGCTCGAACTCACGGACTACGAGATCGTGACCTGGCTGAAGTCGGACGCTTAACCGACTGCGCCACCCAGGCGCCCCTCTAGATCTCTTGTTTTATTTTTAGCCAACTCTAGCTGGTTTTCATTCCTTCAAACTACTAAATATGCTTTTGTCAGAATATCCAATGACATGCGCTATTTACTATGGTTAAATTTTATATTAGACACTCTTTAAACACTTTTATTATGTGCCTGTTATGCACACATTTTGTGTTTTCCAAGGAATAAAATATATCAAAGGTTTAATTCACTAATGAGGAAACCACCAGGATAATAAAACAATGTTCAAAGAACATTTGGAAAATTGAGTATTTATAGGCATCAAAGAAAGAATATTGGCAGAAAATCACAAGGTTAGGAGCAAGTCTATAATATTCTCAGGAAATAATAGTCCTAAATATACAGAGGTGTTTTTTTAAACTATGCAGCTGGAATCTATAATGAACAGAAAGCTCCATTTTCACATATACCTTCAAAGAGTAAACAGAAGCATATCCCTAGGGAATTAAATACTCCTTGGATTCACCTGCTAGACAAGGCTACAGCATGACACTGAAGTCTCAGTCAACCTTGTTTTGTTTTGTTTTGTTTTGTTTTTTGGTCTTATCTTCCAGTTACTGAAATATTTCTAACAATGAGCACTCTTTTTTATGCACATTGCAATGTTATAGACACTGAGGCATACGGAGACTGAATAACTTGCCAAAGATCACATTCTAGAAGGGGTCAGAGCCCATGGTTAAACCCACACAGTGTGGCTTCAGAGACATTTCTCTTAATAACTACACTCTGCTTATTATCTTATAGCAATAAGACAGCATTACTGAATAAGTGAAGTCAGGATAAGATGAGGGAACCAACAAACCTGAAAAATTTAGTGGTTAAAGAATAACAAGTTTATTTTTTTCCCCATGTAACTGTTTAGACAGATGATGTTGATTTCAAAGTCACTCAGTTTTGTTGCCTATCTAGTTACCTGGAAGGAGAGAAAGGCATAGGGGACTATGTCTGCATATATGTGAGGGTTGTTTTTATGCCAAAGTATGTATATTAACTATTTCATCAGATGAAAATTAGTGATATGACCTTATCTAACTTCAGATACCAGAGTTGTTACAGTTTAGCTCTATGTCCAGAGTGAGACATGGTGGTAGGTATTAACAGCTCTTAATCTAGATTATGCTTGCACATCTAGATTAAAACTCATTATTTAGCTTAATATGTTAAGATATTTCTAAGTAAATGTGTTTATGTTACTCTTAATGTCCTTAGAGTGTTTATTTCAAAAATCTTTAGGTTTTTTTTTAATCATAGTTTTACTTTTGACTGTTTAGGTTCCTTCTGAATTTTATTATTCTACACATGCTTCAAAGAATATCTATAGAACTAATTCTTTGAAAACATTCTTAAAAATGTTTTTGTATAAGGTTTTTTAAACATCAATATTGTTAGGCAATAGAGTGTACACATTTATATTTTACATTTTGTCAAATTATATTACTATTTTTTTAACTTTATTTGTTTATTTTGATAGAGAAAGCACATGAGCAGGGGAGGGGCAAAGAGAAGGAGAGAGAGAATTCCAAGCAGGCTCCACACTGTCAGCACAGAGCCTGACGTGGGGCTCAATCCCATGAGCCAAGGGATCATGACCTGAGTTGAAATTAAGAGTCAGAAGCTTAACTGACTGAGCCACGCAGGTGCCCCTATATTCTTACTATTTAAGCAAGAGTTATTAAAATCATTTTCACAAATATCAGTATACATGTCCCTGGTGAATTTCCTTAGCAGTTCTAGTTTTTTCTCTCTCCTTATATCCACGATCTTTACCATATGTAACTTTGCTGTATATGGGATATTTTATTTTCCAAAGATGTCCATCTACAATAATGTCTTCCATCGTCCATACTCTGGTACAATGTGATTTTGTCATCAGAAAGCGAAATCTGGGGCTCCTGAGTGGCTCAGTCGGTTAAACGTCCAACTTCAGCTCAGGTCATGATCTCACAACTTGTGGGTTCAAGCCCTGCATCGGACTCTGTGCTGACAGTCAGAGCCTGGAGCCTGCTTCAGATTCTGTGTCTCCCTTTTTCTCTCTGCTCCTTTCTTGTTCGCACCCTTGTCTCTCTTTCTCTCTTAAAAATAAATAAACATTAAAATAATAATAATAAATAAAATTTATAAAAGAAAGTGAAGTCTAATACTGCTCCCAATGAATTGAGTGTGGTTTTATAATTTGCTTGTAATTAATAGAATGTGGTGGGATATACATATATATATATATGCTGCACAATGTCCAAGACTCAGTCAGAAAGTTCATGCAACTTCTGCATGGATCTCTTTGCATGCTTTCTCTGGATGAAGACATCACCATGTAGAAATCTGTCTATTCCAGGACCATCATGCAGGACTGGTCATATCTGGGCATTCTGATGTCATAGGAGAACAAAATTTCATCGATTTTAGCCCAAATGCCCGACAGGTTAAAGTAGCCAACTTAGACCCTCTGGACAAAGCTATCTACTAGCTGATAATCACTGAGTGACCACATTTCCATTTGCATGGAAAGCAAGAGTAATAGTCAATCTAACCTAGAGTTGAGACAGTAAGAATCCATGTTGGATAATAAAATGCTTGTTTTGTTAAGCCATTATGATTGAGGCTAGTTTGTTATGCATCAGTGGTAACTGAAACACAACATCCTCTCAGTTTGAATCCGTTTAACCTGTTTGATCAGTGTGTGGTTAGTAGACATAACACTATAGGATGTTTGACAGTGCTTTCATATTTCTGCTTGTTTCTTGATCTTCTGTCATCACCATTAGAAGGATATGGCCAGGCTAGCCCATTGTTTTCAGCAAGTTAATGTGTTCAGCAGAAACACAGACAGCAGAGTTGATCTAAAGATCAAGAAACGATCCCCACCTAGAATATAGTCTCAATCAAGGAACAGACCACACAAGAGAGCCCAGCATCCCACAGATCCTGGAGCAAGCCCCCCAGGATCAGCTGAGGCAGCCAGGATCACCTCAACTCCAGCCAACGCATAGATATGTTTTTTTTAATCAAGAAATAGCTGAGTAATATACACATACTCCAATAAAATTTCTCACAAAACAAACAACTAATTAGGGTCAAAGAGTATGCTGTGTTATTTTTTTATATTTCATATACTCCTTTGAGCATAATAAAAACCATTAACATTTATGTAACTGAATTTACAGTGTCTTATATTGCTGTGTATTCAATCTTAAGCATCTAAATTTTTCCAGTTTTAACAGCAAGTTAATACATATGTTTAGTTATGCCCTTGGTTTTATTCAAACAATAGAAATACATGTTTCTGAATGTAGTTAAATGATAGTTAGGGTGTACAGACATCATTGGCTAATTACTCTTGATAATGTAGAGCAAAAGAAGTCAGCAAAAACTGCAATCCAATCAGCATACTGTGTAAAGAAATGTTAAAATTCACTGTCATTTGCAAAAGATTGTCATGATAAATAGAATCTAAATACTTACAGCCTGTATGTAAGAAATATTCCATTTGGAGAGACAGAAGTTAGAGCTAAAAGATTTTGATTTGATTTTTACTATGGACAAGATAGGAATAATTTTGGCAAGTATAGTATAGTATTTATTTTCTTACTACCTTCTAATAATGCCTTTTCTACCATGGATACTTGTTGTGTGTGTGTGTGTGTGTGTGTGTGTGTGTGTGATGAAGATGAATGAGTAAAGGCAGTAAAGCAGACACACATCTTTAATTGAAGTAAAACAGACATAATTAAGGAAAGTGATAATTTGATTGAGAAGCCGGTTCTCTTCAGTGATGAAGGTTTTGCATGTCATTTGTCTTCCAAGATTGGTATGTCATACATTTATTGAAAATAAGGAGTCCCAGGATCTGTCACTTTATAATGACACCCTACAATTAACAAAGAAATCTTGACACAAAGTGAGAGCTAGCTATTGAAGTCACCTTTATCCATATATTATGTGAGGTAGGCATCTCCCTCCTCCTTTTTTTTTTTTTGTCTGGTTCCACTCAGCCTCAGCCAGAACATTCTTAAAAGCTGCGTAAGGGGGATATTTTTTTCCTTCTTCGGCAGATACATCTTGTGAAGACATAAAGAGCTAGTAGTGTAGCATCTTCAAACCTAGCACAATGAATCTTACTACCACAATGAATATTACCACGAAGTCTGTGTTCTTATTGTCCAATCCTTCAAAGTTTCAAATGTTCAAGAGAATTGATAAGGTTTTTTAGCATAAACTATAAGTCCAGTGGCATCGATCAACATGCACCTACTGTAGTCACGAACCAGGTGTTCACACCAGTCTAAAGACCACAAGATAATATAAATATGTATTGCAGAATAGACAGACTAGACATGAATATGTGTAATTAATTTTTTTTTAAAAAGCAAAGACTTAGTAGTTTCGACTTTGCCATGATTCCAGTAATTTTTTGTTAGTGTTTCAAAATCCATTTAGGATAACTGAAACAAAATTTAGAGATTGTTTTAATATATTTTGGCTGCTATAATAAAATACCATAGTCCAGGAATGCTGGAGTGCCTCAGTCGGTTGAGCGTCCCACTCTCAGGTCATGATCTCTCACTGTGTGAGTTTGAGCCCCGCATCAGGCTCTGTGCTGATGGCACAAAGCCTGCTTGGGATTGCCTTTCTCCTTCTCTCTCTGCCCCTCCCCTGCTTTGCTCTCTCGCTCTCCCAAAATAAATAAATAAACTTAAAAAATAATAATAATAAAATAAAATACCATAGTCTGGATGGCTTATAACAACAAATTTATTTCTCACTTCCCCAGAGGCTGGAAAGTCCAAGATCAGGGTATCTGATTTGGTTCATAGAGGGAACCTTCTCAGTGTGACTTCACATGGGGCCTCTCTTCCAAAGGCACTAATGTCATTCCTAATGACCTAATGATGTAATGGCCCCCAAAAGGTCCCACTTTCTTTGTGTTAAGAGCATGCACTATTTACAATAGCAACTATCCATGCTAAGTTAATTTCCTTCCAGTCCTTGATTTCCATCCTTCTACTCGTATCTGTGCATTTGTAAATCATTAACTTGATTACAAAATGTTTCAGAGCTTTTCTGACACTGGTATCATAAGGGAAATTTCTGTAGTTTGCTGTTTTAGAATAGATTTATTAGGGAGTTCTGCTTCCCTGGAGAATCTACCTTTAACGGTACCAGGACTGTACCTGCAGTTTCTCCAAAGTTGTTTCCTCAGTTTATTAACATTTAATATAGGGGTATTTATATTAAGTTTATAATGGATGTGAATTTTATAGCAATATTTAGCACTATATTCTCTATTTTTGTAATATTTCCTACATTGTTTTAAATATTCAGTCATTTTGGGAGACCCAATGCCTTACATCATATTTCTGATAGTGAGACTATCCATTATAAAAAAAAAAACAATGCAAAACAAACAAACAAACATAGAAACAAACAAACAAAAGAACGCTGCCCAAGTTATTCAGATGTTTAGCCAGAGTTTATATCTAGATTTCTGTTCCATTTCCTTCCTGTTTCTTACTTCAGGAAAAAAAAATGTAGACAGAGAAACAGAGAAACTTGATAAGAAAACAAAACAAAGCTGAAAGCCTTAGATTTTATATTAAGACACACTTCCTGACTTTTACCTAATTCCTTTAAATTTTTCTTTATATAGATGTATTCATCAGCACTATGTGTGTTTGTGCTTGATTCTTTTTCATACCATCTTTATTTCAATAGCATGGCTTTGAGGACTAATATGATTTTTCCCCCTTTCATCAACCTACCACATATTATATAATGGTAATGTTTGCCCTAATCTTAGTATACTATGGGTTAAAATAAGTGATTTTGTTTGTTTTTTCATTTTGTTTTGTTTTGGGGGGATTTTGTGTATGTTTGTTTGTTTTTTGCTTTAACAGGTAAGACTGAGCCCATGTATTTAAACATACACTACTAGAATGACCTCATAGTTATCTGTTTGATTTTTCAGCATCAGGCATCATTTAAAGAAAAATATTTGAGTATTTTGTAGCTAAACTGGTTTTGATTTCTAGATTTGATGCAATCCTAAAACCATTTAGTGTTTTCCCATCATTTGACCGTTGTGTAATTTATACTGAAAGACTTATTTTCAAATTAGAGGTCAAATGTTTTTCTACATTATTTTCTCAAGTAGGAATTTGGATTCTGACTCATTTGCTTTGAGATGGATAAATCATTATATATAGAACCATGACATATGTTATCTATTGGGCCCAGAGTATAGTTCAAACACACAAGCTATATTGCCAGCAAATATATATACTGATGATTAGTTGAATTTTACAGACATCTTTATTATCAGAAGGCAAACATCAGTCATTGCATTTTTTACTCTACTTTTCATTCACTCAATTATAATAAAATAATCATTAAAAGGCATAAATATTCTGTATATAATTATAGTTCCCTTAAAAAGTAAGTAGGTGTATCTTAAGATGCAAATAATTTGACTATTTTTTAATATATGCTTTGATTTAATCTTCACTGCCCTGCATTGAGAATTGTACAATTGTGGAAACATCTGCATTTGAAAAATTTATTATTTTTCCACAAGTCAACACTATTTAAAACAGAAATATTTTGCATATTGTATATTGAACTAAACAAGCTATCATTCTGTGCTTCCTTGACACTCATCACAAAATGAAACCATTTGTTTCCTTAAAATCAAACAATCATTGTAATTGCAGACTCGTTTATGACTATCTTCATCAAAACTGTGAGTATATTAATTTTTGAGTGCATAAGCAACTTTTCACAAAGTGATTACATTGTTTAAAATATAATGAGCAGAAATGGCATTTCAACAGATAATAAACCTTGTTTTTTCCTCTCAAAACAAAAATAATGCTTTCTGATTCTCATTATAGATATGGAATTGTCTATACAAAAGAAGTAGGGATCTTTTTTTTCTTTACGTGCATACTTCATCACTTTAGTTCCATAAACTTGAGCTCACTTTTGAGGGTACTGGTATTTGCATACCTTTTGGAACTGAAACTTTTTAACTGCCTGCTTATTATGTATACATTCAAAAAATTGTTCAATTACTTAAGCCTTGTTCATATCAAGGGATTTTGCTATAATGATAATCACATTAGCTTTTATAAATTACCAACTCCTATAATGTATAAAATGTCATATTTATAGGGCACTGCACCTCGGTGACCCTATTTGAGATAAGAAAAAAAAAACTGAAGTTCAGGAACTCAATTAATAAATGTGAGATCCACAATTTGAATATACACCAACTGTAAACTAACCTGTTCCACTAAATCACACTCCTGTCATCATCTCTATCAATGGAGGTTATGGAATGAACTGATATTGTAGAATGGCAGATGTAACAACTACAACAACCACACTAATTTATTCATTCTTGTTGTATATTGGGCACCTTAAATTAACAAACTGCATATCAATGCTACAACTGTAAAAATGATAAAAAAAAGAAATAGCATAGCAAAAGTAAGCCTGCCCAAGGCATTTTTTAAATAAAAGAACATTGGGTTCTACTATCCACAGAGTTCAAATCAATTCTCCATACAGTAAATTTAATTACCTAAAATGCTATAGGGGGTATGAGAAATCTTGGTTAATTATTATATTTTCTAGAGAATACGGGGATTAGTTATTTGAAAAGTCTTGGAGCATAATCAAATTAGCTCAGTGCTAAACATATTATTTCTTCAAAGAGTCAGAAAGTACACTGGAGTCTTGCAGTTCCTTGAAGTTATCATTATAAACATGAATTATCACAATTGAGCATGTATAAGTTTGAGCAGACTGAGAATTGAGGGAGGTAAAATTCTAAATGAACTGACTTCTGTGGAAGATAGTTGAGTTAATCACTAGGCCTGGAGGGTACTATTTAACACATTTCTGTTGCAATGTTAAGTTAAAGAAGACCTCAGCAACCCATTAAAAAGTGTTGTTTTCTAAGTATAAAAAATACTGTTAAGGCATACTTGGAAACTGGAAACATAAGCCATTATTATGACATCCACTCCCATTGGGTCAGGATAAACTATGCACCAATATTACTATTTTACAAATAAACCCTTATACAATTATACACTGAAAAAATGTAAGTACATTATATCTTATACTATTGAAGCCTGTTATATTTAGGATATATCTTTGTCTCTGTCTCTGTCTCTATCTCTAAATCTATATATATTATACATAGACATCTGTCTATCTCTATACCTAGATCTAGATTGTCTCTAGATTATCTTTCATTTCACTCTCCACATTCATGTATATAAATATACAGATACAGATATATCAGTATATGTATATATTAGATATAGATATAATTTCCATCGTAGAAATAGTTGTTACTTAGTAAACCATCAATCCAGATAAATGATTTGCTATATTTTGTGAAGGTAGTAAAAGAACTGGAAATTAAAAGCCAATCTTTCTTAGCCTATTTGACACATGCCTGAAAATGTTTCATTATATATAAATTCATTATTTATATTTATATGTACATATATATAAACACACAGGGCAATCTATTTTTCCATTTGCTATTAAAAGCATCAATTGGTAATATTTAAAAACATTCAGATATGAAAAGAGAAAAGAATGGTAGTAATGACTGATATTTATTGACTTTTTTCCACGTATACTTTATATGCATGAAACTAATATAAATTTCATAGCAACCTTTCAGGTAGGCACAATAACTCCCAACCTGTTTTCCTAGTGGAGTTAACTGAGATACAGGGAACTGGAGTACCATCCTACGGGTGCATCTTCCACAGGAATAGAGGGGAAAATTGTAAATAAAAATAGTTACACTAATGGAAGGCAAAAAATTGTGAAGAAAGAAACTAAAAAGCAGATTTAATCAAAGTCAATGTCTATTGCTTGTCTGGTTCATATTCATTTCATTCCTCAACTCTCCATGCACAGAAGACAGCACACCTTTATCTCCCCTTCTCAGAATGCCTGTTGCTTGCCCACCTGGCTCTGGTGGCCTCTTGATTTAGGTTTTACATTCCGGTCCTGGCAAAGTAAAGCTTGCTTTGGAGACTGGAACTTGAGCCTACAAATTTGTGAACCATTTTCTGCTTCGGTATTTATTTGAAAAGGGAAAAATTGCCTTTGTCAAAGAGGTGATGGTGAAAAAAATATACTGGAATCACACAGATAAACACTGTGAGATACGATATGGGCGTATTAGACACTCTAATTTTCCCTTTGCTATTATTAGCCATAATGCTTATATTTCTCATCATTTTTATCTCCATCATTTTTTCTGCATTGGGAAAACATCACAAATGCAATTTTCCCTAGAGTCAGTTCTACTCTTTAATATGCTAAAAGCTATTGAAATCCTGCTTTTACATTTACAGTTTATTTAAAATCATTTTTTAAAATCTCATCTCCCTTTTCACTTGATCTTTTTTTTAAAAAAAATGCTTAGCCATTTGTCTCTAATTTTTGGCTCCTGTTTTAAAGATACATTTTCTGATCTGTGATAATACTAAAAATAATGGCTAACATTTACTTTGAAATCACCATTTACCAGACACTATGCTGAATGAGGGGTTTATTTCATGATTATTTCATATATGGCACCAGAAGATTTAGTAAGTTGGCTGAAGTCATACTCCAGAATTGTAGAGTGATTCAACCTAGGTCATCTGAGTAGAGTCCATGATTTTAACCATGGTGGACAACTGTACAATGATGACTTTATAATAATCGGTTCTTGTAAATATTCATTTCCAAATGTCTGCATTCCTGTGATGAATTTTTATAATTTTGCTTGCCTGGTTTTGTTTTATGTTTATCTCTCTGAAGGAAGATACTTTTTCTCAAAACTGTTTCTCTTTCTCTGTATCCTGTAACTCATCGCTGTTCCTTGTTTTTAAGCCCTCTCTCTCTCTAGAACTCAATGCATTGCAGAACTGTGATGGGTGTTTTGTTGCATTTGTTGATTGGATCTTCTTAAAGTTGCATAATGAAACTTTCTGTTTTGCACCATTTTTAGAAATACTTATTTTCAGCCTGAACCAATGCATCTAGGAAGAAATGCAGTTCTGCTTTATGTGAAAATGAAAATATTTTTTTTTGTATTTGAGTAGATATATGAATATTTCAGTATACAAAATAACTACTAATGTTTGTTAAAAAGAAGTTTCTAATAGCCACGTAAAATGGCTTTGCCCTTAATAAGTGTGGTACTGTATTTTGTACATATTTCTACATATAATTATTGAATTCTGTCGGTATTATATTCCTTAAGAAAAAATATTTTTATCATCTAAAGAGATTCAGGACTTTCATATAATTCCATACATTTAAACTTCAATAAGTGCATGTTGAATTTAGTGCTTTTAGTGAAAATATCTTGAATTTAATTTTTTTAGAAAATTGACTTATTACCATTATTTTATGATGGTCAGTGACCCTTGTATTTAAATTTATTCCTTTATTTAAAAAACAGCCTGCACATTTTGGGCAAAATATTTTGTAGAGTATTTTTTTAGAAGATACAGTTATAATAGATGAATAAACAAGAAAGACTATGTGACTTTATTTTTCTATGTAATAGGTAAGTTTACTTTCAAAAGTTTATTACAGGATGTATTACCTTGATGAGAATTAACCAAGTGTGTTTGAAGAGAAAATACACAAACTATGTTTACTTACCTTTATTGAACAACTAGAAATTAATCCAGCCTTCATTATTTCAACAATAGTTACTGAACATGTACACTGCACCTGAGATTATTTAAGTGCTGGAGACCCAGAGTATGGTGGAGATATGGCAGGGATGTAAACATTTTTATGCTAAATGTGAATCTAAAACTATGTATATATGATATGTATATATTTCTGTCTGGTAAAACACAAATGACATAATATAGCGATTTTTTATGTGTAGAGTTCAGTGGCATGAATACATTCATATTTTTGTGCAACCATCACCACCATCCATCTCTAGAACTCTTTTCATCTTGTCCCATTAAACAAAACTGTCCCATTAAACAAAATTGCTTCTTCTTCTTCTCCCTAGCCTTTGGCAATCACCATTCTACTTCTGTCTCTATAATTTTGACCACTCTAAGTACTTCGTGTAAGTGCAATCATACAATACATATCTTCTGGTGACTGGCATATTTCACTTAGCATGGTATCTGCAAGCTTCATCCACGTTGTAGCATATGTGAGAACTGTCTTCCTTTTTAAGGATAAATAGTATTCCATTGCATGTATATGCCAGATATTGCTTACCCCTTCAACTATTGTTTCACACCTGGGTTGCTACCACACTTTAGCTATTGTGACTAATACTGCTATTAACATGAGCATGAAGATATCTCTTCAAGACCGTAATTTCAGTTATTTTGAATATATACTGAGAAATAGTATCATGGGATCATTTGGTAATTCAATTTTTAATTTTTTGAAGAATTGCCCTACTATTTTCCACAGCAAATTGCTATTTTATATTCCCACCAACAGTGCACAAGGATTCTAATTTCTTCACACCCTGGGAACTTTCTGTTATTGTTTCATTGCTATTTTCTTTTCCTTCCTTCCTTCCTTCCTTCCTTCCTTCCTTCCTTCCTTCCTTCCTTCTTTTCTTTTCCTTTCATTCTTCTTTTTCTTTCTTTCTTTCTTTCTTTCTTTCTTTCTTTCTTTCTTTCTTTCTTTCTTTCTTTCTTTCTTTTTTCTTTTGATAGTAGTCTTCCTAATGGATATACCTTGGTATCTCATTGTTTTTATTGTGTAGGTTGTATCTGTGCCAAAGATAATTCTGGATTGTAACTTTAAAGGTTTTTTGGATCTTTTATGAGCCTTCCTCCTCTGCTGAGCATGTGTGGTGATTTTCCAATTTCCTCCATATATGTGATTACTTTTATAAGCCCTACTCTTCAATATCTGGTCCCCAATTTGGAAAAATGAAGAAAGGATGGGAGAAAGGTATGAGCCCTTTAAATTCTCTGGAAGTCCTGTTAGCCAGTGCCTGTGGGAGGGGCTTGCAACAATAGGGCAATGTGTAAGAACAATGGCCAACTGCCACTTTTGTGTACCTCTGTGATCAAAAGCAGCAGGTAGTAGTCAGAATAAAGATCTTTAGGGATTCCTGGGTTGCTCAGTTCATGGTCTCACAGTTTGTGAGTTCGAGGGCCTGTATTGGGCTCTGTGCTGGCAGCTCAGATCCTGGAGCCTACTTTGGATTCTGTGTCTCCCTCTCTACCCCTCCACTCCCCTGCTCATGCTCTGTCTCTCTCAAAAATAAATAAATATTAAAAAATTTAAAAAAAAAGATCTTCAATATTTGGAGGACAGAGTCCTTTTTGCCACTCAGGCTCATGCAAGCTGTGGCCGTCTGCTCTAGGAACACTTGCACAGCTGATTCCATGGGGCTGAGAAGTAAGGAATGATTAGCTACTACTCTGCTAAGAGCTGAAATTGACCACAATTTACAATGCAGTCCTTCTTTGGGAGATGCAAACCTTCCATAGACTCCAGAGATGCAAAATAGTAACATCAGACAGAATGTGTCAGTGCAATTATTGTCCAGATGTGAAGACAGATTTCTGGTACTTCCTACTCCACCATCTTTCCAAAACCTCTACATTTGTTATAGATTTATCTATGCAATGATTAATAATCTTTGAAGGTGACTTCTCAAGGACCTGTATTTCAAAATAAGCATGTTTTCATTCAAGTATATAGAATTTCTATCTTGAATGAATCAAATATCTTTTATTGATTTAAAACTGTATCTTTGTGATTAACTTCTTGAGATCAAATTACTAAAGTGACTTAAGTATAAAACTGCATAGATTATTAATGACTATGATTCCAGAAAAATTCAAAATATTCTTGGGAAAAATAACATTAAATGCTAGTCATTTTCTAAAATTAATAAAAAGTGGGGCTCCTGGGTGGCTCAGTTAGTTAAGAGTCTGACTTTTGGTTTTGGCTCAGGTCATGATCTCACTGTTCGTGAGATTGAGCCCCATGTCAGGCTCTGTACTGTCAGTGCAGAGCCTGCTTGGGATTCTCTCTCTCTCCCTATCTCTCAATTTCTCTCTCTCTCTCTCTCTCTCTCTCTCTCTCTCTCTCTCTCTCTCACACACACACACACACACACACACACAATAAATAAACTTTAAAAAAATGAATAAAAAGCTATGTGAATTTGTACATATATATATGTATGTGTATATATATATATATATATATACACATACATATATATATATATAGATATTTAACATTTATTTATTTTTGAGAGAGAGAGGGAGAGATAGAAAGAGAGACAGAGTCCGAGTGTGAGCCAGGAAGGGCAGAGAGAGAAGGAGACACAGAATCCAAAGCAGGCTCTAGGCTCTGAGCTGTCAGCACAGAGCCCAATGCGGGGCTCAAACTCATGAACCTCGAACTCATGAACCGCGAGATCATGATCTGAGCCAAAGTCCGACGCTTAACTGAGTGAGCCACCCAGGCACCCCCCAAACTGTCTGTTTTAAGTGAGTTGCTAGCTTAGAAATAATTGCGTTTGACAAAAAATTGAGATAAAACATGGTAATTTAACATAAAAATTAATGAAATAGCTATCCATTTCAACCAGTTTATACTGAATAGAAAAGCCTACTGGTTTATACTGGCATAATATGTATTATTGCAATTCAACTTAAAAATTAGAAAAAATTTAAAAGGTAGTATTTCTTGAAAGCCATTAAAAAACACAAGAGATAAAATAATCGCATTTATATAATTAATAAATTTTAATTTAAAAATTAAAATTGTATTGAGGTGCCTTGGTGGCTCGGTCGGTTAAGCCTCCAACTTTGGTTCAGGTCATGATCTCACAGTTTGTGGGTTCGAGCCCCACATCAGGCTCTGTGGTGACAGCTCAGAGCCTGGAGCCTGCTTTGGATTCTGTGTCTCCCTGTCTCTCTGCCCTTCCCCTGATCACACTCTCTCTCTTGCAAAAAATAAACATTAAAATTTTTGTATTAAAAAAATTGAAATTGTATTCATCTTTAGTTGTATCTGAAAATATAATTAATACAATTTGAAAAGATGAGAAAAAAATATTGATTTTTAAGGGAAAGTAATCTCGTAGATTCTTAGTACTAAGAACAATGGCATATTTAAATTGCATCAGCCCTATAACAGTGTTATTTTGTAATGATGAATGCCCTTATTAAACATTTGAGAATCACATCTGGTTGAAGGATTTTTTCTTCTCCTTTGTTTACAGTAAGACATATTGCAAATTAAAGGAGATATTTGATAATATACTTTCAGAAGAATAATTTATCAGATAAATAACATACAATTCAGCTAAATATCAAACATTCTCTTTTTAATTTCATGTCTCCTTTGACCCAGGTTGCAAAATAACTTGGTCTAGACAGAAGGCCTGGCTCACTCTTGGCACAGAATTTTTAAAAAAAAAATTTTTATGTTTTACTTATTTATTTATTTTAATGTTTATTTATTTTTGAGAGAGAGAGACAGAGACAGAGTGTGAGCCAAGAAGGGGCAGAGAGAGAGAGGGAGACACAGAATCTGAAGCAGGCTCCAGGCTCCGAGCTGTCAGCACAGAGCCCGATGTGGGGCTGGAAACCACGAACCGTGAGGTTATGACCTGAGCCGAAGTCTGACACTCAACTGACTGAGCCACCCAGGCACCCCAATGTTTTACTGATTTTTGAGAGCAAGAGAGACAGAGCATGAGTGGGGGAGGGGCAGAGACGGGGTGGGGGAGATGCAGAATCCAGAACAGGCTCTAGTCACTGAGCTGTCAGCGCAGAGCCTGAGGCGGGGCTTGAACTCACAGACTGTGAGATCATGACCTAAGCCAAAGTCAGACATTCTACCAGCTGAGCCACCCAGGTGTCTCTTGCCTCAGAATTTTTGTACTGGGTGTTCTCTCTTCCTTCTCTCACTTCCGGTGTGTACATGGTGCTTCCTACTTCTGTCTGTTCAGTTGTCTCCTCCTTCATTAGGCCTGTCTGACAAAATCATTTAGAAGTGTAAGTCATACCTCATATCTTAGCTCCCTAATTAGCCTCAAATTTTAATCACCCTATAAGCATCATCTAATTTATTATTTGTGTATTTACTACATTTATCAATTTTATTGCTTATGTCTTAGAAGGGCTCCTACTATGTCTCAAGCTTCCTAGAACAATGACTGAATTATAGTCAAAAATGAGTTAAGGGGCGCCTGGGTGGCGCAGTCGGTTAAGCGTCCGACTTCAGCCAGGTCACGATCTCGCGGTCCGTGAGTTCGAGCCCCGCGTCAGGCTCTGGGCTGATGGCTCGGAGCCTGGAGCCTGTTTCCGATTCTGTGTCTCCCTCTCTCTCTGCCCCTCCCCCGTTCATGCTATGTCTCTCTCTGTCCCAAAAATAAATAAAAAAACGTTGAAAAAAAAAAAATTAAAAAAAAAAATGAGTTAAAATATCTCATTCAGAAAAATAATGACTAAATATGTTTAACAAATCTTGTGTGAATTAATTTATATATACATTGCAAAATACTAATGTCGGACTTGTTCATTTCATGCCTTGGGTATCATTTTATTTTAAATTATGTATTAGGTAATGTAAAAAGACATGGATATAATACTAGGTTGTTATAAAATAAAGTAAAAAAAAACATTTTAATGTATGTTCCCTATTCAATTATCTATAATAATTCAAAAGATATCACAACTATTATCTGAAACTTGAAATAGACAAAAATGCTCTTTTAGTGAAATATGAAGCTTGATTTCCTATTTCCTAACCTATTTTAGAGCTCTGTAGGGACAGAAGTTAACTTGAAGATCTCTAGTAGAGAGGCAAATAATTTCTGCCTAGTGTAACAGATAACCCTAAAAGTTTTCTCCTGTAAAGCAAAAGAGATACCATTTTTGTATTTAACCCAAATATCTTAACCCAACATTTTTTGTAAAATATATATTTTTTAGGTATTAGGTATTTAGGTGTCATTGGATTTGTATATTTGTTTGTTGAGAATATATTTATGTGTATTCTCAGGATCTTCTTAAGTTTGTCATAACAGCATATTTTCCTTCCTTTAAATAATGCGTTAAATAAAATCTTTAATGTATATTTAGTTTTATAAACATGTATGAACATGTGTAAACATTTTGACATACATAATGCTTAATTTAATACTTGTATGTAATTAAAATATTAAACCCCCAAATTAGTACTTGATCAAAGAAGAGCAATATGAATAATATTTTTAAATGTCTTTGAGGACTCAGTGTGGTGCGATGAAAACATATTGCAATAGACACTATTTTGTGAGGATTCAGAAATGTGTTCCTTTGTTATGCTTGTCAAAAGCAGAGCCTTGTTCATTTCTCTATCCTACTCAATCATAATATATGTACTTTTAGCAGATTCACCCATGTTTTCTTTTTTTTCCCCCCCTTAAAGATTATAAACTACTCTAGGGGCACCTGGGTGGCTCAGCTGGTTAAGCATCTGGCTCTTGATTTTGCTTAGGTCATGATCGAACGTTTGTGAGTTTGACTCCATTGTCAGGCTCTGCACGGTCAGTGCTGAGCCTGTTTGGAATTCTCTCCCTCCCTCTCTTTCTTCCCCTCACCTGCACATTCATTTCCCACCCCCTCAAAAACAACAACAACAACAACAACAACAACAACAACAACAACAACAACAACAACAAAAAGACTATAAACTACTCTAGTTAGTGTATCTTGCCAGCCTAATTTGGACACAAAACTCTTGAGTACATTACACAGTAGGACTTTAACCAATATGCGTAGATATCTATCCATCATGTTACCTTGCGTTTTTATCAGTAAAAGAGAAATGTTAAAAACATGCAAAAAATTCCTTGAGATTTTCAGAACTAAGAACAATATTAATAACTCTGAGTTATTATAAGGATACGTGATACACTGTTAAGCATATATATATGCTTTAGTAATTTCCATGAAGTCATTATATGTAATTTAATGATTAATGGCTTACCTGAAAAGAGATTTTTGAATATATTATCCATGTTCCTGATTTTTTTAAGTCAATTATGTAGCACATGATTTAACTTATACTTTGGATGTCTTGCAGTCATCATTATAAATTTTATTACTGTACTGTGAGTGAGAAATATGCTTTGGAAATAATATATTGTATAGGCTATATTCTCTGACATTGAAACATAATTCTGTGGTTTTGAATTTATAAGCTTCCAGTTTTTATTATCTTTGTTTTCTTTATGTCAGACTTCCAGTTATTAAATCTTACTATTACTTCTATAGGTGTTTTCCTAAATCTTTCTCTTTTCTAATTCTCCTTGTTAATAAAGGGTAATACTTGGAAAATACCAGTGAAACTTCTTAACATTAGAAATGCCATAAAAATAAGGTCTTGTTTACCCTTAATTCAGGATTTGATGAACACAAGGAGTGGGACTTGATTATTCATATTTTAGTACCTATCTTAGGTGTCATTAGTTTATTTCTGCAAATACCTTTGTTTCCAAAGATGATTTTATAAATATAATTTTGTTGGCGACTGACTTTCTCATTGCTGATGAATAATATATATTTTACATAGAAACAAAATAAAATCATGTTAATTTAAATAACAGTAATTCTCCAATCAAAATATAGAGTGGCTGAATGAATAAAAACAAGAGTCAACTCTATGTGATGTACAGGAGACTTACTTTAGTTTCAAGGACACACATAGTCTAACAGTGAAGAAATGGAAAAATATCTGTGTGCAAAAATAAAGCAAAAGAGAACAGGGGTATCTATAATTATATCAGACAAAATAGACTTTAAGTCAAAACCTCTGACAAAAGAAGATCGTTATAAAATGATAAAGTAGTCACTTCATCAAGAGGACATAACAATTGTCAATATATATGTACCTAGCATTAGAGCACCTAAATATACTAAATGTACTAAATATACAAATATTAATAGATCTGAAGGTAATAATAGACAACAATATAATAATAGTAGTAGACTTCAATACCCAACTGTTCAATAATGAATGGTCATCCAAACAGAAAATCAATAAAAAACAAAATGAAGCAAAACAACAACAAAAACACTAGACTTGAACTATACTTTAGAACAAATGGGCCTAAGAGATATATACAGAACATTTCACCCAACAGTAGCAGAATATACATTCTTATCAATCACACATGGAATATTCTCCATGATAAATCATATTAGGTCACAAAATAAGTCTTAGAAAACTTGAATATTGAAATCATACCAAGTATATTTTTCTATTACAGTGGTATGAAACAAGACATTAATGACTGGAAGAAAACTGGAAAATTCACAAATATGTGGAAATTAAACAAGACACCCTGAACAACCAATGGGTAAAAGATGAGGTCAAAAGGAAAATAAAATATATCTTGAAACAAAAGAGATTAGGAGACAGAATATATAAAAATTAATGAGATTCAGCAAAGCAGTGTCAGCAAGAAATTTTTTAGGGATAAATGCCTATATTAAAATAAAAGAAAGATCTCAAATAAACACCTGAATTTTGTACCTCAAGGAAATAGAAAAACAATAACTAAGCACAAAATTAGCAGAAAGAAAGTCATAGTAAAGAAATTGAAAAACTTGTAGCTAGACTTACCATAGGAAAAAAAAATTACAAAAGAAAGAGGAGACACTGCAATTGATACCACAGAAATACAAACGATCATAAAAAATTATATGAACAATTATATGCCAACAAGTTGGGTAACCTAAAAGAAATGGGTACATTTCTACAACCTACCAAGTCTGAATCATGAAGAAATAGAAAATCTCAAATAACAAATAAGAAGTAAGGAGATTTAATTGGTAATCAAGAACCTACCAACAACATAAAAATTAAGACTAGATGGCTTCATGTGTGAATTCAACCAAGCATTAAAAAATATAATAATTCAATTCTTCTCAAATTCTTCTGAAAAAGTGAATGAGGCAACACTTTCAAATTTTTTTACAAGACCAGAATTACCCTGATACCAAAACCAGAAAAGGGTACTATAAGAAAACTACAGGCCAATATCGCTGATGAATACAGATGCAAAAATTCTGAACATAATACTAGCAAGCAGAATTCAACAGCACATTAAAAGAACCATATGCCACCATCAAATGAGATTTATCCCTGGGACTCAAGGATAGTTCAGCATATCCAAATCAATAAATGTGATAAATTTCATTAATGGAATGAAAGAAAAACCATGTGATCATCTTAGTAAACACATAAAAAGTATCGGATAAAATTCAACATCCTTTCATGAGAAAAACTCTCAATAGTTGGATATAGAAGGAACATATCCCAGTGTAGTAAAAACCAGATATGACAAGCCCTCATACTCAAGTATGAAAGGTTGAAAGCTTTGCCTCTAACATCAAGGAAAAGATAAGGTTGCTCACCAGTCCTATTCAACAATTCTGCAAATCATAACCAGAGCAATGAGGCAGGACAGAAATAAAAGCCATCCACATATCAAAGGAAAAAGTATAAATGTGTGTTTGTTGATGACATGATCTTGTATATAGAAAATCCTAAAATCTCCTCCAAAAACTGTTAGAAGTAGTAAACAAATTTGGAAGTTTTAGGATACAAAGTCAATATCCAGAAATCAGTTACATTTCCATATACTAACAATAAATGATCTGAAAAAGAAATAAAGGAAATATTCTCCAAAGCGAATGCTGTACATTTCTAGATAATCATTAGTACAATATAATGGTGATTTTATCAAAAATTATTAAATATGTAAAATGTACTATTTGAGCTCAATAGAGAAAATTAAAGTTATATAAGAAAAGAAGTTACATCATTTTATTGTTATTTTAGCTTTATTCCAAAAACTTCTAAAAAGGAAGAGCTCACTCATGTATGAACTTTTTTGGGGTTAACAACTTGCATTCGTATTTGTTTATAGTTAAAGGGACATCCATAGTTTAGGGACTTGTATTTTGATGTATCCATTAGAATACAATAGAGATTTTATGTCAAGTTTCTAAACTTCTAGCATTTAAACTTTATTTTTTTATATAGTTTGTGAAATTTTTTGAATGTTTATTGAAAATAGTAAAAGTACTTACATGTAAGAAATTCAATAAGAAATCAACAGATTTCATGTATCTACATGATGAAATGTGTAATCATTAAATGACTTATAATTTTATTTTATTTTTCCTTTCTTTTTATTTAAAAATAAAAGTTTTTATTTAAATGCCAGTAGGTTAACATACAGTGTAGTATTTGTTTCAGGTGTGCCATGTAGTGATTCAGTTTAAGCGTCTTGGAAATAATCTGTGGATGTCACTTAAAGGACAATAACGTTTTTTCTAACATATGGCATAGATTTTATTTTACTAACTAGGGGACACCGTTCTTCTAGTTCCCTAGAACAGCCTTATTCCCCCCAATTATAAATATGTATTTCCTGATTATGTATAATATGTTATATATACATAATATTATACATTTATAATAGTAAGCATATACCTACATGTACACTGATAATTAATCTGTTATTAATGTGAATTTTAAAGGCTCTGTGTGCATTCATCAGTTTATTTGGGATTTAAGATTTTAAGGAAAATTTGTACATAAAGGTTTAAGTTTATGGGCATGTCTATGTAGGCCCCATATTTCTTAATAGACAAATGCACTAGTTAAATTCAAAAGTTAATATTGTATGTTTTAAAACAGAAAGCCAAACAGATGTTCCAGAATATCCAGATGCTTGGTGTAATTAAAATGAAACAGCTGGATTATTAACAGAATGCATTTTTTTAATTGAAATGGCTGGAGGTTTTGAAGTAACAACATCATATTTTAAAATGACATGATTTGCTATTAGCAGCATGAAAACCTTAGCTTCTTTTCCAGTTATAAGTTAAAATCTGTTACAACATAAATTATAATCTGTAGACCTAATATGACTACCAAATTCATTATTATCAGCATTTCTAATGACTGTTTTAAATAGCAAAATTTTGAAATTTTAAAAATAAATGTTTATGTATAACATGTCTTCAAAAGTTTACTTCTAGGGGCACCGGGGTGGCTCAGTCAGTTAAGCCTCTGACCCTTGGTTTCAGCTCAGGTCATGATATCACGGTTCGTGAGTTCAAGTCCTTTGTTGGGCTCTGTGCTGGCAGCATGGAACCTGCTTGGTATTCTCTCTCTCCCTCGTTCTCTGCCTCTTCCCATTTGCACACTTGCTGTCCCTCTCTCTCAAAATAATGAATAAATAAACTTAAAAAATAATAAACATAAAATAATAATGAAAAATAAAAATGCTTAATAAAAAATAATAAAAATAAATGTTTACTTCTAGAGTAACTTTCCCAGAGATTCTCCATAAATTATAACCATACAACCCTACCAGTCTGAAAGTCAGCATTGATGCAATGCTACCATTAATTTCGCAGACGTTATTTAAATTTTCCAGCTGTCCCCAAAATATCTTTTTTACGCCATACAAGATTCTCTCCAGGAATATGTACTGCATTAGATTATCATGTTTAATCAGTATGTGTAAGATGCACACCAGATTTAAAGTCTTAGGATGAAAACAAGAATGCAAAATATCTCATAGTAAATTTTATATTGGTTACATAATGAAATGCTAGTATCTTAGATATATTAGGTTAAATGAAACATAGTATTACAATTTAAAGAGCTTTACTTCTAATTAATTTTAAATTAACAATTATATTCAAATTTATTAAAGAGGCAGGCATATATCTCAAAAGAAGAAAATATATATACATATGTCAAAAGAAAAAATTTCATTTGTGTCCTAAACCATGTACCTAAATGCATCATATACAATTTAAATTCCCAAATAGATTAGATTACTCTTCATTAACATTCTCTCCCATCTCTTATCTTTTTGGGAAAATAATACTTCAACGCCATTTTAATTAGGCTTTGGCTGCAAAGTGGGCAGATTGTTTATCCTGAGAGCTCGCCTGTGGCTAAGCCACATGACTTGCTTTGACAAATGAGATATTATCCAGTGTGATATATGCAGATGTTTCTATTGTGATTTTATTGTAAAGGTCATCCACATATGCTTTTACTGTCACTGAAAAGAGGCTTTTACTGCTTCTTGACCCCTGTTGTTACACAGTGATAGCCAGCCTGCAGTAAGGGGTCAAACTGGGTCATTGGCTAGAAGCAGAGTCCTCAAGCTGATCTTTCTTTAGATTCGTTCATCTGCAGTATATCTGAAGACTCATGAGTGTGAGAAGAGAGAGGTTAGTATTGAATGCCAATTAGTTTAGATCATTTTTGTGCAGCACTTTTTTTCTCTTTCAATACCTTTTGTGCATCTGTATTAATCCATTATCGTGGTTTTAGATGTAGAAAGTAATGACAAGTTAGTTGCAGCTATTAATATGAACTGTGGATTTGCCTCCTTATGGCCTGTCTTCTAAGTCAATATGGAACAAACTGGAAAATACATGATACAGAACAAGGATTTTATCAGCTACCTTATCCAGATGTCCATAAAAAGATCCATGAAGACCATTCTCTCGGTCAACATTTGAGTTTTTTTAGTCTATACAAAAATATCTGTAATTTATAAAAGTAAAAAATCCCCACAATCACCAATTCTTTAAAATTTGGTCAAGGCTTAATTGGGGGAAGAAACTTAGCTGGTAATTTGACCTGACTTATTCTGAAGATCTGGCATGATAACAAAGGAATTATATAATAGGCAGGGACTACAAAGAGTAATTGGCTATTACTGTGTAATTTGAGAACTTCTGGCAAATTCTTCAGTGGAATAGATTAGCTCATAACTAGTGGTATAATATGTTGAGGACTCTGCTTGTCTATACAGAAACATTGTAATAGAACATATTGAAGTAAGATATTGTATAAATTTCCTGGCCATAGGAGATGTAGTTGCAAAACCTTCATTTTCCATCCTCATCTGCTTAAATAATTGAAGGTCTTACGGAAAGCAATGCCCCACACAGCGCAAAAAGGCTGTCTCTCTCAACTAATTATTAGAATTATATAGAGAAGTGGACAGTGAATGAGAGGAGGAAAGTGAAATTGTTTAAATCCAGAAGATCAAAGCTGCCAATCTCCTCTGACTTCTATACAAATGAATTGCCCTCTTAATCTGTTGATATACCCATTGTTTGTAAGTATAACTAGCAAACAAAGCATGTATATAATTAACCAGCAAGAGCAGAAACAAAGAAGAGAGAGTGAGGAGAGCAAGATTGAGATAAATGGACATTTTTAAATATGAAAGAGAATGGAGCTATTTTATATTAGCATATGTGTAAATTTCAATTAATAAAAATAAAAAATAAGATACATGTTGAATGACTAGTGGTAAATTGTTCCTTACGTAATGTCTTTAGCACATAGAAGCCTTACAACCAAAAACACTCTAGGGGAATCAGAAACTACATTTCTAGAATATGAATTATCATTGTGAGGACATGGTCCTTCTAGGAGTATATGGGTGTGTGTGTGTGTGTGTGTGTGTGTGTGTGTGTGTGTGTGTGTGGTGTGGTGTGTTTATGAAGCACTATTATAAATCTGGGATTGGTTTCTAGACCAACACAGAGATATTGCCTCCTTTAAAACTAGATTGTTTAGCTTGGAAGGTCAGTACTTCCAGATGGAGTTTAAGATATGTGTCCAGGGACTAGAAACAAAACTTCTGTAATCATTCTACTTACCTTTTAGGTGTGAGCATGGCTTTGCAGAAGAGCAAACATCAAAGGGGAACATGTGTCCTGAAGATCCTTCTGTATTTCAATCTTTGCCTTGACTTTGGGTATAAATTTTGGCTAAGTCCCTTACTACTACCTAAGGTGTGGAGTATGTTGTTTTATAATTAGATAAAAGTAGCTCTTCTACAATATGAATAGATGATGTGCTTTCTTTGAGAAGCGTTGGTATTCTTTTGGAATATTGTGCAAATGCTGTTTGTGTTTAACCAGGCATATGTGTATGCACCTCGCATTTATGTATGTGTATGTTTAATTTAAAAATACCTGCTTGATTACAAGAAAGAATAAGAACTTTGATCTTCATTTCACACTAGACACGGAAGTCAGGGTACCAGATACTGGGCTGCTATAGCCCCATTATAGCTGCTTCCTGAAATCTTCTGGGATATTATACAGCTGTTGCTTTCTGTCATCCTTGTACCTTCAACCTTGGGTTAGTAGAACTAGCTGTTGTGACAAGCCAAATAGTGTTGTGTGCTATCCTTTGTAGTTTTCCTATCCCACCCCACACCATTGTATGGAATTGACTTATTAAGCTTTCCCGAAATTACCCAATTAAAACATGGACCCTGAATGATAATTCTACCTAGAATAAATGCATTAATGTCATTTTTACTTTTTTTATTTATGAAACTCAGAAACCATTTAAACCAAAGCAAGAAAAAGTAGAGCTTTTTGTATGTGAGATATATATCTATATATAGAGATAGAGATAGAGATATATATCTGCAATGATAGAAATGTTTTATATCTGTACTTTCTGGTATGGTAGCCAGTGCCCACATAAGGCTATTGAGCACATGAAATGTAGCTAGTATGACTAAGGAAACTGAAGTTTCACTTAATCCACTGTTAATTAACTTAAATTTACAGATTTAAAGTAAAAAAGTTACTTCTGCGTGGTGGCCACTTTTTTGGACAGTATAGCTTTAAAGTCTTTCTGACTTAGTAATGTTTGCAGCATGGGTATCTGAAGAATTCCACCCTTTTTAACAGTTGATGTTATTGGAGTTGTTGTGCTAGGTGGATTTTCTTATGTTATTAATTGGATAATAACATTTCATAATCCATTTGAAAAATCAGCATGGCAAGGTGTGTCATTAAATACATTAAATACATATGTATGTAAATATATACATAAATATAATTATATATGTATACAAACATATAATATATAATTCTATAAAAATTTTAACAGAAATGCCATTTTTAGAAGTAGCAATCTATGCACGAAAATAATTAAAAATACAAAAAATGAGCGCAAACAGCTTAATTATTTTTTTAATTGAGATATACTTGACCTTTAACATTGTATTAGTTTCAGGTGTACAACATAATTTTATATTTGTATATATCAGAGAATGATCACCGCAATAAATCTAGTTAACATCCATCACCACACATTTACAATTTTTTTCTTGTGATGAGAACTTTAAAAAAATGTTTTAATGTTTATTTATTTTTGTGAGAGAGAAAGACGGAGCGCAAGCAGAGGAGAAGCAGAGAGAGAGAGGGAGACACAGAATCTGAAGCAGGCTCTAGGCTCTGAGCTGTCAGCACAGAGCCCGAGGTGGGGCTCAAACCCAGGAACTGCAAGATCATGACCTCAGCCGAAGTCGGACGAATTAATATATTCATTCATGAAAATATACAGTGTTTATCATAGTATTATAATGGCTATGAAATAATACAGAATATATATATATATGTATATATCTTAATACTAAGTGAGAGAAATACAAAAAAGAACCATTATGTTAAACTAACATGCTTATTAGAAAATGCCAAAAAGCTATCAGTCAATCCATGTGTCCACACACCAATCCATTCGTTCTTTGACTCATCTAATTATTTACTGTCTACATCAACAAAATGAGTTAGAATTTTGCAGTCAAGGGAAAAAAGACAGTCCTAGTTTCAAATTCTTAAGTAAATACAAGGTATAATATTCAAGTACACACATATACACACATATAAATATATAATTTAGTGACATGATGGAAACTTTATAATAGCAAGTTATTCATGGGAGGCAATAAAGGTATAAAAAAGCTAGACTATGATAGATTTTACTATTGCTCATTAGTGTTTATTATTATTCAGACATTTTCTTCCCTCAGGACTAGGCTGGGCAAAGCAGGTATCTTGCTGAATTTGATCGTGACTATAGTTTGATGACTTTTGTGATAAATAAATAAGCTTCTATCTTATTTAAGCCACTGTGTTTACTTTTCCTATATTTTTAGGAAAGCCTTATTAGCATATATTCTAGTTAATAAAACATACAGTAACGATAGGAATGGGGGAAAAAAGGAAAATGAGGTCATAGGCAGCCAATGATTTTAGGGGAGAAAAGTAAATATGAGATAATATTTTCATAAGACCAAGAGCAAATGGAGAAGGAGCATGTGCATAGAAATCTAGGTTTATTAAAAATGCGCTCACAGTTGGTTACTACTGATTACAACATTTGAATTAAAGATGTTAACAGGCCAATTAGTGTTTTAACAAGATTTGTGCTAAGACTACTGCTATATTTAACTTCTATGAAAAAGATTTGAGTTGAGAAAGTTAAGGAACTGAATGGAATTAATGATTCAAAATTAATTAATTTATACATTACATGTAGAGTGATAAAAAACCAAGAATAGAGAATGAGACTGTGAGCAACATACCATCACTTGGTGATGTGGGGGAAAAATATATGACAACGTAAAAATATTATTTGGAAAAGTTTGTGCATTCTTAAAAATGTATTCCATTTTAATCAAATGGTTCACTGGATTGAGCAAAATAAAAATTCTCTGCTGGGGATAGCCTCAGAGGAAGCATAGCATTCGTGATAATTCTAAAGTTTTTCCCTTGAGCAAAGGAGAACATTGTACCATGAACAAAGAGAGATAGACAATGGTAGAAACAGAATTGGGGTCAGTGTATATCATGAGTTCTTCATTAGCCATACTAATTTTGAGATACCTTTTGGTACTCAAATAAATTGGTCAATTACACAATTAAAAATATGATTTAAAAGAAACAAACTTGTATGCATTCAACCATATGCAGGATGTCAGGAATTCTACAAAAAAAAAAAAAAAAGTAAATGCTTATTTATCAACGAAACATAAGATACAGGTTTTCTGGGTTTTATGTTATATCCTGATTCAAAGAACTGATTTTTTTAATGTTTATTTATTTATTTTCAGAGAGAGAGAGAGACCATGAGTAGGGGGAGGGAGAGAGAGAAAGAATCCCAAGTAGGCTCTGTGTTGTCATGAGATCTGACCTGAGCCAAAATCGAGTCTGTCATTCAACCGACTGAGCCACTCAGGTGCCCCCTGAATTTTCTAAAAGCATACCAATATGTTTTTGATCAAAGTTCATCATCAAATGGGTATTTAAGAACATTAAGGGATTATTATTTATTTTGTTGGCAATTTATTATGTTTACGTGAAGAGAATACTTTAGAAACATATATGGAAGTAATAGTGAAAGAATATGATGTCTGTGATTTTTCTTTAAATTTTTTTAACATTCTTTTTTTTTTAATTTTTTTAACGTTTATTTATTTTTGAGACAGAGACAGAGAATGAACAGGGGAGGGTCAGAGAGAGAGAGAGAGAGGGAGACACAGAATCTGAAACAGGCTCCAGGCTCCAGGCTCCAGGCTCCAGGCTCTGAGCTGTCAGCACAGAGCCTGACATAGGGCTAGAACCTACAGACAGCAAGATCATGACCTGAGCCAAAGTTGGACACTTAACTGACCGAGCCACCCAGGTGCCCCAGTGTGAGTTTTCTTTAAAATACTCTGAGTGGAGAAAGAAAGGTGGAAGCATAGAAGATTGACAATTATTGAAGATGTGTTATTAAAAATGCATGTAGGTTCATTATATCATTTTCTCTACCTTTGTGTACACATAAAATACTTTGAATAAAGTTAACATTCATGTGTGAATAAATATTTTTTAAAATGAGAATCTTTAAAGCGTTTTCTAAATCCTATTTCTATCATATTTTCTCATAAAGTTGTATACTACATTGACATATGAAATGCTTAAAATTCTTTAAATGATAATATTCCTCTGAACAAAATCAACACGTAAATACATTTTTTTTTATTGTTGTTGTTGTTGTTGTCCCAGTATGAGCTTGACTTCTCAAAACTTTATTCTGGATGGTTTGACCTTTATAATTACATGATTGATTAAAACAATATAAATATACTTCAAAATTGGGTAAATAGCTATCAGACATAAAAGGGCTTTTAAAATCAAGTTCTTAATGAGCTAAAGTTGATTGTATTTTTCATAATTAATGAACGTTTACTTGGATATATTTCATGTGTTGTTGTGAGAGAATTTAGCAGCAATTCTGTTTCAACGTTTTTTTCTGTTTCTATATATCTAAAAGTTTAGTGATTTTGTTCAGTTAAATAAGGACATAGAGAATATCATTCAGATATTGGAATTGCTTGTGAGTTGTAAGAAAAAAATTACAGTTTTCTCTCATCTACAACTATGTTTAATGATCCATTTGCTGACAATTGATTTTATTCCCTCTTCAAATGTGTAAAAAGCAAAGAATAGAAAATCGACTTAAAAGTGGAATTGCTACAGAGTCTTTAGAATTATTGAACATCATAGCACCAGTATCAGTCTCAGTCACCTTTTGTTGTATATCCTAGAAAGCGTTGGAGGGTTTTGTTTGTTTGTTTTGTTTTAATCCCAGGACACTACATAATAATAAACTTAAGGATCGCTGGGAGGTTTGCCTTTTTTTTTCCCCTGTAAAATAGGAATATGATAGTTTTGAAAGGAAAATGGGAATGGGAAATCTGCATCTTCTCAAAAAAATGATTTCATGCAGATTGATTTTTTAACTTTATTTTTTATTTTTTAAAATTTACATCCAAATTAGCATATAGTGAAGCAATGATTTCAGGAGTAGATTCTTTAATGCCCCTTACCCATTTAGCCCATACCCCCCCCCAATCCCTCCAGCAACCCTCAGATTGTTCTCCATATTTATGAGTCTCTTCTGTTTTGTCCCCCTCCCTGTTTTTATATTATTTTTGTTTCCCTTCCCTTATGTTCATCTGCTTTGTCTCTTAAAGTCCTCATATGAGTGAAGTCATATGATTTTTGTCTTTCTCTGACTAATTTCACTTAGCATAATACCCTCCAGTTCCATCCACGTAGTTGCAAATGACAAGATTTCATTCTTTTTGATTGCTGAGTAATACTCCACTGTGTGTGTGTGTGTGTGTGTGTGTGTGTGTGTATACATATATATGTGTGTGTATATATATATATACATATATATATATACCACATCTTCTTTATCCCTTCATCCATCAATGGACATTTGGGCTCTTTCCATACTTTGGCTATTTTTTATAGTGCTGCTATAAACATGAGGGTGCATATTCAAAACAGCACATCTCTATCCCATGGATAAATGCCTAGTAGTGCAATTGCTGGGTTGTAGGGTAGTTCTACTTTTAGTTTTTTGAGGAACCTCCATACTGTTTTCCAGAGTGGCTGCACCAGCTTGCATTCCCACCAACAATGCAAGAGAGATCCTCTTTCTCTGCATCCTCGCCAACATCTGTTGTTGCCTGAGTTGTTAATGCTAGCCATTCTGACAGGTGTAAGGTATCTCATTGTGGTTTTGATTTGTATTTCCCTGATGATGAGTGATGTTGAACATTTTTTTCATGTGTCGGTTGGCCATCTGGATGTCTTCTTTGGAGAAGTGTCTATTCATGTCTTTTGCCCATTTCCTCACTGGATTATTTGTTTTTTGGGTGTTGAGTTTGATAAGTTCTTTGTAGATTTTGGATACTAACCTTTTATGTGATATGTCATTTGCAAATATCTTCTCCCATTCTGTCGGTTGCCTTTTAGTTTTGCTGATCGTTTCCTTCACTGTGCAGAAGCTTTTTATTTTGATGAGGTCCCAGTAGTTCATTTTTGCTTTTGTATCCCTTGCCTCCAGAGACGTGTTGAGTAAGAAGTTGCTGTGGGCAAGATGAAAGAGGTTTTTGCCTGCTTTCTCCTCGAGGATTTGATGGCTTCCTGTCTTACATTTAGGTCTTTCATCCATTTTGAGTTTATTTTTGTGTACGGTGTAACAAAGTGGTCCAGGTTCATTCTTCTGCATGTCACTGTCCATTTTTCCCAGCACCACTTGCTGAAGAGACTGTCTTCGTTCCATTGGATATTCTTTCCTGCTTTTCACAGATGAGTTGGCCATAGGTTTGTGGGTTCATTTCTGGGTTCTCTATTCTATTCCATTGATCTGAGTGTCTGTTCTTGTGCCAGTACCATACTGTCTTGACAATTACAGCTTTGTAGTATAGCTTGAAGTCTGGGATTGTGATGCCTCCTGCTTTGTTTTTCTTTTTCAAGATTGCTTTGGCTATCCTGGGTATTTTCTGATTCCAGAAAAATTTTAGTATTGTTTATTCTATCTCTGTGAAGAATGCTGGTGTTACTTTGATAGGGATTGCTTTGAATATGTAGATTGCTTTGGGCAGTATTGACATTTCAACAATATTTGTTCTTCCTATCCAGGAGCATGGAATCTTTTTCCATTTCTTTCTGTCTTCATGCAGATTGATTTTAAGAGAAGCCTTCATATATGAAGTCATTGAAACTGCCTACACCCAGATTCCTCTTGAAGGATTTTTAAATTTTGTTTTAATGTTTATTTACATTTGAGAGAGAGAGAGGGAGGGAGAGAGAAAGAGAGAAGAGATGAGGTGGGGGAGAGGCAGAGAGAGACAGAGACAGAATCTGAAGCAGGCTCCAGGCTCTGAGATTTCAGCACAGAGCCCAACGCTTGGCTCAAACTCAAGAGCGTAAGATCATGACCTGAGCTGAGCTTAACTGACTGAGCCACCCAGATGCCCCTTGAAGGATTTTTATATAAAGCCACATGAGCCATTTCTCTTGTTTTAATACTCCTCCTCCAAAAGATTGAGGGAATAGGCTCTCACGAATGGCATTATGCTCACTGTACCAGCTCTGCAGTTCTTAATCCCCCCTACCCCAGTTGTCCGTCATCACTTAGATTCTGTTCCACACACTTACTAATCTGTCCTAATTGTCTACCTTTCCCCTTCCTCTAAGACCTTCTGTTGTGTACTGCCTCTAACCAACAAGCTGTCATCAGCCATGTCCCTTCATATATCCTCAGCTGTTCGCTGGACATTCCCCTCACACCATCCCCTAACTGAAATCTGACAGTTCCCTGAGGACATGGTCTTCATGGCAGGTTTCCCGACGGGAATCTATTTATATTATTTATATTTATATTTATATTTATATTTATATTTATATTTATATTTATTTATATTTATATTTATATTTATATCTATATCTACATTCCCTGGCACTTCACTTGTGTTACAGGCTATGTTAAAGTGAGGTAGATGCTCTCTATTTTCCTATTTTAGCTTCTAAATAGCTCCTCACTACCCCATTAAAAAGACTTAGTATCTTGTAACAATTATTTATATATATGTCAACCCGCACCTCATTGCCTCCCTGCATGGTTTTGAATTAGCATGTGGCATGCATGAGGAAATCGCCTCTGGAGAGGAAATGCTGGCTGAGTCTGCAGAGTCAGGAGCTATGCCATAGACTTTGCTTCGAGGCATCAGGAGATACTGGCAGGCACTGCAGCTCCAACCTCCAACATGCCATCTTCTCTATTGGAGTTGTAAGCCAATCTCTGGCCTTCCCCCTGCGGCTTGGAATGGAAATAGGTAGTAGTCACGTGACCTTCATAAAACTTCTCCACTGATGGCTTCCTGGAGTTGGTCAGACTGACCTTGGCTTCTCCATCACTAGCAGTGGCGCTTTCCCTGGTTCGAATATGGAGATCCATCTCTAAATCCAAAGCATGGTTTATGCAAATATGCCTCAAGCCACTTTTGGCCTTTCTGAGTTGCCTCAGAAATTTTACTTCCTCTCTTCATATTTCGTTCTTTCAAATATATATAATCTGATGTGAGGCACAAAAACCTGGCTATGAACATTCTCCCTCACATAAAGCACTAGACTGTCATTTAACAAATTAATATTTATCAACCTATCTATTAATGATAGATATTGAGAAGAGAAAGATGGAGGTAACAACAAAGTTTCTAGCTCCTGCAAATGTAGATAAATATTCCACCTAAAGACTGCAGACCATTGGGAAGACCCTAAAATGAAGACATTATTGCAGGTCTAATATGCTGTACATATTACACAGAAAGTACAGAGGAGTTATATTGGGAACATACAGCTAGGGAATTCACCTAGTTTAAGAAATTAAGGATTATTAAAATTACTTATAAATTTAGGTTGAAATATAAATATGAGTGGGAGAAAGATTAAGGGATGAGGGGAGGTGGTTGAAGCAAAGAACAATATACAAAAACATTCTGAATTGACTGACAGCTCAGTAGTTCACCAATCTATAACAAATATTCTGTATTCTGGGAAAGCTAGCCACGGAAATTTGTTTGGGAGACTATATGCTACGTAACTACTACATATGCAGTATAAAAGTACTTCATCATTTTCTTCAGAAAAAATTCATTGAAGTAGGTATCAGGGTCATGTTCAAATAAACTTATTAATGATAAATGTTTCTCTTGCTTTTAATATATAATTAATTTCACATATATTCTTATTTTTCCAAACTTTTCTTATAAATCACAAGGTGAAAATAATCCATTTTATAGAACCCACAGTTAAAAATGTAAGAAATGGAGTGGCGCCTGGGTGGCTCATTTGGTTAAGCATCCAACTCTTGATTTCGGCTCAGGTCATGATCTCATGGTTCATGGGATCAAGCCCCAAGTCAGGTTCCAAGCGGACATGTGAAGCCTGCTTGGGATTCTCTCCCTCCTCTCTCTCTCTGTCCCTTTCCCTGCTTGTGTGTGTGCTCTCTCTCTCCCTATAAATAAATAAATAAATAAATAAATAAATAAACATTTTTTTTAAAAAAGGCTAGTAAAATGGAACAAATAAATGTTATTTTAATCCTTAGTGGCAGTTGGGCATTCTTAAAGATGGCTTTTATCTCAAAATAAAGCACATAGGAGTCTGGAGCAGTGAATTTAAATAAAACAGAGGGCAACATCCACACACTGGTGAATAACTGGAAGCAAAAACTCTATTGATTATATTGTTGTAAGTCATTTGCTTTAATCACGACTTTTAAGACTCTTAGTTTCTACTTGACTATGAACACATAGGCATAATGTTATGAAGATAAATTACAAATTTTGAAAACTACTACATTCTTACACAAGAATAGAAAGGAATAAAATGCATTAGTGAAGAGAAAATTAAACAAAAGAAACTTGTCTTTCAAAACATAGGCAAAATTCAAATGCACAAGTGCAAAGAAATAGTCCTGAGTTATCAGAAACAAGATGAATAGAGAGGAAAAAGTTCCATCAAAACACATTTGAAGTGATATTCCTTTTTTGTAAGATAGTCTACAAAATTGGCAATTAGCAACTCTTGTTTATTGTGCAACTGCAAGTCTATTTTAGTCTTGTTTGGAAGAAAGCCCAAAACTGGAATTGCATAGTTAAGATCCTTTAAAAGAAAAGTAAGATATTTTGATAACCTTGAAAAAGCATATGTTATGCTTCAGATGACTGGATTAAATGGCTTTTTATTTAAAGGGCTTATGAAAACAAAAATAAATGTTCCACAAAGTAACAGCCAAAAGGCAGACAGGGAACATTGGTATCTCAAGAAAGCTAGGCAGAATTATGTAACACATTTATGTCTTGCAATCTGCATGGAACATTTTCTTAATTTTCACATGTAAACTCAATGTTTACAAAGACAGTGAGAGCACATTTAGATGAGTAACGCATGACTCAATGTCTGTTAAGTGCCTATGAAGTATATTTTTCTAAAGTCCAGGCTAGGCCCATTATGCCTGTTTAGTCTCCCTGGGTTGTTCTTAACAAATTTTCCTACTCTGAAAATCTAGAGTCAGAGAAAAAGTATGTCACAATGTATGTGCTTTTCATTTTGGCTAGAGAAAAAATGTTTTATAGTTTATTATCACGTGTTGTAGCCCCATCTTATTCATATTGCTTTTAAGAGGCTGTTATTTTTGGGGCGCCTGGGTGGCACAGTCGGTTAAGCGTCCGACTTCGGCCAGGTCACGACCTCGCGGTCCGTGAGTTCGAGCCCCGCGTCAGGGGCTGATGGCTCAGAGCCTGGAGCCTGTTTCCGATTCTGTGTCTCCCTCTCTCTCTGCCCCTCCCCCGTTCATGCTCTGTCTCTCTCTGTCCCAAAAATAAATAAAAAACGTTGAAAAAAAAAAAAGAGGCTGTTATTTTTATTTAACAACAACTGCAAAAAATAACTTGGAAACATAGAACATGTATGTGACATTGTCTGGTATTTTTAGTTATGTTTGGATTCAATTCACCTACTATCTTGTTCCTCAAGTTAAACAAATGCAAATTTCACTCAAGACAATATTACCAAAATGCAGTAGGCTGCAGTTTGCTTACACCCAAGAGCAAGAGGAAATAGTTTTAAAGGTAACTGAGTATGTATGTGTTTATCTAGTGTTATTACTTGGGGGATATAGCCAGCTTTATTTCACATGTAGGAATATTCACCTATCAAGATGTAGTCATTGAAGTAGATGTCCTTTTTTACCCTAGCAACATCTATGCCATTTTGCCACTCATCTCCCCCTGCTGCACCCCATTTTTTCTGATGCTCTAGTTTTATTTATTATTATTATAATTAATTATTATTTAGTGCAGAGTTTTAGTCTCAAATTAATAACAATGTATTCTCTTACTGGAAATTTTAAAAAATTCCAAAAACTCTTAAAAGGGGGGAAAAAAGCAGTGGGGGGGGGTGCGCCTGGGTGGCTCAGTTGGTTAAGTGGCCAACCTTGGCTCAGGTCATGATCCTGCCGCTCATGAATTTGAGCCCCACATCAGGCTCTGTGCTGACAGTTCAGAGCCTGGAGCCTGCTTCGGATTCTGTGTCTCCATCTCTCTCTCAAAAATAAACATTAAAAAAATTTTAAGAAAAAAAAAGGAAAAGGTACTTTTAATAGCTATCCCTAGAAGATAAATGTTCCTAATCTCGGTAGACTTTTTTCAGTTTCAAAAAATAACTCGAACAAATCTTAAATGTACAGCTCCATGAATTTTTCCAAAGTAAACTTATCCTTGAATCACATCTTCATCAAGACATACATTACCAACATTCAAATTCTCCCTTCACCTCATGCTAATGATTAATACATCTGAGAACAACCAATATTTTTACTTCTAAATCTGAATTTTCCAATTTTGAACTTTCTATAAATGGAATCATGTTCCATGTTCATTTCTGTGCTTGGCATCTGGCTTATTTCAATATCATTATATTTATTATTATTATTATTATTATTATTATCTGAATGCACTGCAATCAATAAATAAGTTGCTTTAACATTTATCTCTTATAAATTATGTGGCTAGAAACATGCTTGTGTATGTCTTGGTAATACATAGACCTTTCTTTTGGAGAATTATGTGATGAATGAATGTGATTTGTGTATGCTTAGTTTTTTAATATACTGCCAGATAATTTTCCAAAGCAGTTGTCCCAACTTAGGCTGTCACCAGTGTAAGAGAGTTCCAGTTGTTTTATACCTTGACTAGTACTCAGCATTACCTATTATCTACATGTTAGTATCTGTCTCTTTTAATGTAGCCATTTTGGTAGGTATGTGTAGTGTCTATGTTTTCAACCTATGTATTTTTGTTCTTCTTGAAGACTTATTGTGTAGCTATGTGTTTACATGGTTATTTACCCAGCATTATTTATTAAAAATGTCTTAATTTACCCACCGTCCTTTAAAGAGATTTTGTCAAATTAAGAATCCTTAGGCCTATTTAATATATCATTTCTTTGGTCTATATTCATGTCTTGAACCAATACCAAAAAGACTTAATTATTGGAGCTTTATAGTAATTCTTGGCATCTTGTAGCTTGGGTCCTGAAGTGAAAATTGTTTCAACGATTTTGGTCCTTTGCATTTCTATGAATTTTTAGTAAGTTTCTCAATTGCTATTAAAGGAAAAACTGCTATATTTTTTTTATTGGATGCTAGACATTTTGTACGAGAAATTTTTGGAAGCTATAAATCCCGTTACTCCCCACAGAAAGGATTCACCTCATCTCTGATAATCACCATGGGCACAGATCACTTAGAAATAATCAGGAATTGGGGTGCCTGGGTGGCTCAGTCAGTCAAGCATCTGACATCGGCTCAGGTTATGATCTTGGGGTTCGTGGATTTGAGCCCTGCATCGGCTCTGCTCTGACAGGTCAGAGCCTGGAGACTTGAGATTCTGGGTCTTCCCTCTCTGCCCCACCCCACTTACGCTCAGTCTCTCTCAAAAGTAAATAAACATTAAAAATTTTTTTTAAAGAAGAAATAATCAGGAACCATACCTAATCAAGGCAGATTTGTAGACTAAGTATACCTCAGTCATCTTCTGATTTACCCTAATCCTTAGATATAGTTGTCTTTTCAACTTGGAGCCTAGTATTGATATTTATAGTTTGTTCTTGACTGACACAGAACTCAGATTTTGCATTACCTTGGTGCTATAAGGATACTAAAAATAACAAAATCTTCACGGACAGTTAAAACCATTACTCGGAAAAAGAGAGTATACTCTGGAGGTCTGTGTACCTCTTTTCTCTCTGGAATTTTGGTCTCTAATATCCCGACTGCTTTTATAATCCTAAAATGAAGTTTTTCTGGCCCCAAGTCCATGAGATTGTCTAAAGCAGTGCTTTCACTTCTATTAACACCACTATGCCAAGCTTCTTAGATTTTGCCCCAAGCCAAGTGCCAGCAAATACTCAGATAAGAAGAGCAGGTGCAGAAAGTTGAGCTTGACTAACATAAATGAGCCATTCTTTTCACATCTGGTCCTTCAAATCCTGGCTGCCTCAGAAGATCTCATAGATCTTTAAACCGAAGATTGTTTGTTCTTTATGTTCATGTTTAATCTGCTTTTCTAATTCTCATTGGGATTATTTTTTGGCTACAAACTATTCAACAATAGCAAATATGAAAAATGTCTCATTTTAAAATGGAATATTTAATTTGCAAACTTTGGAAGACAATATAATAAATGGCAAGTGATCTTTTGCAGATTTCACCAATAAAAATTCAGTGTATATGTTACTGAAGTCCTTTGATATTTCTTTTACTCTTAAATTTTTAAAAGTACAATATATATTTTTTATTCCCTCTCTGCTCCATGAATATGCATCTTCCAAACTGCTTTTCTGATTTGTTTTAGGTGTAACAATTTTAGTTTTATTTTACTACTATTTTTACTGCTTCATTTGTAATTTTTTACTTCTGGGGTTCTGGTTATTTGTAGATTTATTCCAGATATGAATTATATATACCTAACATTGTCTCTCCTATCATCTTTATCTTTTCCTTTTGTCTGCAGTTTTGAAATTATTTTTTAAGATTATTTATTTATTTTTAGAGAGAGAGAGAGAGAACCAGCAGGAGAGGGGGGCAATGAGAGAGAGGGGACAGAGGATCTGAAGCAGGCTCCCTGATGACAGCAGAGAGCCTGGAGTGGGGCTCGAACTCATGAACCGTGAGATTATGACCTGAGCCAAAGTCAAATGCTTAACCAACTGAGCCACCCAGCCATCCCCAAACTGGAGCTCCCCTTTTCTCTGCATTTTTTAAAATATTGTTTCGCAGTTTGTATTTATTTATTTTGAGATAGATAGAGAATGAGAGACAGGGGGCAGAGAGAGAGAGAGAGAGAATCCCAAGAAACCTCCGCACTGTCCACTTAAAACCCTATGCGGGCCTTGAAGTCATAAACTGTGAGATCATGACTTGAGCCTATACCAACAGTCGGAGGCTTAACCCACAGAGCCACCCAGGTGCTCTTTCTCTGCATCTTAAAAGTATATTTCTCATTTGGTTCATAGGTTAAACTCTACTTATCTATTTTTTCCAAGATGGGAATTTTTTTATTAATTGTGTCGTCAGTGTTATTTTTATAGCATTTTATATTTTATTTTCATGGGTTTATTTTTCTCATGGTTCACTAGTTTTTGTTTTGTTTTTTAGAAAACATTTAATTTGCAAAGCAGATCCTTTTTAACAGTCTTTGAATTTCTGCAATAAATATATCCTATACATTTTCTTTGTAAGTTTATGTTAAAATTTTTCATTCTACTGAATTTTCCAATGACATATTTTAGGTTTATTTTCTTTTATTATTCTTATAACAAAAAGTATATCCATACATATATTTTCTTTTAATTTCTTGCTATCCTTCTGAGTCCACGCAAAGTCTCTTGACATTTTTAAATGATGGGCAGAAGACATGAATAGACACTTTTCTAAAGAAGACATCCAGATGGCCAACAGGCACATGACAAGATGCTCAACATCAGAATGCTAAAATGAACAAATAAAGAGACTATAGATGCTGGAGAGGATGTGGAGAAATGGGAACCCTCTTGCACTATTGGTGGGAATGCAAACTGGTGCATCCACTGTGGAAAACAGTGTGGAGGTTCCCCCCAATATCAAAAATAGACCTACCCTATGACACAGCAGTAGTACTGCTAGGAATTTACCCAAGGGATATAGGAGTGCTAATATATAGGATCACTTGTACCCCAATGTTTATAGCAGCACTTTCAACAATAGCCAAACTATGGAAAGAGCTTAATCTCCATCAACTGATCAATGGATAAAGAAATTGTGGTTTATATACACAATGGAATACTACTTGGCAATGAGAAAGAATGAGATATGGCTTTTTGTAGCAATGTGGATGGAACTAGAGAGTGTGATGCTAAGTGAAATAAGTCAGGCAGAGAAAGACAGATATCATATGTCTTCATTCATATGTGTATCCTGAAAAACTTTACAGAAGTCTATGGGGGAGGAGAAGGGGGAAAAAAGTTACAGAGAGGGAAGGAGGCAAACCACAAGAGACTCTTAAATACTGAGAAAAAACTGAGGGTTGATGGGAGGTGGGGGAGAGGGGAAAGTGGGTGATGGTCATTGAGGAGGGTACCTGTTGGGATGAACACTGGGTTTTGTATGGAAACCAACTTGACAATAAATTATATTTAATATAAACAAACAAAATAAATAAATAAATACATGAAGTAGATGCCTAATCTAAAATTATTTTCTAGCTAGTGTAAAACTATTTGTATGTGGGTGGTGAGTGTGTGTGAGAGAGAGATGATCTAAACATGTTAAAATTCATCAATAGGTAGATAGTGTGAAAACAACCACAGTAATTCAATTTTTATTTTTTTAAATTTATTAAATTTTTTAAATTTTTTAACTTTCTTTCTTTATTTTTCTTAATATATGAAATTTATTCTAAAATTGGTTTCCATACAACAACCAGTGCTCATCCCAAAAGATGCCCTCCTCAATATCCATCACCCACCCTCCCCTCCCTCCCACCCCCCATCAACCCTCAGTTTGTTCTCAGTTTTTAAGAGTCTCTTATGCTTTGGCTCTCTCCCACTCTAACCTCTTTTTTTTTTCCTTCCCCTCCCCCATGGTCTTCTGTTAAGTTTCTCAGGATCCACATAAGAGTGAAACCATATGGTATCTGTCTTTCTCTGTATGGCTTATTTCACTTAGCATCACACTCTCCAGTTCCATCCACGTTGCTACAAAGGACCATATTTCATTTTTCTCATTGCCACATAGTACTCCATTGCGTATATAAAGCACAGTTTCTTTATCCATTGATCAGTTGATGGACATTTAGGTTCTTTCCACAATTTGGTTATTGTTGAGAGTGCTGCTATAAACATTGGGGTACAAGTGCCCGTATGCATCAGTACTCCTGTATCACTTGGGTAAATTCCTAGCAGTGCTACTGCTGGGTCATAGGGTAGGTCTATTTTTAATTTTTTGAGGAACCTCCACACTGTTTTCCAGAGTGGCTGCACCAGTTTGCATTCCCACCAACAGTGCAAGAGGGTTCCCGTTTCTCCACATCCTCGCCAGCATCTATAGTCTCCTAATTTGTTCATTTTGGCCACTCTGACTGGCGTGAGGTGATATCTGAGTGTGGTTTTGATTTGTATTTCCTTGATGAGGAGCAATGTTGAGCATCTTTTCGTGTGCCTGTTGGCCATCCGATGTCTTCTTTAGAGAAGTGTCTATTCATGTCTTCTGCCATTTCTTCACTGAATTATTTGTTTTTCGGGTGTGGAGTTTGGTGAGCTCTTTATAGATTTTGGATACTAGCCCTTTGTCTGATATGTCATTTACAAATATCTTTTCCCATTCCATTGGTTGCCTTTTAGTTTTGTTGATTGTTTCCTTTGCAGGGCAGAAGCTTTTTATCTTCATGAGGTCCCAATAGTTCATTTTTGCTTTGAATTCCCTTGCCTTTGGGGATGTGTCACGTAAGAAATTGCTGCGGCTGAGGTCAGAGAGGTCTTTTCCTGCTTTCTCCTCTAGGGTTTTGATGGTTTCCTGTCTCATAGTCAGGTCCTTTATCCATTTTGAGTTTATCTTTGTGAATGGTGTAAGAAAGTGGTCCGGTTTAATTCTTCTGCATGTTGCTGTCCAGTTCTCCCAGCACCATTTGTTAAAGAGACTGTCTTTTTTCCATTGGATAGTCTTTCCTGCTTTGTCAAAGATTAGTTGGCCATACTTTTATGGGTCTAGTTCTGGGGTTTCTGTTCTATTCCATTGGTCTATGTGTCTGTTTTTGTGCCAATACCATGCTGTCTTGATGATGACAGCTTTGTAGTAGAGGCTAAAGTCTGGGACTGTGTTGCCTCCTGCTTTGGTCTTCTTCTTCAAAATTACTTTGGCTATTCGGGGCCTTTTGTGGTTCCATATGAATTTTAGGATTGCTTGTTCTAGCTTCGAGAAGAATGCTGGTACAATTTTGATTGGGATTGCATTGAATGTGTATATAGCTTTGGGTAGTATTGACATTTTGACAATATTTATTCTTCCAACCCATGAGCACAGAATGTTTTTCCATTTCCTTATATCTTCTTCAGTTTCCTTCATAAGCTTTCTATAGTTTTCAGCATACAGATCTTTTACATCTTTGGTTAGATTTATTCCTAGGTATTTTATGCTTCTTGATGCGATTGTGAATGGGATCAGTTTCTTTATTTGTCTTTCTGTTGCTTCATTATGAGTGTATAAGAATGCAACTGATTTCTGTACATTGATTTTGTATCCTGCAACTTTGTTGAATTCATGTATCAGTTCTAGCAGACTTTTGGTGGAGTCTATCGGGATTTCCATGTGTAATATCATGTCATCTGCAAAAAGTGAAAGCTTGACTTCATCTTTGCGAATTTGGATGCCTTTTATTTCCGTTTGTTGTCTGATTGCTGTTGCTAGAACTTCCAACACCATGTTAAACAACAGCGGTAAGAATGGACATCCCTGTCGTGTTCCTGATCTCAGGGGAAAAGCTCTCAGTTTTTCCCCATTGAGGATGATGTTAGCTGTGGGCTTTTCATAAATGGCTTTTATGATCTTTAAGTATGTTCCTTCTATCCTGACTTTCTCGAGGGTTTTTATTAAGAAAGGATGCTGAATTTTGTCCAATGCTTTTTCTGCATTGATTGACAGGATCGTATGGTTCTTATCTTTTCTTTTATTAATGTGATGTATCACGTTGATTTGTGAATGTTGAACCAGCCCTGCATCCCCGGAACGAATCCCACTTGATCATGGTCAATAATTCTTTTTATATGCTGTTGAATTCGATTTGCTAGTATCTTATTGAGAATTTTTGCATCCATATTCACCAGGGATATTGGCCTGTAGTTCTCTCTTTTTTTACTGGGTCTCTGTCAGGTTTAGGAATCAAAGTAATACTGGCTTCATAGAATGAGTCTGGAAGTTTTCCTTCCCTTTCTATTTTTTGGAATAGTTTGAGGAGGATAAGTATTATCTCTGCTTTAAATGTCTGGTAGAATTCCCAGGGAAGCCATCTGGTCCTGGACTCTTATTTGTTGGGAGATTTTTGATAACCGATTCAATTTCTTTGCTGGCTCTGGGTCCGTTCAAGCTTTCTATTTCCTCCAGTTCGAGTTTTGGAAGTTTGTGGGTGTTTAGGAATTTGTCCATTTCTTCCAGGTTGTCCAGTTTGTTGGTATATAATTTTTCATAGTATTCCCTGATAATTGCTTGTATATCTGAGGGATTGGTTGTAATAATTCCATTTCCATTCATGATTTTATCCATTTGGGTCATCTCCCTTTTCTTTTTGAGAAGCCTGGCTAGAGGTTTGTCAATTTTTTTTTTTATTTTTTCACAAAACCAACTCTTGGTTTCATTGATCTGCTCTACAGTTTTTTTAGATTCTATATTGTTTATTTCTGCTCTGATCTTTATTATTTCTCTTCTTCTGCTGGGTTTAGGGTGTCTTTGCTGTTCTGCTTCTATTTCCTTTAGGTGTGCTGTTAGATTTTGTATTTGGGATTTTTCTTGTTTCTTGAGATAGACCTGGATTGCAAATGTATTTTCCTCTCAGGACTGCCTTCGCTGCATCCTAAAGTGTTTGGATTGTTGTATTTTCACTTTCGTTTGTTTCCATATATTTTTAAATTTCTTCTCTAATTACCTGGTTGACCCATTCATTCTTTAGTAGGGTGTTCTTTAACCTCCTTGCTTTTGGAAGTTTTCCAGACTTTTTCCTGTGGTCGATTTCAAGCTTCATAGCATTGCGGTCTGAAAGTATGCATGGTATGATTTCAATTCTTGTATACTTATGAAGGGCTGTTTTGTGACCCAGTATATGATCTATCTTGGAGAATGTTCCATGTGCACTAGAGAAGAAAGTATATTCTGTTTCTTTGGGATGCAGAGTTCTAAATATATCTGTCAAGTCCATCTGATCCAATGTATCATTCAGGGCCCTTGTTTCTTTCTTGATCCTGTGTCTAGATGATCTATCCATTGTTGTAAGTGGAGTATTAAAGTCTCCTGCAATTACCACATTCTTGTCAATAAGGTTGCTTATGTTTGTCAGTAATTATTTTATATATTTGGGGGCTCCCGTATCCAGCACATAGACATTTATAATTGTCAGTTCTTCTTGATGAATAGACCCTATAATTATTATATAATGCCCTCCTTCATCTCTTGTTACAGCCTTTAATTTAAAGTCTAGTTTGTCTGATGTGAGTATGGCTTCTCCAGCTTTCTTTTGTCTTCCAGTAGCATGATAAATAGTTCTCCATCCCCTCATTTTCAATCTGAAAGTATCCTCAGGTCTAAAATGAGTCTCTTGTAGACAGCAAATAGATGGGTCTTGTTTTTTTATCCATTCTGATACCCTATGTCTTTTTGTTGGCACATTTAGTCCATTTACATTCAGTGTTATTATAGAAAGATAGGGGTTTAGAGTCATTGTGATGTCTGTAGGTTTCATGCTTGTAGCGATGTCTCTGGTACTTTGTCTCACATGATCCCCCTTAGGATCTCTTGTAGGGCTGGTTTAGTGGTGATGAATTCCTTCAGTTTTTGTTTGTTTGGGAAGACCTTTATCTCTCCTTCTATTCTAAATGACAAACTTGCTGGATAGAGGATTCTCGGCTGCATATTTTTTTCTGTTCATCACATTGAAGATTTCCTGCCATCCCTTTCTGGCCTGACAAGTTTCAGTAGAGAGATCCGTCACGAGTCTTATCAGTCTCCCTTTATATGTTAGAGCATATGTTTATCCCTAGCAGCTTATAGAATTTTTTCTTTATCCTTGTATTTTGCCAGTTTCAGTATGATATGTCGTGCAGAAGATCGATTCAAGTTACATCTGAAGGGAGTTCTATGTGCCTCTTGGATTTCAATGCCTTTTTCCTTCCCCAGATCCGGGAAGTTCTCAGCTATTATTTCTTCAAGTACACCTTCAGCACCTTTCCCTCTCTCTTCCTCCTGTGCAATACCAATTATGCATATATTATTTCTCCTTAGTGCATCACTTAGTTCTCTAATTTTCCCCTCATACTCCTGGATTTTTTTTCTCTCTTTTTCTCAGCTTCTTCTTTTTCCATAATTTTATCTTCTAGTTCACCTATTCTCTCCTCTGCCTCTTCAATCCGAGCTGTGGTCGTCTCCATTATTTTGCAGCTCATTAATAGCATTTTTTAGCTCCTCCTGGCTGTTCCTTAGTTCCTTGATCTCTGTAGCAATAGATTCTCTGCTGTCCTTTATACTGTTTTCAAGCCCAACGATTAATTTTATGACTATTACTCTAAATTCACTTTCTGTTACATTGTTTAAATCATTTTTGATCAGTTAGTTAGCTTTTGTTATTTCCTGGAGGTTTTTCTGAGGGGAATTCTTCCGTTTCATCATTTTGGATAGTCCCTGGAGTGGTGCGGGACTGCGGGGCACTTCCCCTGTGCTGTCTTGAATAACTTGCGTTGGTGGGCGGGGCCGCAGTCAGACCTGATGTCTGCCCCCTCCCCACTGCTGGGGCCACAGTCAGACTGATGTGTGCCTTCTCTTTCCCTCTCCTAGGGGAGGGATTCACTGTGGGGTGGCGTGGCCCGTCTGGGCTACTTGCATACTGCCAGGCTTGTGGTGCTGGGGATCTGGCATGTTAGCTGGGGTGGATCAGCAAGGTGCACAGGGGCGGGAGGGGCAGGCTCAGCTCGCTTATCTTGAGATGAACCGCTTCGGGAGGGGCCCTGTGGCACTGGGAGGGAGTTAGACCCGCCCCTGGAGGGATGGATCCACAGAAGCACAGTGTTGGGTGTTTGCGCAGTGCAAGCAAGTTCCCTGACAGTAACTGGTTCCCTTTGGGATTTTGGCTGGGGGATGGATGAGGGAGATGGTGTTGGCAAGTGCCTTTGTTCCCCACCAAGCTGCTCTCTATTGTCCAGGGCTCAACAACTCTCCCTCCTGTTGTCCTCCAGCCCTCCCGCTCTCAGAGCAGAGCTGTTAACTTATAACCTTCCAGATGTTATGTCCCGCTTGCTGTTCGAACACACTCTGTCTGGCCCCTCCACTTTTGCAAGCCAGACTCGGGGCCTCTGCTTTGCTGGCGGGCAGCCCCTCCACCCTGGCTCCCTCCCACCAGTCCCTGTAGCGTGCTCTGCCTCTCCGCCCTTCCTACCCTCTTCCATGGACCTCTAGTCTAGGCTTGGCTCCAGAGAATCCATTCTGCTAGTCTTCTGGTGTTTTCCTGGGTTATCTAGGCAGGTGTAGGTGGAATCTAAGTGATCAACAGGACGTGGTGAGCCCAGCGTCCTCCTACGCCACCATCTTCCAGTAATTCAATTTTTAAATCACTTTATTGAGTTATGCTTAACATGTAAGAAGCTGTATGTATTTAATGTCTACAATTAGATGAGTTTGAGGATAAATATACATGCATGAAACCATCAACGTTATAGACCTATAAATCATCTCCTAAAGTTTCATCCTGCCCCTTGACATTATTATTATTATTATTATTATTATTATTATTATATTTAATTATAACACCATAATATCTACCTTTTTAGCAAATGTTAAGTGTACAATAATTATTGCTAACGATAAGCACTATATAGAAGATCTCCAGAATTATTTATTTTGCATAAGTATAACTTTGTATTCTTTGATCCTCACCTCCCCCATTTCCCCCTATTTGGCAACCACCTTTCTACCCTCTGCTTCTATGAGTTTGACTATATTAGATTACACATGTAAGTAAGAACATTTGGTATTTGTCATTCTGTGTCTGGCTTATTTCACTGGACATAATATCCTCTGGGCTTATTCATATTGTTGCAAATGACAATATTTCCTTCTTTTTTAAGGCTAAGTAATATCCCATTGTGTTTATATACCACAAATTATTTATGTGTTCATCAAGGTAGATTTAGATTGCTTCCATATCTTGGATATTGTGAATATAGCTGAAATGAACATGGGAATGTAGGTATCTCTTTGAGATCCTAATTTCAATTTCTTTGTGATTTTAATATGTAAAAATATAAGAAAATGTAACTGGGCTAATTGTACTTTTTTTTACTTTAACAGTATAGTTCAATATAGCTATGTTAGTACTATGGTTATTTTAGCTATACATTTTATTTTAGTTATAATAAAAATCTTTAAAACTATGGAGTTAAAAGATATGAACTCCAAGTATTATATAACCAAGTATTTGTATAATGTATATATCTTTACATTAAATTATTGTGCATATGTTTTAATAAATAATATTTGTAATTTATAAGAATTTATAGTCACTGCAAGGTATAAATTTTTTCATTGTCCTATAATTAAATGATTGTTTAAATTATCCATGTAAACTTCAAAATTTGAAGGTGATACAGTGAAATTATATCTTTTTTACTACCAGATAAAATTCCAACATTCATAGATCAAATATTTGGAAGAAATGGGAATAGAAATCATATCTGTAAGCATGTAATTTTTACTTTCATTTTTAAAATTACAAGACTTAATTAGAATTAAAGAAGATTAAATTAGACCAACTAAATGCCAGTGAAAGATAAATGATTGAGGAAAGTGATAAAGGTCCTGGAAAAACATGTTGTGTGTCAACAGTTTACTCTTACCTTAGATTATAACTTCAACTCTTACAAATCAAGAGACAGTTTAATCTTCAGGTTTAGAGTCTGGCTAATCTCCTTGTATTCCTTCTTATTTTTATTCCTTCTTCATTACAAGCATGCATTCTTCTCTCAGACTCTAAGTTACAGATAAGTCTTCAGGACTGTAGACTTGTCTTGTCATCCCAATAGAGCCTTGTTTACTCTGAACAATGGAGGTGTCTCATCTATAAGGATTCCTTTGGCCCCCAAAACGTACATTGTTAATTGGAAAAATGGTGATCATAGTGATTTACTTTCTTTATTATTGAGGATACAAAATAGCAGCAATTCTAAGAAATAATTTCCTTGCCAATCACTGGAGATAAAGGAAAAAAAACCTATTAGCTTAAAGTGATAGAGACTGAGAGAGACTGACAGAGACAGAGAGGTAGAGAAAGGAAAAGAATGGCAAGATAGCTAACAAGTGCAGACTAAAGAAGGAGAAAAGTAAGAAGAAATTAAAAGGCAGATTTCAAATAAAAATATACTAGTGCATCTGAAATTTAAAATTTAATCTGAGTCTTCATGAAGAATGAAAAGAAAAAATATTTTCCTACTTCTTTATGCCAGTTTTATGAAGTATTTTTAATTTTGAGCTCAATTGTCAGTGAAGACTATTTTTTAAGTGATATATCAATGAAAAAATACAAGTAAACTATATGAAAAACTATTCAATTATTATTTTGGTGAACTTTAAAAACCACTGTTAGTATTTTTTCTTTTTATTTTATAAGATTTTAATGTATAAATTACTTCTTGTCATTTATTATAGATTATCATGCTAAAATAGTTCATGATTAAATACAGGTCTTGTAGATGTAATCAAAAATAATTTTAACGTTAAAACCATGCACTAAATTGTCTTCCAAGTTTGTATAAATAGGTTTATTTAACTTTTTCAGAAATTATCATTTAAAATGTGTGTATTTGGATTAATTTGTCTATGTGGAATGAGATACAAGATTAAATTATTGGTAGTTACAATATTTAATCACCAAAGTGGTTTTGCTATTTGCTGGAATCATTAAGAACCAGGTAGATTTGTGCGTAAGTAATATACTAAATTTAATAGGTCGGTGAAAATAATATTTTGATTTGTATTTTAGCACACAGAAATGTGTTTAACTTAAATTAATCTAAAAATGCTATTGCAAGTTACTAAGATATAAATCAGCAATAAAGGGTTTAGATATAAAATGTTTTTATATCTCATTTCTAAACATGGAGCTAAATTTTCAATAATTTTTCTGATTTAAATCAGTGTACAAGAATAGACGTAAATTCTTTCATTAGCCCAACATATATATTATTTTGTGTTCTATAAGTTAGCTTTTCATGCATAACAGTTGTTTGACCCCAAACTTTTTGTCCCAAATGTAATGTTTATAACAACAGTCATTTATTTAGTGATGAGTTTGTGGCTTGTCAATTTGGCTGGACTTCGCCAAGAATGTTTTCTGGTGTTTTGGAATGAAGCACATCGGTGTGTTGGTACTCAGTTGTCTGTCAGTAACATAACCATCTACCAACAGAGCATCAGATTGATGAAAAAGACTTGCGCAGGCTTAGTGACATGATGATAGAAAGGTTTCAAATGCAATAAGACAAATGCCTTTCAAAGCCCTGCTTGCTTTATGTCCACTTTTCCTTTGTCTGTGGTGCTTGCCATGGCCAAACTCAGAGTTAGTATATAAGAGTAATATCAAAGGGCAAAGATATAAAGAAAGGAATAACTTGTGGCCCGTTTTTCATTTTACCATAGCTGCTGTATCTTACTTGAAAGTCTCGTATAGCCACTACCCTCAGTTTGAACAAAAGTGTGTTCTCCTCGGAGGCATCTAAATCTGCTTTCCAAAATTTGACTCATGTTCTGACCAATAACAATGGCAATCCTGGATCATACTTAACCTTTCCAAAGAGTAGTCATGTGTAAAGGACAACTTGATCCTATAACAAAGTGTTATATTTTAAAGTATAGGTCAGTAATTGTATGTGAGAATATACACTGCTACATAGAAATTAACTAATCAGAGCACAGCTTTTCAATGTTTAAAACAGAATAAGCTTTCCTATAAAAAGCAGCACTTTGGGGGCACCTGGGTGGCTTAGTCGGTTAAGCGTCCGACTTCAGCTCAGGTCATGTTCTTGCGGTTTGTGGGTTTGCTCCCCGTGCTGGGCTCTGTGCTGACAGCTTGGAGTCTGGAACCTGCCTCGGATTCTGTGTCTCCCCTCTCTCTCTGCCCCTCCCCTGCTCATGCTCTGTCTCTTTCTGTCTCTCAATAATAAATAAACGTTAAAAAAACTAAAATAAAAAGCAGCACTTTTGTGACATTTTAATATTCCTCTCCTTCTTCACCTTCTCTTTCAACAAAATCCACACCAACCTCCTCAATCCTTCTTAAGAGCAGCCATATCCTCATGGGCCTCAGAATGCTTTCCTGTGTGCATGCCTTCACCACATAACAGGCACACTTGGCATATATTAGGTCAAACTTGTGGTCTGGGTGAACCCAGGCTTCAGCAATGGCTGTGGTGTTGCTCAGCATACACACAGCTTGCCAGGTACCAGGTACCAGGTACCACAGTGGGAGGCTGGTAATTAATGCCAACTTTGAAGTCTGTGGAGCACCAGTCCACAAACTGGATGGTATCCTTGGTCTTAATGGTGGCAATGGCAACACTGTCATTCTTTGGTCACCATGTTGCCATGGTACAACAGATAGCAAGCCGTGTATTTACTGTGACGAAAGTCACATTTCGCCATCTGGTTGGCTGGCTCAAAGCATGCATAGGTGATCTATGCTACAGAAAGCTGTTCATGGTAGGCTTTGTAAGCAGAGACGTCAGGAGCATATGAGGCTAGAGGGAAGTGGATTCAAGGATAGGGCACCAGGCTGGTCTGGAATTCTGTCATATCAACATTTAGGGCTCCATGAAATCTGAGGGAAGCAGTGATGGAGGACACAATTTAATCTATTAACCTATTGAGGTTAGTGTATGTTGCACCTGTTTCACTGAAGAAGGTGTTGAAGAAGTCATCTCCTCCCCCAGTGGTCTTGTCACTTGGCATTTGACCACTGGACTGGATGCCGTGTTCCAGACAATAGAGCTCCTGGCAGGCATTGCCAGTCTGGACATCAGCCTGGCCAATATGGGTAGAGATGCACTCACACATGGCTGCTGCTTTGTGGCTGTCAAGAAGATGGCAACCAGGTAAAGGAGAGACTGTTGCTTCTTAACAGCCTGACTCTTAGGCGATCAGTGTAAGAAAATATTTTAATGGAAATCAAATATTTTAATGGAAATATTTTAATGGAACACTATATGTCTTTCTTCTAGCTTAAGGAATAAAATATTATGAATAAAATCAAAACTCATTGTCATAATGGACACATTTCTCCCTTATGAAAATATATGATCACTATACTGATTTGGGAATTTATCATTCCCATACGTAACTATATATAGCTGATATATATCCTATCTTTATATTTCTACCTACACAAAATTGTTGTGTCAATATATAAATTAATTGCAAAACCCTCCATGTATATTTGTATAGATCTCTTTTTCTCTACACTTATTATTGTTGTGTAAATCCATTGTTGATAATATGGATCTGGTAAATTGATCACTAGATGACTGCTGTTGTAACTATTTATTTTATGAGTATACTGGGCTTTATGGAATGCCCTGTAGACGAATATTGTTGTGCAGAGGGATTGTACATTTTATGTATCTGTAATTTTAAAAACAAATGGACAGTTTATATTTCTTGAATTAGTTAGAACTAGATAATCTGTTATTGTTAGTGTGTTAGCCATCATGTTTTCAAATAACACCTATCTCCTATATAAATATAGACGATGATAAAGTAGATAACGAGAAACTCATTGTAAAACCCAAGGTCACACAGATTTTCTCTAGATATTGTATAGTTTTACATTTTGTATTAAAGTTTATGATCTACCTTGAATTAAATTTTGTGTAAGTTATGAGACAGGGGCTAAATTAATTATTTTGCATTTGGAAAGTCCATTGTTCCACTACCATTAGTTGAAGAGATTAAGTGTCTTCATTGAATTACCTTTGCATTTTTATGATTCATCAAGTCACTCTATTGGTGTGGATTATTTTGGGTCTTTATTCTGTTCCATTGACCTATGTATTTATTCTTTCACCAATACAGCACTGTCTTCATTATAATAGTTTTATAGTAAATCTAAAATCTAGTATTATGGCTCCTCAACTGTATTCATTTTCAGAATAGTTTGGAGGTATTATAGTTCCCTTTTTATTAATAAAATTTGAACTCTGCTTGTCAATATTTTTGATTTTTCCTGAGGTATCTCTCCTTGGTGCACAGACAGTTGCCTTCTCATAGTGGCCTTACATAGTCATTACTCTGAGTGCATATCCTTGTGTATCTTTTTTTTTTTAATATAATCTCAGATTTATTTTCATTTTTTAAAAATTTACATCCAAATTAGTTAGCATATGGTGCAACAGTGGTTTCAGGAGTAGATTACTTCATGCCCCTCCCCCATTTAGCCCATCCCTCCTCCCACCACCCCTCCAGTAACCCTCAGTTTGTTCTCCATATTTATAAGTCTCTTATGTTTTGTCCCCTCCCTGTTTTTAGATTATTTTTGTTTCCCTTCTCTTATGTTCATCTGTTTTGTCTCTTAAAGTCCTCATATGAGTGAACTCATATATTTGTTTTTCTCTGACTGACTAATTTCACTTACCATAATACCCTCCAGTTCCATCCACGTAGTTGCAGATGGCAAGATTTCATTCTTTTTGATTGCCAAGTAATACTCCAAGTTATGTATATATATATGTATATATATATATGTATATATATATATATACTATATATATATATATATATACATATATATATATATAGTATATATATATTATATATACACATATATATATACCACATCTTCTTTATCCATTCATCCATCAATGGACATTTGGGCTCTTTCCATACTTTGGCTATTGTTGATAGTGCTGCTATAAACATTGGGGTGTATGTGCCCCTTCGAAACAACTGTATCCCTTGGATAAATACCTAGTAGTGCAATTTCTGTGTCATAGGGTAGTTCTATTTTTAGTTTTTTTTTTTTTTTTTTTTTTTTTTTTTTTTTTTTTTTAATTTATTTATTTTTTTTAATATATGAAATTTACTGTCAAATTGGTTTCCATACAACACCCAGTGCTCATCCCAAAAGGTGCCCTCCTCAATACCCATCACCCACCCTGCCCTCCCTCCCACCCCCCATCAACCCTCAGTTTGTTCTCAGTTTTTAACAGTCTCTTATGCTTTGGCTCTCTCCCACTCTAACCTCTTTTTTTTTTTTTTTCCCTTCCCCTCCCCCATGGGTTTCTGTTACGTTTCTCAGGATCCACATAAGAGTGAAACCATATGGTATCTGTCTTTCTCTGTATGGCTTATTTCACTTAGCATCACACTCTCCAGTTCCATCCACGTTGCTACAAAAGGCCATATTTCATTTTTTCTCATTGCCACGTAATATTCCATTGTGTATATAAACCACAATTTCTTTATCCATTCATCAGTTGATGGACATTTAGGCTCTTTCCATAATTTGGCTATTGTTGAGAGTGCTGCTATAAACATTGGGGTACAAGTGCCCCTATGCATCAGTACTCCTGTATCCCTTGGATAAATTCCTAGCAGTGCTATTGCTGGGTCATAGGGTAGGTCTATTTTTAATTTTCTGAGGAACCTCCACACTGCTTTCCAGAGCGGCTGCACCAATTTGCATTCCCACCAACAGTGCAAGAGGGTTCCCATTTCTCCACATCCTCTCCAGCATCTATAGTCTCCTGATTTCTTCATTTTGGCCACTCTGACTGGCGTGAGGTGGTATCTGAGTGTGGTTTTGATTTATATTTCCCTGATGAGGAGCGACGTTGAACATCTTTTCATGTGCCTGTTGGCCATCCGGATGTCTTCTTTAGAGAAGTGTCTATTCATGTTTTCTGCCCATTTCTTCACTGGGTTATTTGTTTTTCGGGTGTGGAGTTTGATGAGCTCTTTATAGATTTTGGATACTAGCCCTTTGTCCGATGTGTCATTTGCAAATATCTTTTCCCATTCCGTTGGTTGCCTTTTAGTTTTGTTGGTTGTTTCCTTTGCTGTGCAGAAGCTTTTTATCTTCATAAGGTCCCAGTAATTCACTTTTGCTTTTAATTCCCTTGCCTTTGGGGATGTGCCGAGTAAGAGATTGCTACGGCTGAGGTCAGAGAGGTCTTTTCCTGCTTTCTCCTCTAAGGTTTTGATGGTTTCCTGTCTCACATTCAGGTCCTTTATCCATTTTGAGTTTATTTTTGTGAATGGTGTGAGAAAGTGGTCTAGTTTCAACCTTCTGCATGTTGCTGTCCAGTTCTCCCAGCACCATTTGTTAAAGAGACTGTCTTTTTTCCATTGGATGTTCTTTCCTGCTTTGTCAAAAATGAGTTGGCCATACGTTTGTGGGTCTAGTTCTGGGGTTTCTATTCGATTCCATTGGTCTATGTGTCTGTTTTTATGCCAATACCATGCTGTCTTGATGATGACAGCTTTGTAGTAGAGGCTAAAGTCTGGGATTGTGATGCCTCCTGCTTTGGTCTTCTTCTTCAAAATTACTTTGGCTATTCGGGGCCTTTTGTGGTTCCATATGAATTTTAGGATGGCTTGTTCTAGTTTCAAGAAGAATGCTGGTGCAATTTTGATTGGGATTGCATTGAATGTGTAGATAGCTTTGGGTAGTATTGACATTTTGACAATATTTATTCTTCCAATCCATGAGCAGGGAATGTCTTTCCATTTCTTTATATCTTCTTCAATTACCTGCATAAGCTTTCTATAGTTTTCAGCATACAGATCTTTTACATCTTTGGTTAGATTTATTCCTAGGTATTTTATGCTTCTTGGTGCAATTGTGAATGGGATTAGTTTCTTTATTTGTCTTTCTGTGGCTTCATTGTTAGTGTATAAGAATGCAACTGATTTCTGTACATTGATTTTGTATCCTGCAACTTTGCTGAATTCATGTATCAGTTCTAGCAGACTTTTGGTGGAGTCTATCGGATTTTCCATGTATAATATCATGTCATCTGCAAAAAGCGAAAGCTTGACTTCATCTTTGCCAATTTGGATGCCTTTGATTTCCTTTTGTTGTCTGATTGCTGATGCTAGAACTTCCAGCACTATATTAAACAACAGCGGTGAGAGTGGGCATCCCTGTCGTGTTCCTGATCTCAGGGAAAAAGCTCCCAGTTTTTCCCCATTGAGGATGATGTTAGCTGTGGGCTTTTCATAAATGGCTTTTATGATCTTTAAGTATGTTCCTTCTATCCCGACTTTCTCAAGGGTTTTTATTAAGAAAGGGTGCTGGATTTTGTCAAAGGCCTTTTCTGCATCGATTGACAGGATCATATGGTTCTTCTCTTTTTTTTTGTTAATGTGATGTATCACGTTGATCGATTTGCGAATGTTGAACCAGCCCTGCATCCCAGGAATGAATCCCACTTGATCATGGTGAATAATCCTTTTTATATGCTGTTGAATTCGATTTGCTAGTATCTTATTGAGAATTTTTGCATCCATATTCATCAGGGATATTGGCCTGTAGTTCTCTTTTTTTACTGGGTCTCTGTCTGGTTTAGGAATCAAAGTAATACTGGCTTCATAGAATGAGTCTGGAAGTTTTCCTTCCCTTTCTATTTCTTGGAATAGCTTGAGAAGGATAGGTATTATCTCTGCTTTAAACGTCTGGTAGAACTCCCCTGGGAAGCCATCTGGTCCTGGACTCTTATTTGTTGGGAGATTTTTGATAACCGATTCAATTTCTTCGCTGGTTATGGGTCTGTTCAAGCTTTCTATTTCTTCCTGATTGAGTTTTGGAAGAGTGTGGGTGTTTAGGAATTTGTCCATTTCTTCAAGGTTGTCCAATTTGTTGGCATATAATTTTTCATAGTATTCCCTGATAATTGTTTGTATCTCTGAGGGATTGGTTGTAATATTTCCATTTTCATTCATGATTTTATCTATTTGGGTCATCTCCCTTTTCTTTTTGAGAAGCCTGGCTAGAGGTTTGTCAATTTTGTTTATTTTTTCAAAAAACCAACTCTTGGTTTCGTTGATCTGCTCTACAGTTTTTTTAGATTCTATATTATTTATTTCTGCTCTGATCTTTATGATTTCTCTTCTTCTGCTGGGTTTAGGCTGCCTTTGCTGTTCTGCTTCTATTTCCTTTAGGTGTGCTGTTAGATTTTGTATTTGGGATTTTTCTTGTTTCTTGAGATAGGCCTGGATTGCAATGTATTTTCCTCTCAGGACTGCCTTCGCTGCATCCCAAAGCGTTTGGATTGTTGTATTTTCATTTTCGTTTGTTTCCATATATTTTTTAATTTCTTCTCTAATTGCCTGGTTGACCCACTCATTCGTTAGTAGGGTGTTCTTTAACCTCCATGCTTTTGGAGGTTTTCCAGACTTTTTCCTGTGGTTGATTTCAAGCTTCATAGCATTGTGGTCTGAAAGTATGCATGGTATAATTTCAATTCTTGTGAACTTATGAAGGGCTGTTTTGTGACCCAGTATATGATCTATCTTGGAGAATGTTCCATGTGCACTCGAGAAGAAAGTATATTCTGTTGCTTTGGGATGCAGAGTTCTAAATATATCTGTCAAGTCCATCTGATCCAATGTATCATTCAGGGCCCTTGTTTCTTTATTGACTGTGTGTCTAGATGATCTATCCATTTCTGTAAGTGGGGTGTTAAAGTCCCCTGCAATGACCACATTCTTATCAATAAGGTTGCTTATGTTTATGAGTAACTGTTTTATATATCTGGGGGCTCCGGTATTTGGCGCATAGAGATTTATAATTGTTAGCTCTTCCTGATGGATAGACCCTGTAATTATTATATAATGCCCTTCTTCATCTCTTGTTACAGCCTTTAATTTAAAGTCTAGTTTGTCTGATATAAGTATGGCTACTCCAGCTTTCTTTTGGCTTCCAGTAGCATGATAAATAGTTCTCCATCCCCTCACTCTCAATCTAAAGGTGTCCTCAGATCTCAAATGAGTCTCTTGTAGACAGCAAATAGATGGGTCTTGTTTTTTTATCCATTCTGATACCCTATGTCTTTTGGTTGGTGCATTTAATCCATTTACATTCAGTGTTATTATAGAAAGATACGGGTTTAGAGTCATTGTGATGTCTGTATGTTTTATGCTTGTAGTGATGTCTCTGGTACTTTGTCTCACAGGATCCCCCTTAGGATCTCTTGTAGGGCTGGTTTCGTGGTGACAAATTCCTTCAGTTTTTGTTTGTTTGGGAAGACCTTTATCTCTCCTTCTATTCTAAATGACAGACTTGCTGGATAAAGGATTCTCGGCTGCATATTTTTTCTGTTTAGCACACTGAAGATATCGTGCCAAGCCTTTCTGGCCTGCCAAGTTTCAAAGGAGAGATCAGTCACGAGTCTTATAGGTCTCCCTTTATATGTGAGGGCACGTTTATCCCTTGCTGCTTTCAGAATTTTCTCTTTATCCTTGTATTTTGCCAGTTTCACTATGATATGTCGTGCAGAAGATCGATTCAAGTTACGTCTGAAGGGAGTTCTCTGTGCCTCTTGGATTTCAATGCCTTTTTCCTTCCCCAGTTCAGGGAAGTTCTCAGCTATAATTTCTTCAAGTACCCCTTCAGCACCTTTCCCTCTCTCTTCCTCCTCTGGGATACCAATTATGCGTATATTATTTCTTTTTAGTGTATCACTTAGTTCTCTAATTTTCCCCTCATACTCCTGGATTTTTTTATCTCTCTTTCTTTCAGCTTCCTCTTTCTCCATAACTTTATCTTCTAGTTCACCTATTCTCTCCTCTGCCTCTTCAATCCGAGCCGTCGTGGTTTCCATTTTGTTTTGCATTTCGTTTAAAGCGTTTTTCAGCTCCTCGTGACTGTGCCTTAGTCCCTTGATCTCTGTAGCAAGAGATTCTCTGCTGTCCTGTATACTGTTTTCAAGCCCAGCGATTAATTTTATGACTATTATTCTAAATTCACTTTCTGTTATATTATTTAAATCCTTTTTGATCAGTTCATTAGCTGTTGTTATTTCCTGGAGATTCTTCTGAGGGGAATTCTTCCGTTTGGTCATTTTGGATAGTCCCTGGAGTGGTGAGGACCTGCAGGGCACTTCCCCTGTGCTGTGGTGTATAACTGGAGTTGGTGGGAGGGGCCGCAGTCCGACCTGATGTCTGCCCCCAGCCCACCGCTGGGGCCACGGTCAGACTGGTGTGTGCCTTCTCTTCCCCTCTCCTAGGGGCGGGATTCACTGTGGGGTGGCGTGGCCCGTCTGGGCTACTTGCACACTGCCAGGCTTGTGGTGCTGGGGATCTGGCGTATTAGCTGGGGTGGGTAGGCAAGGTGCACGGGGGCAGGAGGGGCAGGCTTAGCTCGCTTCTCCTTAGGTGATCCACTTCAGGAGGGGCCCTGTGGCAGCGGGAGGGAGTCAGATCCACTGCCGGAGGTTTGGCTCCGCAGAAGCACAGAGTTGGGTGTTTGCGCGGAGCGAGCAAGTTCCCTGGCAGGAACTGGTTCTCTTTGGGATTTTGGCTGGGGGATGGGCGGGGGAGATGGTGCTGGCGAGCGCCTTTGTTCCCCGCCAAGCTGAGCTCTGCCGTCCGGGGGCTCAGCAGCTCTCCCTCCCTTTGTCCTCCAGCCTTCCTGCTTTCTGAGCAGAGCTGTTAACTTCTGACCTCCCAGACGCTAAGTCGCGCTTGCTGTCGGAACACAGTCCGTCCGGCCCCTCCGCTTTTGCCAGCCCGACTCGGGGGCTCTGCTTGGCCGGCGAGCCGCCCCTCCGCCCCGGCTCCCTCCCGCCAGTCCGTGGAGCGCGCACCGCCTCGCCGCCCTTCCTACCCTCTTCCGTGGGCCTCTCGTCTGCGCTTGGCTCCGGAGACTCCGTTCTGCTAATCCTCTGGCGGTTTTCTGGGTTATTTAGGCAGGTATAGGTGGAATCTAAGTGATCAGCAGGACGCGCGGTGAGCCCAGCGTCCTCCTACGCCGCCATCTTCCGGAACTCTATTTTTAGTTTTTTGAGGATCCTCTATACTGTTTTCCAGAGTGGCTGCACCAGCTTGCATTCCCACCAACAATGCAAGAGAGATCCTCTTTTTCTGCATCCTTGCCAACATCTGTTGTTGCCTGAGTTGTTAATGTTAGCCATTCTGATAGGTGTAAGGTGGTTTCTCATTGTGGTTTTGATTTGTATTTCCCTGATGATGAGTGAAGTTGAGCATTTTTTCATGTGTCGGTTGGCCATCTGGATGTCTTTGGAGACATGTCTATTCATGTCTTTTGCCCATTTTTTCACTGGATTTTTTTTTTTTTTTTTTGAGTGCTGAGTTTGATAAGTTCCTTATAGATTTTGGATACTAACCCTTTATCTGATGTGTCATTTGCAAATATCTTCTCCCATTCTGTAGGCTGCCTTTTAGTTTCGCTGATTGTTTCCTTCGCTGTACAGAAGTTTTTTATTTTGATGAGGTCCCAGTAGTTCATTTTTGCTTTTGTTTCCCTTGCCTCCAGAGACGTGTTGAGTAAGAAGTTGCTGCAGGCAAGATCAAAGAGGTTTTGCCTGCTTTCTCCTTGAGGATTTTGATGGCTTCCTGTCTTACATTTAGGTCTTTCATCCATTTTGAGTTTATTTTTGTGTATGGTGTAACAAAGTGGTCCAGGTTCATTCTTCTGCATGTCGCTGTCCAGTTTTCCCAGCATCACTTACTGAAGAGACTGTCTTTGTTCCATTGGATATTCTTTCCTGCTTTGTCAAAGATTAGTTGGCCATATGTTTTTGGGTCCATTTCCAGGTTCTCTATTCTATTCCTTTGATCTGAGTGTCTGTTCTTGTGCCAGTACCATACCGTCTTGACGATTACAGCTTTGTACTATAGCTTCAAGTCTGGGATTTTGGTGCCTCCTGCTTTGTTTTTCTTTTTCAAGATTGCTTTGGCTATTCTGGGTATTTTCTGATTCCATACAAATTTTAGGGTTATTTGTTCTGGCTCTGTGAAGAATGCTAGCGTTATTTTGTTAGGGATTCAATTGAATATGTAGATTGCTTTGGGTAGTATCGACATTTTAATAATATTTGTTCTTCCTATCCAGGTCTCCTTCTTCTCTTAAGGACACAAGTCATATTGCATTAGGGCCCCACTTTCATTACCTCATTTAAACGAATTACCTACATAAAGACTCCAAATGTAATCACATTAGATTAGTGTTTCAACATATGAATTTTGGGGAGATAGTTCATTCCATAATAGTGGGGAGCATTCAGCTTCCCACCAGTTAGTAAGATGTTGGCTATAAATTTTTGGAAAGTGCTCTTCATTAGGTGGGACAAGGAAAACACATTTCTATTTTGGTAAGAGATTTTTATCAGGGATGGGTGCCAAATATAGTTGAATGCCTTTCTGCATCTATTGGAATGATTATACAATTTTTCCTATTTATCTTTTTTGTGATGAATTATACAGGTTGAGTTTTGCATGCTGAACAACTTCTGTATTTCTAAGATGAACTCCATTTGGTCAGAATGTATTATCATTTAATATATTGCTGGATTCAGTTACATAATGTAATCTTCAAGATATTTACAGCTATGTTCCTGACGGTTACTTGTCTATAGATTCTCTTTTTCCAATGTTTTTACCTGGTTTTGATGTGTCGTACTACCCATGTAAAGTAGTCCCTATGAATTTCCACCTGATAGTATCCATTGCCTACTGCAGACCTCTCCCTTTGAGTAACTAGCCACTGAATAGTGAGAACAGATCAGCACTGAAGGATGCCATCTGTGATTAGGTTACAGAAGATTATGACATCCAAGACGGTAACAGACTCTCTTATTCCTGGTTCTGGTGAAGCAAACTGTCATGTCACAGAGTCCCATTTGGTGAGGAGTGAGGGTGGCCTCTAATAATTCGAATGAAAATTTCACTGTAATTTTAATAAGTTGACAATAATTGGAAAATAAATAAGGAAGAACAGTTAATAAAATCCTTTAAAACAAGAATCATGACAATCACATTTCAAAAAGTATTAAAGAGATACAAATGCGATGCATATATAAATTTAATATATAAAATTTAGCATTTTGAATCACTGATTGGACAGTAGTAATATACACTGCTTTGTATTTAATCCACTGCCTACACAATGTAAACAATTTCAACAAACTTCATATAATAGCAACTTATTTATAGATCAAAACCTAAAAAAATCTTAGTATTAAAAGAATAGTGTCTTGGGGAAGTTTTCTTGGTGTGACCCAAGTTAATAATTGTCAGATAACAATCTCTCACTAGAGAATAGTTTCTATTAAAAAAACTGCATGTCAAATTTACATGATTATTTTTAATGCATATTAAAAAGAAAGTAATACTCATGGTCAACAAAATCAACAATAAAAAGAGAACAGTATATGTGCAAAGAATATAAAAAGGCAGTTTACAGCAGAAATAAAATTGGCTAATAAACATGGGTAAAGTAGTGAAATGTGATGAAAGATAGAGATGTTAAAATGATAGCATTAATTTTATATTAGTGTTTGACTATCATTTTAGAAAATGTTTTAAAATATATTGTTAAATATCAATAATGTGGGGAAAACACACTAAAACAGACTTGATGAGATTTATAATTTCTAACAATCCCTTCAGGGGAATTCAGGGGAATAAATAAATATCTATTTATTTATGGAATGCACATAAACTTTAACAAAGCAATTTCATCTTTAAAATGTATCCTATGTAAGTACATGTATAACTATCTCTCTAGATTCACACAGATTTATATAGATCATACTCTGAATGAATAAAGTCATAATTTACAATAATAATAAACTATACTAGTCTAACTGATTTAAATCATTGAAATTGGGATCTTCACATATTGGAATACTACGTAGTAAGAGCACTGGTTGAAAAATCACTGTCCCTTGAGTGTTTGTGTACATAATAGGAAATATCGTAGAAGCATACAATGAGCATGATTGAGTGCTTATTTTGAGAGCAGTGCTTTTGCTGGGGAATTTCACTTTATATTATACTTTTTATATTTTAATTTTTGTAATTTTAAAAATTTTATTGTGGTAATTGTCTATTATACTTTATATTCATGATACTGTGGAAACCATTTTTGATGCAATATTTACTGACTATAGAGACATGGCCATTGTATTTCCATCAGAGGTTAATAAAATATATATATAGTGTATATGTTTAAAAGTGGTTACTTTGACTATACACATTTCCCTAAGTCGATAGATCATGAAAGCAGATACTTCTAATATATAGAAGTGTCTACTTCTGAAAATAGGAATTTAACTGGATTCCATTCATATATAAAGTATCCCCTTCTTCCCTCTTTTTACTCAGTTCTTTCTGGGCCCAGTTGAATTCATAGAATCTCTAATGAAATGCTTACTCCATTTATCACCACATCTTGTATCTAAAATTATTGGATGTTCCTTTGGAAGCCATCATGTACACATTTGCTCAATTACCCATAGTGGCAGGGCCACTATTATGTAATGAATATTTGTCTAATATTTGCTTATATCAATTTTTGTTTTCTAGGGGCTTAATCAGTGCTTTCTTATAAGCCCTACTGATGATTATCCAACTAAGCATTGAAAATATGATATGTTTGGTCAATGCACACGAATTATTGGAGAAAAATGATCAAATTTCAGGGTTGCAAATTTAGATAAAGTATTAAAATCATATCTGTACTTTATCAGTTACCAATTAATAAGTAAGCCATGAAAATCAAATTACATTCTATCAGAACAATTCATAGGAATGTGAATACATATACAATACTATTAGATTGAAAATTCTTGGCAGAAAAGGACAAAACTAAATTTACATGGTGAATTTCATCACAGAACTTTTCCTTTGAGTCCTTTCATCAACTAGGACAAAAATATATTGTTAAACAAGTTTTATAAACCAATGGCTTAGGGTTTACAAAGGTTTAATTTCCAGCTATTTCATTTATATCTGAAATACCTTCCATTTTCCTCTCCTAATTTTCTTCTCTCTTACATCTATTTTCTATGTCCTCTTTACGTAACTATTATAAGTGAAGAAAAGGTGACTCAAACAGTTATGTACCTTATCCAAGGGCATATACTTTAATATGTGCCAGAAATAAAATATAAATTCAAGCATGGCTAACTGCAAAATTAGCAATGTATTGGACATTCAGGAAGAGCTGATTATGAACAATATTCATCTACCTATTAGAGGAATAATTAGGCTATTAGTGAAATAGTAAGGCTACTTTTTCATACAAATTTTTTATATTTACTGTTTGTTTGAAATACTTGGAACGTAGCAGTGGCTGCACAGAGCCAAAATACGTATATTTAATGTAGTTTTATTTCTCCTATTTAGGAAAGATTATGTCATGTTTTCTTTAACGTATTAGAACCACTGTTGTTAAATGTCTCAAATAGGAGGGGCGCCTGGGTGGCGCAGTCGGTTAAGCGTCCGACTTCAGCCAGGTCACGATCTCCCGGTCCGTGAGTTCGAGCCCCGCGTCAGGCTCTGGGCTGATGGCTCAGAGCCTGGAGCCTGTTTCCGATTCTGTGTCTCCCTCTCTCTCTGCCCCTCCCCCGTTCATGCTCTGTCTCTCTCTGTCCCAAAAATTAAAAAAAAAAAAAAAAATAATAAAAAAATAAATAAATAAATAAATGTCTCAAATAGGAATCTAAAAAAACATGTTATAGTACATGGAGTAGTGGAACACCTGATGGCTAATTCAGTTAAGCATCTGGCTCTGGATTTTGGCTCAGGTCATGGTCTCACCATCGTGAGATCTAGCCCCACGTCAGGTTCCCTGCTGGGTATGGAGTCTGCTTGATGTTGTCTCTCTCTGTCTTTCTCCACTTCTCCTCGGCTTGTGCTCATGTGTTCAATCCCTGTCAACAGTGAATGAATGAATGAATTAATTAATGGATTTCTTATAGTACTTGGAGTATCTAAGACACCTGCTAGTAACACTTTGTTAATTATTACATTTATTTATTAGGTAATACTAAAGTGCGTTTCCTTATATTTTTTAACTATTAAATTACTATTATAACAAATTTAAAGGGTAGTCAGTGGAGGAACCCCTGGGTAGCTCAGTTGGTGCCTCTGACTCTTGATTTAAGCCTAGATCATGATTTCAAGGTCCTGAAATGTCAGTCCCAAATCCAAGCCCCGCATTGGGCTATACGCTAGGCGTGGAGCCTGCTTAAGAGTCTGTCCCTCTCCCTCTCCCTTTCCCTCACTCTCTTACCCTCTCCCTCTCCCTTCACCCCTCCCCAACTCATGCTCTCTCTTTCTCAAAGGGAAAAGAAATATAAAAGATAGTCAGTGGAAGCATTATTTTCTAGTAAGAAAATTAAGATTTAATGCTCTTAAGTTACCATTTTTAGTACCTGTTTGTGCTTGCACTAAAATACCAGGCGTTGGATTCCCCATCAGCTTTTGCATATCCCTGTTACAGCTATTAGCTAATCAGAACTTAAAACACCACTCAAAACAAAGGAAAGAAACACTTAAAACCTCTACATCTCATAAACTAAGGTCTTTATTTCATAGTTTCAGTGGTTCATAATTTCTTTTTAATTTCTGAAATGATCTAGGAGCAATAGTGTAGATAGGTGTATTTTGAACTAATTGCACAACCTGGATCTTTTTTTTCCTAATTTTGGTTTGTTGATGATTTATATGGTTGTTTTGTGCAGCATGTGATTTATAAACAAACAAATAAATAAAATCATAGTTGTGTGAAAGGCTGAGATGAAAGTAGAGAAAAATTGCATTATATTTTTGGTATTTGAATGCATCCCCTGGGAGTGATTCTCTTTTTAGTGAGGCAGGAAAGATCTTTTTTATTCCACAGTATTTTTTACCCTAAGATTCTGTGTGACCATGAGACATTTCCCTAATATGTATTTTACTAAAAATCAAATGCATAAGTAAACTTTAAAGGAAGGTGTATTATTGTAAATCTAAAAAAAAAAAAATAATACATCAAAAATAGAAAATTTCTAGAGTATTTAAAATATCAGAAGAAAAGTGATATACCTGTCTAGTTAACTTAATTCTACTCCATATCTTAAGTTAGTATTTTCAAACTATTTCTAGGTTTATGCTTTGCACCTGCATGTAAATCACACTGTTATTCACCTGAACAGCTTCTTTTGGATGCCTTCCCAGATTGGAGCCATTTATACACAAAATGTTTTCTTGGCAGGAGAAGTTCTAAGTGAAGTAAACAGTCTTGATTGGTCGGTGTATAAAATCCGCAAATGTACAGTTAGAAGGGAAGAGTTGGTACTGTAATTGTCCAAAAAGCAGTGCTTGGCATTTGCAGAATGAAGTATTTTCATTGGATCTCTCTATACGAAGAAGAAGACAACACTGTACTTTTCATTTGGTAAATGGAATAAATCCAGCACTTGTAATTTTCCATTCACTTGGAGATTCTTACTGCTAGAGTGCCATTAGAGTGATACTCCAAATTGATTTGTATTACTGCAGCTGAACCTTACCAAGCTTTAGGGGGGGAAAAAGGTGCTTACTGACTCTGCTTTGTATTTATATGTTTATGAATATGCTGAAGTTTCTGTTTATTCAGGATAAGTGAGAAAGATTATACAAATGATTAAGCTACTAATAAAGAGTTTATTCAAATATGTTACATACTATAGTTAAGAGTAAAGACTTCAGACTTAATGCATTTAAATCCTTACTCGAAAGGTAGAGTTGTGTGTTCAAGAGCAGTGTATTTGATCTCAACAGAATTCAGGTTTTGCATCCTTTATAACAAGCAAAAATACAGGACATGACTGATAGGGTATGTACGAGGGGAAAATGAGGCAATAAATGAAAAGAGTAAGTTATCAACAATGTTTGTTGGTGATTGTCCTAGTAGCTGCATGATAAATTAATATTTTCGGGATACCTGGGTAGCTTGGTCAATTAAGTGTCCGACTTCGGCTCAGGTCATGATCTCAAGGTCCATGAGTTGGATCCCTGCATAGGGCTTTGTGCTGACAACTCAGAGTCTGGAGCCGCTTCAAATTCTGTGTCTCCCTCTTTCTCTCTCTGCCCCTTCTCCACTCATACTCTGACTTTCTCTCTCTCAAACATAAAAAAAAAAAACTTTTAAAAGGTTAATTAATATTTTAAAATATTTTTATATTCACATTGATCTTTTGAGTTTGCTTTTATAATCATTCTATAGGTTTTATTTTATTGTATAGATAAGGAAACTACAATTCAGGAACATTTAATGACCCCTTACTTGTCAAGTAGAAGAAGCAGACTGAAAACTCCAAGTCCCTTTTTCTCTCATATGATTCCACATAAAGATAAACATTTAACATTTCAGTCCTTGCGTAATTTTTCCAAAAAAAAAAAAATAAATAAATAAAATAAATAAAACAACATCAGCAACAAAAACACAAAAACACATTCTTTTAGGATCTTGCCATACATAAGTTTATCACTGTGAGTATCAGTTAACATTCTTTAGTCTTACAGTAGGAATGAACTTTTTCTTATGTGTCCTATATATTGTTTGTACAACATATACGTTATATGTTGTACAGGTTTCATATCATATATTCTAATATGCTTAATCTTAATTTTTTTAACATGTCTTCATTTTTGAGAGACAGAGAGAGACCACACGTGAACAGGGGGAGGGGCAGAGAGAGAGGGAGACACAGAATCTGAAACAGGCTCCAGGCACCCAAGCTGTCAGCACAGAGCCTGATGCGGGGCTCAGACCAACAATCTGTGAGATTATGACCTGAGCCAAAGTCAGATACTTAACCAACTGAGCCACTCAGGTGCCCCAATATAATATGCTTAATCTTAAATGTGATGTTATTTAATTGCATCTTTTCGTGGAGTTAACATGAAAAATTTATTTTAATAACCAACAAATTAATTGTGGCCATTTGAACTTGTTCCAGTAATAGATAAAGGTGAGAAATACTGGACAAATTTAACTTACTGAGACATTGATAGTATATGATACTGAAAAGGGAGGCTTTCATACAGTAAAACATAAATAATAGCAATAATTATAAAATTGGCTTTTTTTTTACCAAACGTATTTATTACTTTTTATCATAAGAAGCAAGTTAATGAACCTCCTGAAGAGGGAATCATGTTATCAATAGAAAATTTATTTGAATCTATTAATTTGAAAGGCATTTTTCTGAAGACTATTTGTTGCCCACTGAAAATTTATTCAGTAAAAATGAGCTTACTTTCAATATTTTCCAGGATTCATATATATTATTGATTGGTGACGCTCAATTCAATCTACTCATGTACTTATTCAACACATGTTTAAGTACATGCTATATGTGTGACAAAATAAGCCACCGTCAAATGGAGCTTACAGTTTACTTGAGCAGATCTCTATTGTGATGGTTATTACTGTGTGTGTTAACATGACTGGGCTAAAGGATACCCAGATAGCTGGTAAACAAATTATTTCTGGGCATATTTTGAAGGTGTCTCTAGAAGAGATTAGCATACTCAGTGGACTGAGTAAAGATTTCCTTCACCGGTGCCATTGGGCATCATCCAATTCATTTGGAGCCTGAATAGAATCCAAAGGTAGAGGAAGAGGGAATATGCTCCTTTTGCTGGAGCTTAGTATTTAATGAAAAAGGTGAAACTACAAATGCAAGAGGTTCAACCATCCCCAAGTAGGATAAATTCAAAGACAACCTGAACTCGTCACATCATACTCAAACTGTTGAGAGATAAAGAGACATTCTTGAAAACATCAAAAAGAGATGACTCTTTGGGTTCAGTGAAGATACTTAAAATTAATAGCTGACTTATCGAAAATAATAAGGTGAAAAGTGATAGATGACATATTAAAATAACTGAAGGAAACAGACTGCCAATCAAGAATTATATATCCAGAAAAATTATATGTCTAAAATGAAAGAGACATTAAGTGATTTCTAGATACACCATTGAACAATACAGTGAAACTGTTAGACCTAACAGATGCCTATAGAACACTCTTCCCAATGATGGAAGAATACACATTTTTTGTAGGTGCATGCAAAACATCTTCTAGGCCATAGTTTAGGCCATGAGAGAAGCTTTGGTAAATTAAAAAAGAAGTGTAAACATACAAAATGTATTATCCAAACATAGCATAATTAAATTAGAAGTAAATACCAGAAGGAAAATTGGGAAATTCACGAATATATGAAAATTAAAGAACAAGTTCTTAAATAAAGAATGATTCCGGAGAGAAATCACAAGGTATTCATAAAAATAGTACTTTGCTTAGATAAATAAGAACAAAAATGTAACACACCAATACTTCTGTGATACAACCTAAGCAGAGTTATAAAGAGAAATTTGCAGAGATAATAACCTAAATTTAAAAAGAAAGATATAAATTCCACAATGTAACCTTAAAAAACCTTAAGACTAAGATGACCAAATTAAACCCAAAGGAAGAAAATAATTAATATTATTAGATCACAAATAGATGAAATAGCTCTTATTACAGAATATCAATGAAACCACAAAAAGTTTCCTATTTGAAAATATCAACAAATATCACAAACCTTCAGCAAAAATGTCAAAGAAAAAGACTGAAGTGAATAATATTAAAAATGAAAGAGATCATCATTACTGAATTCCTAGTAATAGAGAGGATTGTAGAAAAAAATACTGTAAAAACTGCATGCAGAATAATTAGCTAACTACACATTAATATTCTACCAAACCATATGCAGCACTGTATAAAAGAATTATACAACATTACCAAGTGTGATTTTTATCTCAGCACTGCAAAGTTGATCTAACATATGGAAATCATTTGATGTAATGCATGGTTGTATAGAATAAAGGGGAAAAATCATGATTATTTTAATAGATGCAGAAAAGCATTTGATAAAATCCAGCATGTTTTCATGATGTGAGCACTAACCAAATTGGGCATAGAACACAATTTACTCATCAAAAAATCTTCTTGGAATAAGTCACAACCAACATCACATATAATAGTGAAAGACTGAATGATTCCCCATTAAGATGGGAAACAAGACCAAGATGTCTACTGTTGCCACTTATACTTAACACTGTGCAAAAGGTTTTATTCTGGACAATTCAATCAAAAAAAGAGAGAGAGAGAGAGAGAGAGAGAGAGAGCGATAATAGGTATACTGATTTAAAATGAGAAAATAAAACTATTTCCATAGATGCCATGACCTAGTGTATAGAAAATTTATATGAATTCACTAAAAACAAAACAAAACAACCCCCCCCCCCATATTAAAAGCAAAAACCCTACCAGAATTAATATACAAGTTCAGGGACATAAAAGAAAAATAAGATCAGTGTACAAAAATCAATTATAGTTTTGTATGCAAGGAATAAACAATTTGAAAATGAAATTAATAAAATATTTAGCATCAGATATGTAGAATCAAAAAAATAAAATACTTAAGAGTAAGGTAAGAATAATAAAGTCAAGATTTTAAACCGAAAATTACAAAACCTTGTTTAAAAACGAAAGCAATTCTAAATACAACAGCCCTGTCTTTATTACATTTCACTTTATTGCACTTTGCAGTTGTATTTTTTACCAGTTGAAGTTTCAAGAATTCTATAAAGGAAGTAACTGCAATGTGGTAGAAATAGCAGAACTAGAATTAGTAGTGGAGCCTGAAGATGTGAATGAATTGCTACAATCCAATGATAAAACTAATGGGTGAAGAGTTGTTTTTAATGGATGAGAAAAGAAAGTGGTTTCTTGAGATGGAATCTATCCCTGGTGAATATGTTATAAAGATTATTGAAATGATGAAGGATTTAGAACAGTACATAAACTTAACTTGGTAAAACAAAAGCAGTATTTGAAAGGATTGACTCCAATTTTGAGAGTTCTACTATGGGTAACAACATTTATCAAAGAGCATCAAATCCTACAAAGAGATCTTTTGCAGAAGGAAGAGTCAATTGTTCAGCAGGCTTTATTGTCTTAAGAAATTGCCACATAAATTCCCAGACACATATAACCTATGAAAACTAAAGCAGGGAGAAATAGAAAATTTGAACAAACCAATTACCAACAATGAAATCCAGTCAGTAATTTAAAAAACTCCAAAACCAAAAGTCCAGGACCAGATGGCTCCACAGGTGAATTCTGCTAACATTTAAAAAAGAGTTAATAATTATTCTTCTCAAACTATTCCAAAAAATACAAGGGGAAGGAATACTTCCAAATTCATCCTATGAGGCCAGTATTATCCTGATACCAAAACAAGATAAAGACACCACAAAAGAGAGAGAGAGAGAGAGAGAGAGAGAGAGAGAGCGCTACAGGCTAATATCTTTCACGAATATAGATGTGAAACAAAATACTAGCAAAATAATCCAACAATATATTTTAAAAACATATACCCAATCAAGTGTGATTTATTCTTGAGATGCAAGAGTGACTCAGTATTTGCAAAACAATCAACGTGATACGTCACATCAATAAAGAACATATGGCCATTTCAATAGATGCAGAAAAAGCATTTGACAAAATACAACATCCATTCATGATAAAAACCCTCTGTAAAGTGGGTCTACAGAGAACATACTTCAGCATAATAAAAGTCTTCTATGAAAAACCCAAGAGTGGACATCATACTCAATGGTGAAAAACTGAGAGCTTTTCTCCTAAGATAGGGAACAAGACAAGGATATTCACTCGGCACTGCTTTTATTCAACATAGCACCGGAAGCCCTAGCCACAGCGATTGGACAACCATAAAGAAATAAAAGGCATCCAAATTGATAAGGAAGAAGTAGATGTCTCACTATTTACAGGTGACGTGGTTCTATGTATAAAAAATCCTAGTGACTCCACCAAAAACTACGAGAACAGATAAATGAAATCAGTAAAGTCTCAGGATACAAAATCGAGGTACAGAAATCTGTTAACATTCCTACACAGTAATAATGAATCAGCAGAAAGTGAAATAAGAAAACAATCCTCCCATTTACAATTGCACCAAAAACAATAAAATATCTAAGAACGAACTTAACCAAAGAGGTGAAAGACTAGTACTCTCAAAACTTTAAAACACTGATAAACAAAATTTGAGATGACACAAAGAAATTCCATGCTAATGGGTGGGAAGAACAAATATTGTTAAAATGTCTACAGTACCCAAAGCAATCTGTAGATTTAATGCAATCCCTATGAAATACCAACAGCATTTTCCACAGAACTAGAACAAGCAATTCTAAAATTTGTAGGGAACCATGAAAGACTTCAAATAATCAAAGAAATCTTGAAAAATGAAAACAAAATGGGAGGTATCACAATTTCAGATTTCAATTTATATTACAAAGCAGTAGTAATTAAAACAGTGTAGTAATGGCACAAAAAATGGGCACATAGATCAATAGAATAGAGCAGGAACCCAGAAATAAATCCACTTCATCTTCGACAATGAAGTAATGAATATACAATGGGAAAAAATCTCTTCAACACATGGTGCTGGGCAAACAGGACAGCCAAAGAATGAAACTGGACCACTTTCATTCACCATATGCAAAATATACTAAAAATGAATTAAAGATCTAAATGCGAGACCTGAAACCATAAAAATCTTTGAAGAGAGCACAGGTAGTAATCTTTCTGACATCGGCCATAGGAATATTTTTCTAGGTACATCTCCTGAGGCAAGGGAAATAACGGCAAAAATAAACTGTTGGGACTACATCAAAATAAAAACTTTCTGCACAGTGAAGGAAAAAATCTTAGAGGAAGTCTATTGAATGGGAGAAGATATTTGCAAATGACATATACAATAAAGGGTTAGTATCCAAAATACATAAAGAACTGATACAACTCAATACTCAAAAACAACAACAACAAATAATCCAATTAAAAATTGGGCAGAAGACATGAACAGACATTTCTCTGAAGACACGCAGATGCCCAACAGAGACATGAAAATATGCTCAACATCATCATCAGGGAATTGCAAATCAAAACTACTGTGAAATATCACCTCTTACCTGTGAGAATGGCTAAAATCAAAAACACGAGAAAAAAAAAAAAGAATGTTAGTAAGGATGTGGAGAAAAAAGAACCCTCTTGCACTGTTATGAGGGATGCAAATAGGTCCAGCCATTGTGAAAAATAGTATGGAGATTCCTCAAAAATATTAAAAATGGAACTACCCTACAATCTGGGAGTCACACTACTGGGTATTTACTCAAAAATACAAAAACACTAATACAAAGGAATACATGCACCCCTATGATTATTGCAACATCATTTACAATAGCCAAACTATGTAAGCAGCCCAAATGCCCATCAATAGATGAATAGATAAAGAAGATAAATATATCAAATGGAATATTATTAGTCAAAAAAAGAATGAAATCTTGCCATTTGCAACAACATAGATTGAACTAGAGAGTATTATGCCAAGTGAAATAGTCAGAGAAAGACAAATACATATAGTCTCACTTATACGTGGAATTTATGAAATAAAACAAGCAAAGGGACAAAAGGAGATAGACAAAACAAGAAACAGACTCAACTATTGAGAACAAACTGATGGTTGCCAGAGGGGAGGTGGATGGGGAGATGGGGGATGTAGGGGATGGGTTTTAAAGAGTATACTTATCACGATGAAAAAAAATAAAAGAAAATGATTTTTTTTAAAAAAGAAGAAATTGCCACAGCCACCCCAATCTTCAGCTACCACCAGTCTCATCAGTAGTCATCAAGATCGAAGCAAGACCTTCCATTAGCAAAAAGATTATGGCTCACTGAGAGCCCATCAGAGTAGTTAGCATTTTTTAGCAATAACGCATTTTTGATTAAGGTACATATACTTTTAGACATAATGCTTTTACACATTTAATAGACTACAGTATAGTGTGTACATAACTTTTATATACAATGGGAAACCAAAAAATACATTTAAATTTTTTTACTGAGATATTCACTTTATTCTGGTGGTCTGGAACTGAACCTGCAATGTTTCTGAGGTATGCTTATGAAATGGAAAGCTATCCTTTGTTCTTGAATTTGATGACTTAATTCTATTAAGATCCAATACTTCCCAAATTCATCTGTACGTTGAACAGAATACTTAACAAAAGACTGACTGGCTCTTTTTGCAAAAATTTATAAGCTAAGACTAAAATGTATATGACAATGCAAGTGACAATAAAAAAGGACAATAAAAGATAATAAAACAAAACAAAACATGTTATCAGAACGGCCAAAACAATCTTGAAAGAGAACAAATTTGGAGAATTCACATTTTTCTGTTTCAAAACAATGCATATTTATAGTAATCAATATAGTATACTAGGTAAGCATAAGTATGAGAAACAAGGGAATTGAATTTAGAGTCTAGAATTAAAACCTTCCATAAATGGTCAGTTGGGTTTTCTACAATAGTGCGGAAACAATTCTGGAGAAAGAATATTCTTTCAGAAAGTGGTATTGGGACCACTGCATATACATGTGTGAAATAATGAATTCAGACCCCTACTTCGGAACATATACAGCAATTAACACTAAACTGAACTTGGATCTAAATATAACAACAAAAACTTTAAAATTCTTAGAAGATAGCAAATATTTCTCATCTTCAGTTAGGTAATGGCTTATTAGACGAAATGTTTAAAGCACAAGAGAAAAAAAAGAATAAGAGACATAAATTGACTTCATCAAAATTAAATCCTTGTGCTTCAAAGGACACCATTAAGAAAGTCAAAAGACATTCCATGGAATAAAATATGGCAAAGTATTTATCTGAAAATATATTAATAGGTGCAATATATAAAGAGGTCTTACAAGTCAATATTAAAAAAGACAATTAGCTCAGTAGAAAATAATGAGCAAGAGATTTAAATAAACATTTTTCCAAAGAAGATTTACAAATGGCCACAGTACATGAAAAGATGATTCACAGCATTTATCTTTAGGGAAATGCATGTCAAAACTACAATTAAGTAAACTTCCCATCCACTATAATGGCTAAAAAGACAGATAACAAGTCTTATTAAGGAAGTGGAGAATTAAGAACAGTCGCAGATTCCTAGTTGGATAGCAAAATGGTACATTTACTTTGGAAGATTTTTGTAATTCTGTAAAATGTTAACAATTGAGTAATTCTATCACCTAACTATTCCTCTCCTAGGCATATACTCAGAGAAATGAAATATATCTGCACAAAACTTGTATACATAGCATTATTTTTTTAACGTTTATTTATTTTTGAGAAGAGAGAGACAGAGCATGAGTGGGGGAGGAGAGAGAAAGAGGGAGACACAGAATCTAAAACAGGCTCCAGGCTCTGCGCTGTCAGCACAGAGCCTGATGCGGGGCTTGAACTCACGGACCGCAAGATCATGACCTGAGCCGAAGCTGGATGCTTGACCGACTGAGCCACCCAGGCACCCCAACATAGCATTAATTTTTAACAGCCGAAAAAGGAAATGATTTAAATGTTCACCTACTGAATGGATAAACAAAATGTGGTATATGCATACACTTGAATATTATTCATCAACTTAAAAAAACAAAGTACTGATACATACTACTACATAGGTAAACTTCGAAAACATTATGCTATGTGAAAGAAACCGATCACAAAAGTCCACATATTGTAGGCTTTCATTTACATGAAATGTCCTGAAGAGGCAAATCCATTGACACAGGTCAACCGCTGACATAGATCAGTGGTTAACCAGTGGCTACAGGTAGTGGAGGATGGAGAGTGAGTGATAATATGTGATATAATATTTTCTTTATGTTTACTTATTTTTGAGAGAGAGAAAGAACATGAGTGGGGTAGGAGCAGAAAGAGAGGGAGACAGTGGATCTGAAGTGGGCTCTGTGCTGACCGCAAAGAGCCGGATGGGGGGCTCCAACTCACAGACCGTGAGATCATGACCTGAGCCAAAATCGGATGCTTAATCAACTGAGACACCCAGACGCCCCAGGCAAGGGGTTTCTATTTTGTTGTGACATCTAAATGTTTATTGATAAGATCATTTTCCATCTATAATCTCATTTTGTCACAAAACCAGTGATATGTATGTGTAGATCTATTTGAACATTTTTTTTCTATTCCATTGTTATATTTGTTCATTCTCATGTCATTATCACAGTATCTTAATTATAATAGCTGTACAGTATTTCTTCAAGTACAGTATTGTAAGTTGCCCATTTCTACTAATTTTCATTCAAGGTAGTGTCATCTAATGCATATCACTTGCAAATTCTTGTCATTTCAAAAGAGTTGTTGAATTATTATTCATATGCTTAAATTCACATTGCTTAGAATCTATAGATTGATTTGGAGAAAGTTACCTCTTAAAAGTATGGAGCCATCTAATTTTGTCCTCACAAAAGCACAGAAGAATCCTAGCTTCATAAAATCACTAGGCAGGTCTTTCCTATTTTTTGAGTTTTTCCCTTTAAATGTGATGTGTGTTTCTTTCTTTCTTTTTTTAATCTGCCCTGGCACTGTTTGCCTTTTATTCGTGTGTAGACCATTTACATAAAAGGAACTTATCATTTTGATTGGGTGTAAGTCTACCACTTGGTTATTTGTCTGATTTGTTCTTTATTCCGTATTTGTCCTGTTTTCCTACATACTTTTGGTCTAGAGCATTTTTGGAATTCCTTTTTAACCCCTTACTGGCTTATTAGCTACACTTGTTTATTTTAATTTTTGATGGCTATTTAAGGGTTTACCATATGTATCTTTAATTTATGGTAGCCTGATTTCAATATTAACCACTGAATGTATGCTGTTGCACCACGTAGGATCTCTAGTACTACCTTAAATAAGGATTGGCCATCCTTGGTGTGTTCTTAACTTCAGTAAGAAATCAATTAATATTTCACTATTGAATATTATATTTAATGTAGATTATTAATGTCCATGTTCTTAATCAGAAAAAAAGGATCCTTAATTCTGAGTTTCTTAAGTCATTTTTAAACCCAGAATAAATGTTGATTTTATCAAATTATTTTCTGCTTTAGAATAAATGATTACTTTTTCTTTGTACTATTAGTGTGGTAAATTATATTCAGTGATTTCTAAATGTCAAATCAACCTTGCAGTTCATGAATACTCTTTAGTTATGATGTAGTATCCTTTCTATATATTGCTGGGTTTTATTTTTTTAATGTTACTTAAAATTAATTGGTGTGTGAGAAATATCACTTTGTAATTATCCTCTTGTAGCACTCTTAAAATTTGGGTGTCGAGTGTATTCTTGATTAATAAAAGGAATTTGGAAATATTCTCATATTTTATATTATTTGAAAGTTTTTTTTTTCATCTAAGACTTGGCTTTTTTTTTTAATATATGAAATTTATTGTCAAATTGGTTTCCATACAACACCCAGTGCTCATCCCAAAAGGTGCCCTCCTCAATACCCATCACCCACCCTCCCCTCCCTCCCACCCCCCATCAACCCTCAGTTTGTTCTCAGTTTTTAACAGTCTCTTATGCTTTGGTTCTCTCCCACTCTAACCTCTTTTTTTTTTTTCTTCCCCTTCCCCATGGGTTTCTGTTAAGTTTCTCAGGATCCACATAAGAGTGAAACCATATGGTATCTGTCTTTCTCTGTATGGCTTATTTCACTCAGCATCACACTCTCCAGTTCCATCCACGTTGCTACAAAGGGCCATATTTCATTCTTTCTCATTGCCACGTAGAACTCCATTGTGTATATAAACCACAATTTCTTTATCCATTCATCAGTTGATGGACACTTAGGCTCTTTCCATAATTTGGCCATTGTTGAGAGCGCTGCTATAAACATTGGGGTACAAGTGCCCCTATGCATCAGTACTCCTGTATCCCTTGGATAAATTCCTAGCAGTGCTATTGCTGGGTCATAGGGTAGGTCTATTTTTAATTTTCTGAGGAACCTCCACACTGCTTTCCAGAGTGGCGGCACCAATTTGCATTCCCACCAACAGTCAAGAGAGTTCCCTTTTCTCCACATCCTCGCCAGCATCTATAGTCTCCTGATTTGTTCATTTTGGCCACTCTGACTGGCGTGAGGTGATATCTGAGTGTGGTTTTGATTTGTATTTCCCTGATAAGGAGCGACATTGAACATCTTTTCATGTGCCTGTTGGCCATCCGGATGTCTTCTTTAGAGAAGTGTCTATTCATGTTTTCTGCTCATTTCTTCACTGGGTTATTTGTTTTTCGGGTGTGGAGTTTGGTGAGCTCTTTATAGATTTTGGATACTAGCCCTTTTGTCGGATATGTCATTTGCAAATATCTTTTCCCATTCCGTTGGTTGACTTTTAGTTTTGTTGGTTGTTTCCTTTGCTGTGCAGAAGCTTTTTATCTTCATAAGGTCCCAGTAATTCACTTTTGCTTTTAATTCCCTTGCCTTTGGGGATGTGTCGAGTAAGGGATTGCTATGGCTGAGGTCAGAGAGGTCTTTTCCTGCTTTCTCCTCTAAGGTTTTGATGGTTTCCTGTCTCATATTCAGGTCCTTTATCCATTTTGAGTTTATTTTTGTGAATGGTGTGAGAAAGTGGTCTAGTTTCAACCTTCTGCATGTTGCTGTCCAGTTCTCCCAGCACCATTCGTTAAAGAGACTGTCTTTTTTCCATTAGATGTTCTTTCCTGCTTTGTCAAAGATGAGTTGGCCATACGTTTGTGGGTCTAGTTCTGGGGTTTCTATTCTATTCCATTGGTCTATGTGTCTGTTTTTATGCCAATACCATGCTGTTTTGATGATTACAGCTTTGTAGTAGAGGCTAAAGTCTGGGGTTGTGATGCCTCCTGCTTTGGTCTTCTTCTTCAAAATTAACTTTGGCTATTCGGGGCCTTTTGTGGTTCCATATGAATTTTAGAATTGCTTGTTCTAGTTTCGAGAAGAATGCTGGTGCAATTTTGATTGGGATTGCATTGAATGTGTAGATAGCTTTGGGTAGTATTGACATTTTGACAATATTTATTCTTCCAATCCATGAGCAGGGAATGTCTTTCCATTTCTTTATATCTTCTTCAATTTCCTTCATAAGCTTTCTATAGTTTTCAGCATACAGATCTTTTACATCTTTGGTTAGATTTATTCCTAGGTATTTTATGCTTCTTGGTGCAATTGTGAATGGGATCAGTTTCTTTATTTGTCTTTCTGTTGCTTCATTGTTAGTGTATAAGAATGCAACTGATTTCTGTACGTTGATTTTGTATCCTGCAACTTTGCTGAATTCATGTATCAGTTCTAGCAGACTTTTGGTGGAGTCTATCGGATTTTCCATGTATAATATGTCATCTGCAAAAAGCGAAAGCTTGACTTCATCTTTGCCAATTTTGATGCCTTTGATTTCCTTTTGTTGTCTGATTGCCGATGCTAGAACTTCCAGCACTATGTTAAACAACAGCGGTGAGAGTGGACATCCCTGTCGTGTTCCTGATCTCAGGGGAAAAGCTCTCAGTTTTTCCCCATTGAGGATGATGTTAGCTGTGGGCTTTTCATAAATGGCTTTTATGATCTTTAAGTATGTTCCTTCTATCCCGACTTTCTCAAGGGTTTTTATTAAGAAAGGGTGCTGGATTTTGTCAAAGGCCTTTTCTGCATCGATTGACAGGATCATATGGTTCTTCTCTTTTTTTTTGTTAATGTGATGTATCACGTTGATCGATTTGCGAATGTTGAACCAGCCCTGCATCCCAGGAATGAATCCCACTTGATCATGGTGAATAATCCTTTTTATATGCTGTTGAATTCGATTTGCTAGTATCTTATTGAGAATTTTTGCATCCATATTCATCAGGGATATTGGCCTGTAGTTCTCTTTTTTTACTGGGTCTCTGTCTGGTTTAGGAATCAAAGTAATACTGGCTTCATAGAATGAGTCTGGAAGTTTTCCTTCCCTTTCTATTTCTTGGAATAGCTTGAGAAGGATAGGTATTATCTCTGCTTTAAACGTCTGGTAGAACTCCCCTGGGAAGCCATCTGGTCCTGGACTCTTATTTGTTGGGAGATTTTTGATAACCGATTCAATTTCTTCGCTGGTTATGGGTCTGTTCAAGCTTTCTATTTCATCCTGATTGAGTTTTGGAAGAGTGTGGGTGTTTAGGAATTTGTCCATTTCTTCCAGGTTGTCCAATTTGTTGGCATATAATTTTTCATAGTATTCCCTGATAATTGTTTGTATCTCTGAGGGATTGGTTGTAATCATTCCATTTTCATTCATGATTTTATCTATTTGGGTCATCTCCCTTTTCTTTTTGAGAAGCCTGGCTAGAGGTTTGTCAATTTTGTTTATTTTTTCAAAAAACCAACTCTTGGTTTCGTTGATCTGCTCTACAGTTTTTTTAGATTCTATATTGTTTATTTCTGCTCTGATCTTCATTATTTCTCTTCTTCTGCTGGGTTTTGGCTGCCTTTACTGTTCTGCTTCTATTTCCTTTAGGTGTGCTGTTAGATTTTGTATTTGGGATTTTTCTTGTTTCTTGAGATAGGCCTGGATTGCAATGTATTTTCCTCTCAGGACTGCCTTCGCTGCGTTCCAAAGCATTTGGATTGTTGTATTTTCATTTTCGTTTGTTTCCATATATTTTTAAATTTCTTCTCTAATTGCCTGGTTGACCCACTCATTCGTTAGTAGGGTGTTCTTTAACCTCCATGCTTTTGGAGGTTTTCCAGACTTTTTCCTGTGGTTGATTTCAAGCTTCATAGCATTGTGGTCTGAAAGTATGCATGGTATAATTTCAATTCTTGTAAACTTATGAAGGGCTGTTTTGTGACCCAGTATATGATCTATCTTGGAGAATGTTCCATGTGCACTCGAGAAGAAAGTATATTCTGTTGCTTTGGGATGCAGAGTTCTAAATATATCTGTCAAGTCCATCTGATCCAATGTATCATTCAGGGCCCTTGTTTCTTTTGACCGTGTGTCTAGATGATCTCTCCATTTCTGTAAGTGGGGTGTTAAAGTCCCCTGCAATTACCACATTCTTATCAATAAGGTTGCTTATGTTTGTGAGTAATTGTTTTATATATTTGGGGGCTCCAGTATTCGGCGCATAGACATTTATAATTTTTAGCTCTTCCTGATGGATAGACCCTGTAATGATTATATAATGCCCTTCTTCATCTCTTGTTACAGCCTTTAATTTAAAGTCTAGTTTGTCTGATATAAGTATGGCTACTCCAGCTTTCTTTTGGCTTCCAGTAGCATGATAAATAGTTCTCCATCCCCTCACTCTCAATCTAAAGGTGTCCTCAGATCTAAAATGAGTCTCTTATAGACAGCAAATAGATGGGTCTTGTTTTTTTTTATCCATTCTGATACCCTATGTCTTTTGGTTGGCGCATTTAATCCATTTACATTCAGTGTTATTATAGAAAGATATGGGTTTAGAGTCATTGTGATGTCTGTATGTTTTATGCTTGTAGTGATGTCTCTGGTACTTTGTCTCACAGGATCCCCCTTAGGATCTCTTGTAGGGCTGGTTTCGTGGTGACAAATTCCTTCAGTTTTTGTTTGTTTGGGAAGACCTTTATCTCTCCTTCTATTCTAAATGACAGACTTGCTGGATAAAGGATTCTCGGCTGCATATTTTTTCTGTTTAGCACACTGAAGATACCGTGCCAAGCCTTTCTGGCCTGCCAAGTTTCAAAAGAGAGATCAGTCACGAGTCTTATAGGTCTCCCTTTATATGTGAGGGCACGTTTATCCCTTGCTGCTTTCAGAATTTTCTCTTTATCCTTGTATTTTGCCAGTTTCACTATGATATGTCGTGTAGAAGATCGATTCAAGTTACGTCTGAAGGGAGTTCTCTGTGCCTCTTGGATTTCAATGCCTTTTTCCTTCCCCAGTTCGGGGAAACTCTCAGCTATAATTTCTTCAAGTACCCCTTCAGCACCTTTCTCTCTCTCTTCCTCCTCTGGGATACCAATTATGCGTATATTATTTCTTTTTAGCGTATCACTTAGTTCTCTAATTTTCCCCTCATACTCCTGGATTTTTGTATCTCTCTTTCTCTCAGCTTCCTCTTTTTCCTTAACTTTATCTTCTAGTTCACCTATTCTCTCCTCTGCCTCTTCAATCCGAGCCGTCGTCGTTTCCATTTTGTTTTGCATTTCGTTTAAAGCGCTTTTCAGCTCCTCGTGACTGTTCCTTAGTCCCTTGATCTCTGTGGCAAGAGATTCTCTGCTGTCCTGTATACTGTTTTCCAGCCCAGTGATTAATTTTATGACTATTATTCTAAATTCACTTTCTGTTATATTATTTAAATCCTTTTTGATCAGTTCATTAGCTGTTGTTATTTCCTAGAGATTCTTCTGAGGGGAATTCTTCCGTTTGGTCATTTTGGATAGTCCCTGGAGTGGTGAGGACCTGCAGGGCACTTCCCCTGGGCTGTGGTGTATAACTGGAGTTGGTGGGCGGGGCCGCAGTCCGACCTGATGTCTGCCCCCAGCCCACCGCTGGGGCCACAGTCAGACTGGTGTGTGCCTTCTCTTCCCCTCTCCTAGGGGCGGGATTCACTGTGGGGTGGCGTGGCCCGTCTGGGCTACTTGCACACTGCCAGGCTTGTGGTGCTGGGGATCTGGCGTATTAGCTGGGGTGGATCGGCAAGGTGCACGGGGGCAGGAGGGGCAGGCTTAGCTCGCTTCTCCTTAGGTGATCCACTTCAGGAGGGGCCCTGTGGCAGCGGGAGGGAGTCAGATCCGCTGCCGGAGGTTTGGCTCCGCAGAAGCACAGAGTTGGGTGTTTGCGCGGAGCGAGCAAGTTCCCTGGCGGGAACTGGTTCCCTTTGGGATTTTGGCTGGGGGATGGGCGGGGGAGATGGCGCTGGCGAGCGCCTTTGTTCCCCGCCAAGCTGAGCTCTGCCGTCCGGGGGCTCAGCAGCTCTCCCTCCCTTTGTCCTCCAGCCTTCCCGCTTTCTGAGCAGAGCTGTTAACTTCTGACCTCCCAGACGCTAAGTCGCGCTTGCTGTCGGAACACAGTCCGTCCGGCCCCTCCGCTTTTGCCAGCCCGACTCGGGGGCTCTGCTTGGCCGGCGAGCCGCCCCTCCGCCCCGGCTCCCTCCCGCCAGTCCGTGGAGCGCGCACCGCCTCGCCGCCCTTCCTACCCTCTTCCGTGGGCCTCTCGTCTGCGCTCGGCTCCGGAGACTCCGTTCTGCTAATCCTCTGGCGGTTTTCTGGGTTCTTTAGGCAGGTGTAGGTGGAATCTAAGTGATCAGCAGGACGCGCTGTGAGTCCAGCGTCCTCCTACGCAGCCATCTTCCCTCTCTCCCTATTTGAAAGTTTTTTTAATGAATTGTTGGTTTGCATTCTTATTTAAGTGAAACCATTTGTGGCTGGGGATTTCTTTGTGCATAAGTATTTTAAATTATGGATTTAAGGTTTTTAATACTCATAATTCTATGCCATTATTTTATTTCTGTTTGTGATAGTGCTTGTAAATTTTATCAGGGAAATTATGATTTTATTTAATTTTTAAATTTTAATTGGGTTAGTAAACTTTTTCAGAATATCCTATAATTATCTTTTGGATATCTGTAGCGTTTTAGTGATTTTGCATTTCTACATCTTTTAAGAGTTTATCTAGGGGCGCCTGGGTGGCTCAGTTGGTTAAGCGACCTACTTCGGATCAGGTCATGATCTCGCAGTTAGTGAGTTCGAGCCCCGCATCAGGCTCTGTGCTGACAAGCTCAGAGCCTAGAGCTTGCTTCAGAATCTGTGTCTCCCTCCCTCTCTGCCCCTCCCCCGCTCATGCTATCTCTGTCTCTCAAAAATAAACATTAAAAAAATAATTTTAAAAAGTTTATATAATTTATTAATTTTTTTGGAGATACAGTCTTAGCTTTGTTTATTTGTATGGTTCCTAGTTTAATTATTCTTGCTTTTATCTTTACTATTAAATTCCCTAGACATTTTGTGATCTACTCTAGTGCCCTTCATTTATGTCATTGTTTCTATATTTTGAAAATAGGTTATTAGTGCAGGGTAGGGGACATGATATATTTTCTTTAAGCAACTTAATTCTTGATTTTTTGTAATACTACTTGCTTTTAAATATGTTTTCTTGGTATAAATATAGCTAAGCCATCCTTTGGTTACTTTTTAGATGGTACATCTATATTTTCCATACTCTCTTTTCACCTTATCTGTGACTGAGTGATTATTTCTTTAACTTTTAGTGTGTTTCCTGAAAGCAGCACTGAATTGAGTCTTTTATTTTTGCCAGTCTTTTAATCTTTGTCTTTTAACCAGACTAAATTTATTTTGATGAAGTTATTATCATAATTAGGTTTACATCCAACAATGTGGTATTGGCTTTCTCCTTGTTGAATCTGTAATTTGTTCATTTAATCCATCTTTCCTGGCATTTTTGCATTAATCAACAATTTTTATTTCTCCTTCTAGCATTTCATCATCTTTTAAGAGAGACTAGTAGCAAATAGATCTCTTCAAATAATGGAATTTAGAGTGATAAACTGTCATACGATGTCCAAGGAGCACAGAGTATACCATCCAAAATAGAATTCATTTGGTCCGTGGTTAAAAAGTACATAGTGTCGCTTCCAGCAAGTTTAACAATTAGTTATTAAATGCCGTCAGTGTTTCCATGTTCTACTTGAATTGCATTCTCTCTGTATAGTGCAATCAAATAAGTGGTTAAATACATAGAATGATTTAAAAAATTATAAATATTGTAAATTATGACCCTTATAAGAATGCTATTTGTCATGATAAGCACATAAGTACACAAAGATTTGGGCAATGGCTATTTAAATGTCAAAATTAGAGCTCTGGAAAACTAAGTTATAGTCAAATATAACAGTACATTTTTAGTATTGACATACATTTTACAGATGATCTAATTAAATCCAGAGCTTTTGTAGAGAAATGTAAGATCTTTGGGGAAATACTTTGTTTCCAAAGATACAGAGTTAGAAGCAAACTTTGGCATAAAATTCAAGTCTTGTATTGGTCTAATGCCAGCCAAATAAAACTTTTCTAGTGGAATAACTCAGGTATTGCTTTAAAAACATTTTTTTCCCAATACATGAAACCTCTGGCCCAGGACAAAGTTACATAATTTTTTTTTTTTTTCGCAATTTCTTCTGAGTCTGTCATGAAGTGCTGAAGTTAGTTAAAGAGAAAAGCAAAACTTTAAAAATTTCTTTTCATGATTCTTCTTTGTAATGAGAAAATTAAAACATAGCATTTTTGTACTTTTAAATTTATTCAAACATCAGAATCATACTAATTTTAAAGTTCCAAGGATCTGGGGCACCTGGGTGGCTTAGTCAATTAAGCGTCTGAGCCTTGACTTCAGCTCAGGTCATGATCTCAGAGGTCCTGAGATGGAGCCCTGCCTGGGGCTCCTCATTGACAGCACAGAGCCTGCTTGGGACTCTCTCTCTCCCCTTCTCCTGCTCACATGTGTGCACTCTCTCTCAAAAATAAGAAAACTTAAAAAAAAATAAAGTTGTAAGGATCTATTTATAAGTTATCAATTATTTTTAAAAAGGTGAAGTAGGAATTCAGTCTATTTCCTAGAAGGCACAGGAAACAAATTACAACACACCTTTAAGAAATGATAAGGGATTTTTTTTCCATTCTTGAATTTCGCATTTAGGTTAGGTAAAATTGAAAAGTATATTTGACATTCTAGTGCATAAAGATTCCATATAAAAATGTCAAAAAAATTTTGTGATAAATATAAAACTCTAAATGAAACTATAAAACTCTAAATAAAACCAATGCATATGGTGAACTGAACAAGAACATTCATTGTGATTTTTATTGCTTTGATGATTACAACTTGTCCAGCCAGTATTCATTAATTGTACTAGTATACATTCCTAATTCTAGACTTATCCTTCCACAATTTGGATTTTTCTGTTATTATTGTGATAGTGTTTATGCTCTTTGATTATATTCTATTTTTCTATTTAGGGAAAAATGCATAACGTAAGCATTTTTCAATTCCCACTGAGAATTTATGCACTATTAATTAGTCCCTTTTTCTCAGCATATGTGAGAAAGTCAGATGGGGTTTCTGCTTGACTACAATGCATTATAAATAGATGGCAATGTTTTTATTTTTACAGAGTACTTTACATAGGCAAAACCTATGAGGCAACATTCTTCCCTCTTAACACTCAGTACTACCGACATCACCTGCCATTTAGGTCTTTTGTGTGGTCTCAGGAGAAACTTATGGCTTGAACTCCAGCAAGCAATGATACTGGTTCCAATCTGAGGCTCCTCTGTCCAATACTCTGATCCTTAATCTTTCTCATAGTGGAGAATAGTCATATATTATGAGAAGACAAAGGGTATAGTTTCCATGAAGGTGCTTATTTATTGAAGTTCCTCATAGCTCTGCTTTTGTCCCCCTCCCCCAATTGAAGCGAGTGGTGCCAAGAAAGCTAAGATGGCTGCCAAGTGGCGAAGGAGAAAAGAGATTTAGAGTTAGACTGAGTGGATTCAGACTGCAGATTTAGACTCAAGTAACATGTAGACAATATCTCTAGAGACTAGCAAGCTATAATAAATTACACTGTAAATATGCAATATGCAGGCCTCAGGGACAGGCTGCAATAATAGGTAAAATAATCCTCCTCTGTCCTATCTCTTTCCCTTTAGGGATTTGTATCTGGAAAGTGATCTTGCCTAAAACTGAAAGTTATGTTGCACAAGCGCCAAGAAAATCATCACATCATAAAACTTTTTTGAGGTGTATTCCCACAAAGGTTAGCATAGTATAAGCTCAGGGATGTATTCACGAAAAAAAAAAAAAATCTTATTTCTATTCACTGGCTTGTACAGCCTCAGAATACTGATTCCTTTTGAAAACTAAAATGTAATCATGTAACACAACATAAACTGTGCTAAGGAAATACATAGATTTGAATTTTTCATATGGACTCTTAAAGTAATTTTTAATACATTTCAAGCTTTGATCCAGGAATAATCTAATCCTCTCACACGTGAAACCTGGCAGTATTTAATATGTAAGCACCTGGAAAATTATCTGTTTTCAGAAAAAATTAATTTCTAGCACCTCTAAATGAAAAGATCCTTTGAAGCAGAAAATAGGAAAAGATTGTGAGTGTGTGTGTGTATATGTCTTTAGAGAGGCTGGAAATTAAGGTATATAATCATGTGGAGACACTTTACTCTCTAATCAGCTAGTATAAAAATTTCTTGAACTACAGACTGGCTTGTATGGAGAAAATGTTTTAAGTGTTTCAAACTCTAGAACTTGATTGTTAGCTCAAAAGAAGAATGAAAAAAAAAAAAAACACTGAGTCATGGAGGGGTGAAGACAAAGGTTTCGGAGGGTAAGCAGGCAGTCTGCTGTGGTGCGCAAAGCAGAACATAATTAAGACATCTAATGCTAATACCACTTACAATCATTTTCCTATTTAATTGAATTCAAGTCTTTCACAAAATCATACAGTGCACTAATGTCATATATTGGTCTTTCCATATAAACTACAACAGACTTATAATTCTACACAGAGATAGATCTTGTATATGTAAAGAGGAAGCATATTTGGCCAAAGAATACAGAACTTGAGAAGTCTGCTCATTTTGTTCTTATATAAAGAACAAATGTATAATTTTTTCTCCATTTAATGTCTGATTCTGGTACTGGTAAAACTGTGCGATAATTGTGTTCAACTGTGTGTGATACAGGCTCAAACAAAGTACCCTCTTTATAAAAATTCTGAATATAATCTTAAAACCTTTCTACCTGAAGGGGCAGAGGAAGCCTCATTCACATAGAATTATTGATTTCCCTCCTGTCCAATTTGTTTAATTATATAAAGGATTTTATCAATATCTTTAAGTTATAAAAATAAAGTTTTATTTTAAAGTTTTATTTTAAATTCCTAAAGCCAAAGAATTTGCATTAAATTTATCATATACCTGAACTTAATTACTATAGTTTGAAAAAAAAAAACTATTAAAAAGCAAACAAATGCTAACTCATTCCACTTATAAATAGCTATTGTACATGATATTGTTTAGTGTACATGGTTGATTTCTGTGCTGATTCACAAAATTTGATTAAAGTTGTCAGGATAAAATGCCAACTGAAAAAGGTGGTGTAGTTGTTATAACGTGAAGGTTTTTTTTTAAAGTGCACATAATTATTTTTTAATGAAGATCTAATTATATCTTATAATTATCTCAGATCATCCCTTCCTTTCAAATTAGAAACCCTAAATCATCCTCACAGTGCCACATTTAAGTGAAAGATTAACTTAGAGATTTGTAAACCCTTTTTAGAACTTATATACTTAATATTTTCAGTTTTATTTACATTTCTAATACTCCCCTGAAAAGAAATGGACTTTTATTAGCAAACGCCTGCTTCCCACTAATTACAGGCTCGTTCCTATCATTTCAAATTTTTCTTTTTGTCCAGAAGATGCTGCTGCTGCTGCGCAGATGCTCATACAATGTTAGCGACTGACGTTCTGTCCCACTGTCACATCCATCCTTGACTAACAAAGAGATTGATGTGTTTTTTTTTTCTTACTGATTTTGTTCTTCATTCCACCCTGTGATTACTGCCATCTTAGAAAGCAAGGCTTATAAAATGTAAAGGGGATTCTAAGAAATCTATTTATGTTATCTGATCCAAGAAGGAAGCAAAAGTGAAGATTGGATTAAGATGGGATCAGGCACTAAAGATTTAGGATATGAAGGGTAAAGGCGATAAGTGATGTGAATTTGCAAACAGTACCATACCTGAAGAAATCATTTTAACTGAAAAGCTAGTGCAACAGAATACAATGTAATAAATCAGAATGGTCTGGCGAAGGAAGGAAGGAAGGAAGGAAGGAAGGAAGGAAGGAAGGAAGGAAGGAAGGAAGGAAGGAAGTGATTTAATTAGGAATAAATGAAATCAAATAAATCATTTTCCTATTTTTCCATATTTATGTTAAGGTATAAAACCTAAACAGTGTATCTTTTTCCCCCAAACCCCACACCCTATTAAGAAGATACTGTATGATACTGCTCATATATATGCTCTATTCTTTGTCTTCTGATTCCAGAATTAATTAACGTTAAAAAAACTGAAGAGGAATTCTAAAATAGTATAGCTCTACTCTTGCTCTGTGAAGATGAGAGGATCCTCAAAGTAGTACCGTTGTTTCACCTCCTGACCTCCTTGTTTGCAAAACTGCTAAACTAATCATAATGTCTCTAGGTGTCCTCTGCGGATACATATACACATGTGCATATGCACACACACTCACATACACACGCAGATACACACACGCACACACCAGTTATTTCAGTAGACATCTTTGACTAGTTGTTATGTACATTGCATTTGAGGGAAAATTTATATGTATTTATATGTGTTAATGGGGTATTTTAAAAATGTGCACGTATGGATTATGTGTATTAAAGTTACTAACCTAATGTGTGTGTGTGTATGTGTGTGTGTGTGTGTGTGTGTGTGTGTTTACACACAAATATTTAGAGATTCGGATATGGCAGAGAGTTAATAAACAGTATGAAGCTTCTTTCTGACATACAAAAAATAATGGCATCTATAAGCTTACTCTGGAAAATAATCATTCCTTTCAAGCACACAAGGAATGAAAGTTGCCCATGTTCTCTTCGACCAAAAGAAGTCTCAGGAAATGCTAAAGAATAAAAACATACATGTCTCTTTTTTAGCCATACTACAAAAACCAAATATCTTAATAACAGTAGATAGCTAAAATAATATAATTTGGAAACAAAACATATTTCAGAAATGTGTGCATATAAACCAATAAATCATTAAGAAAATTGTGATATATTTAGAACTTAACAAAGAAAAACTTATAAAAATATTTGGGATAAGCATGGAGGTATTTATCGCCTATCAGAGTGTCCTTACAACATTGAACAACAACCAAAAAAATTATGAGGCATACAAAAAGACAACAAAAAACATTCAGGAGAACTAAGTTCAGACATATCATGATATAGATTGGACAGAGTACTTAAAATAACTATAAATAATATGAGAAAGCCTCTAGTGAAAAGGTAGATGACAGTAAAGAACAGATAGATAATTTCAGCAGTGAAATGGAAATCTTAAAAAGGAATCACATGGAAATGATAGATTCAAGCCCGTGCGTGGAGATGAAGAACGCCATTAATGAGCTCACCCGTAGACTTAGTGCAGCTGAGGAAAGAATCGGTCATCTTGAATATAGGGTGATTAAATTACACAAAAAGAAGTGCAGAGAGAAAAAAGAGTAATCGACAAAACAGAACCAAACATCCAAGATCGGCGGCCCAGTGTCAGGTGCTGGAATATATGTATAATTGGGATCCCTGAAGCAGAAATGTTTGCAGAAATAATGGTTGATGTGATTCCAAAAATAATACGACAGACAGAAAATCATTGTTCTAAGAAGGTCAGGTAGCACAAACTAGATCAACACCAGAAGCACGTGCTTGCTCACACACACATGTGTGCACACAGCACTCACCCACACACCTAGGCATCTTATAGTCAGACTGCTGAAGAGCAAAGACTAAAAGAAAACCTCGAACATGTCCTGAAGAAAAGGCATGTCATATTTCAAGAAACAATGGTAAAAAAATACAGCACACTAATCATCAAACACAATGCAAACAAAAAGGCAAGAGTGAAAGTGTTGTAAAAAAAGTTTTTCAACCCCAAATTCAATACCAGTGAAAATCCTCTTCCAAATCACAAGAAATAAAAAAGACTTACTAAGGCAAACCAAACCCGGAGGAATTCATGGTTAACGAACTCCTTTATGGAAAATGTTAAAGGAATTTCTTCAAGAAGACAAAATCTGGGGGCGTCAGTGTGGCTCAGTTGGTTAAGCAAGCAATTCTTGATTTCGGCTCAGGTCATGATCTCACGGTTCCTGAGCTTGAGCCCCACGTCAGGCTCTGTGCTTTCAGCATGGGATTCTCTCTCATCTCATGCTTGGGATTCGTTCTCTCATTTCTCCCTGCCTCTTCCCCTCAACTGGCACATTCTCTCTCTCTCAAAATAAATAAATATTAAAAAAAGACAATATTATATAGTCAGAAACTTGGATCTACACAGAGAAATGAAGAGAATCACCTTTGAAATAAATGACAGTTTACTCATTAAAGCAAAAATGGTAATATATATGTACAATACACATTTTTAAAAGAAAAATGTGTGATAATAGGATATGGAATGGGAAGAAGATACAAGAATATAAAGGCATACGTTACATGTCAGTGCTGTAATTGAGTATGAATATAAGTTTTAATTGAGTATTAATATAAGTTTATATTATTTACAAATGTGTATTGTAAACTCTAGGGGAATCACTGGAAAAGTCAAACAACAAAAGATAAATAAATAGCTGAAAATAAAGGAGAGGCAAAAACCATAAAGTCATAAAATGCTGAATTAAAACCAGAGAAGAATGAAAAGCTGGAAAAAAAAAAAAAGAGCAAAAGAAACAAATAGAATACTGCTAGAGGGGCACCTGGGTGGCTCAGTCCTTTAAGCGTCCAACTTTGGCTCAGGTCAGTATCTCACAATTCGTGAGTTCGAGCCCCGTGCTGGGCTCCGTGCTGACAGCTCAGAGCCTGGATCCTGCTTCAGATTCTGTGCCTCCCTCTCTCTCTGCCCCTCCCCTGCTCTTGCTCTCACTCACTCTCTCTCTCTCTCTCTCTCTCTCTTAAAAATAAATAAACTTAAAAAAAAAGAGAACACTTCTAGAAAGATGACAGATTTTAATCCAAATATATTTATAATCAGTTTAAATAAGAATGGTCCAAACACAATTGCTAAAATAAAGATTATTAAATTGATTATTTCTAACGAACATAACCAAGATATATCCTGCCTTTAAAAAATCCCATCAACAACAACCAAAAACAAACAAACAAGCAAACAAACAAACAGAATCAGACCTGTAAATGCTGAGAACAAACTGATGGTTGCCAGAAGAGAAGGCAACTCCTCTGGGGAGGAGGGCAAATGAGAAAAGGAGTGGGAGCCACAGACTTTCAGTTATGGATCAGGTGTGTTACAGGAACAAAAGGCACAGCATAAGAAATATAGCCAATGACACTGTAATAGCACTGTGTGGTGACACATAGTAGACACACTTTGGTGAGCATAGCGTAATATGCATTTGTCATATCACTACTTTGTGCACCTGAAAACAATGCAACATTGTGTGTCAACTATATATATATATATATACACGTATATATGTATATATATATATGTATATATATATACATATATACGTATATATATCTCCAATGGAAATTATATATCCAATGGAAAAATATCCCAATTTAAATATAAATATATAAGCCAGTGAAAACAAGATAAAAAAATTATATACCGAACAAAATCTGGAACGTAAATAAGACATTAATGAAAAAAAAAAAAAACTTGAAATGCAAGCAGCGTTTGTTATTTAGTTAATGGTATTGTACTGAGTTTACTTTCTTAGTTCGGACAAATATCATTATAAGACACTATTATTGGTGGAAGCTGGGTGAAGGGTGTCTGTTTGCTTTCTATACTACCTATTTAAAAAAAATCTACAACTATTCTAGAAGAATATTTATAAAAATATAAAGTTATTTTTCAGTTACTAGATAGTCAGGAAGTGTTTATTAGTCAGAGGAAGTGTATTTCCACCAATATGTGAGCAGAGAGATGGTAAGAAAATGTAGAACTATGTCTGTTTGTAAAACAAACAAACAAGCCCCACCCCCCTACAAAAACCCACAACAGCTCATTCTTAACTTTTTAAAATATAATATTTTGCTAGATAAAGAATGGTTCTTTTTTTGTGGTTTCAAACTTTTATTGAAACTGTAGTTAGTTTATGGGATCCCTGGGTGGCTCAGCCGATTAAGCATCCAACTTCAGCTCAGGTCATGATCTCACAGCTCCTGAGTTCAAGCCCCGCATTGGGCTCTGTGCTGACAACTGGAGCCTAGAGTCTGCTTCCAATTCTGTGTCTCCCTCTCTCTCTCTGTTCCTCCCCTGCTTTCGCTCTGGCTCTCTCTCTCTCAAAAATAAACAAACATTAAAAAAGTTTTGAAAATAAATTTTAGTTAGTTAAAATATAGTGTGACATTGATTTCAGGTGTAGAATTTAGTGATTTATCACTTACATACAATAACTAGTGCTCATTCCAACAAGTCCCTTCCTTAATACCCATCACCCATTTAACCCATCCCCTGCCCACCTCCCCTTCTGCAACCTTCAGTTATAAACACTGGTTCATATTTTATATATTAAAATACAGACATCTACACGCTTTGTTTCATTTTTATGAAATAAATTATCTCAATAACAATAGCAGAATATATACTATATATATATATATATATATATATATATATATAGAGAGAGAGAGAGAGAGAGAGAGAGAGAGAGAGAGAGAGAGAGACCTCAGCTGCTTAGTTTGGCTACTGTAAATAATGCTGCAGTAATCATAGGGGTGCATGTATCCCTTTGTATTAGTTGTTTTTGTTTTTTGTTTTTTTTTTTTTTGTATTTTGTATTTTGTATTTTTACCAGATAGTGCAATTCCTGGGTCATAGACTCATTTTATTTTTAGTTCTTTGAGGAATCTCCATACTGTTTTCCACGGTGGCTGCACCACTTTGCATTCCCCCAACAGTGAAAGACGTTCCTTTTTCTTTACATCCTCACCAGATTTCTTGTGTTTTTGATTTTAGCCATTCTGACAGGTGAGGGGTGATATCTCATTGTAGTTTTGATTTGCATTTCCCTGATGATGGGGGATACTGAGCATCTTTCATGTCTCTGTTGGCCATCTGTGTGTCTTCTTTGGAGAAATGTCTGCTCATGTCTTCTGCCCATTTTTTAATTGGATTATTTGGTTTGGGGATATTGAGTTTTATCAGTTCCTTGTATATTTTGGATACTAACCTGTTATCGTATCTGTCCTTTGCAAATATCTTCTCCCATTCAGTAGATTGACTTTTAGTTTAGTTGATTGTTTCCTTCACTGTGCAGGAGCGTTTTATTTTGATGTAGTCCCAATAGCTTATTCTTGCTTATATTTCCCTTGTCTCAGGATACCTATTTCAAAAAATGTTGATACAGCCATTATCAGAGAGATTACTGCCTGTCCTCTCTTCAGAAATGTTTATGGTTTCAGGTCTCACGTGTAGGTCTTAAATTCATTTTGAGTTTATTCTTGCAGATAAACATGTATGACTGGGAGTAGGTGCCACAGCTATATTTAGAGTTTTTCTATATCTAATAATTCGTAAAGGACACATGATTTCAGCAAATATTTTGAGATTCTATAATTTACTATGAAGATATTTACTAGTAATAAGTTGAGAAGTAACTATTTCTTCATCATTAACTTTTTACAGTTTTTACCATTAGTACCCATTAATATAATAATAATAATAATAATAATATCCCTTAAGTGCACACTTACTATTTGCCAGGTAATATTATGAATAGTTTAGTATCTTCATATTTTAAATCTCACTACAATAATAGAAAGTGGAATAATCTGAATATATGTAATACTAAGAGCATGAAGAAATAATATGAAGATTTAATGATACAGCGTGGAATTTAAAGAAAGAGGAAATAACACTTATTTTAATAATACAAAGATTTACTACGGTACATAGGTAGAGTGTGAAATACACCAGTAGAAAAACTTATTGGGACAGTATTCAAAAAATATTGCTGTTTTCCTGATCTGCTAACTCTTGATATCAAATTCATAGCCCAAATTTGTATTTTTGGATCTTCCAGCTACCTAGCCTTTTTATCAAAGTAGGTAAATGTACTTCCATTAAAAATAGATAAAATTAGCAAGAATATATTGAGAAATCATACACTACAATAAAAATTCTGAAATATACTTAATGTGCCTTTAGACTTAAACAACTTACATACATAGCAAATAAAAAAATGTTTTTTATTTTTTATTCATTTATTTAAAATTTATATCCAAGTTAGTTAGCATATAGTGCAACAATGATTTCAGGAGTAGATTCCTTAATGCCCCTTAACCATTTAGCCCTTCTCCCCTCCCATAACCCCTCCAGTAAGCCTCTGTTTGTTCTCCATATTTAAAGAGTCCCTTATGTTTTGTCCCCCTCCCTGTTTTTGTGTTATTTTTGCTTCCCTTCCCTTATGTTCATCTGTTCTGTGTCTTAAAGTCCTCATATGAGTGAAGTCATATGATATTTTTCTTTATCTTTGGCTATTGTTGATAGTGCTGCTACAATCATTGGTGTGCATGTACCCCTTCAAAACAGCATACCTGTATCCTTTGGATAAATACCTAGTGGTGCAATTTCTGGGTCGTAGGCTAGTTCTATTTGTAATTTTTTGAGGAACCCCCATACTGTTTTCCAGAGTGGCTGCACTAGCTTGCATTCCCACCAGCAGCGCAAAAGAGATCCTCTTTCTCCGCATCCTCGCCAACATCTATTGTTGCCTGAGTTGTTAATGTTAGCCATTCTGACAGGTGTGAGGTGGTATCTCATTGTGGTTTTGATTTGTATTTCCCTGACGATGAGTGATGTTGAATACTTTTTCATGTGTTGGATGGCCATCTGGATGTCTTCTTTGGAGAAATGTCTATTCATGTCTTTTGCCCATTTCTTCTTCATTGGATTATTTGTTTTTTGGGTGTTGAGTTTGATAAGTTCTTTATAGATTTTGGATACTAACCCTTTATCGGATTTGTCGTTTGCAAATATCTTCTCCCATTCCGTCCGTTGCTTTTTAGTGTTACTGATTGTTTCCTTCGCTGTGCAGAAGCTTTTTATTTTTAGGAGGTCCCAATAATTAATTTTTGCTTTTGTTTCCCTTGCCTCTGGAGATGTGTTGGGTAAGAAGTTGCAGCAGTGAAGATCAAAGAGGTTTTTTCCTGCTTTCTCTTCGAGGATTTGATGGCTTCCTGTCTTACATTGAGGTCTTTCATCCATTTTGAGTTTATTATTGTGTATGTTGTAAGAAAGTGGTCCAAGTTCATTTTTCTGCATGTTGCTGTCCAATTTTTCCAGCACCACTTGCTGAAGAGACTGCCTTTATTCCTGCTTTGTCACAGATTAGTTAGCCATATGTTTGTGGGTCTATTTATGTGTTTTCCATTCTAGTCCATTGATCTGAGTGTCTGTTTTTGTGCCAATACCATACTGTCTTGATGATTAACACTTTGTAGTACAGCTTGAAGTCCGGAATTGTGATGCCTGTGGCTTTGGTTTTCTTTTTCAAGATTGCTTGGCTATCAGGATATTTTCTGGTTCCATACAAACTTTAGGATTGTTTGTTCCAATTATGCAAAAAATGCTGGTGTTATTTGATAGAGATTTCATTGATTATGTAGATTGTTTTGGGTAGTATTGACATTTTAACAATATTTGTTCTTCCTATCCAGGAGCATGGAATCTGTTTCCATTTTTTTGTGTCTTCTTCAATTTCTTTCATAAGCTTTTTATAGTTTTCAGTGAATAGATGTTTCACTTCTTTGGTTAGATTTATTCCTAGCTATTTTATGGTTTTTGGTGCCATTGTAAATGGGATCGGTTCCTTGATTTCTGTTTCTGTTGTTTCATTATTTGCGTATAGGAACGCAACCGATTTCTGTGCATTGATTTTATATCCTGCCACTTTGCTGAATTCATGAATCAGTTCTAGCAGTTTTTTGGCGGAACCTTTTGGGTTTTCCATGTAGAGTGCCATGTCATCTGGGAAGAGTGAAAGTCTGACCTCCTTCTGGCCGATTTGGATGCCTTTTGTTTCTTTTTTGTTGTCTGATTGCTGAGGCTAAGACTTCCAATACTATGTTGAATAAAAGTGGTGAAAGTGGACATCCCTGTCTTGTTCCTGACCTTAGGGGGAGAGTTCTCAGTTTTTCCCCATTGAGAATGATATTAGCTTTGGGTCTTTCATATATAGCTTTTATGATCTTGTGGTATGATCCTTCTATCCTTGCTTTCTTGAGGGTTTTTATCAAGAGAGGATGCTGTATTTTGTCAAATGCTTTCTCTGCATCTATTGAGATGGTCATTTGGTTCCTGTCCTTTCTTTTATTGATGTGATGAATCACATCGATTGTTTTGTGGATATTGAACCAGCCCTGCATCCCAGGTATAAATCCCACTTAGTTGTGGTGAATAATTTTTGTAATGTATTGTTGGATCCAGTTGGCTAATATCTTGTTGAGGATTTTTGCATCCATGTTCATAAGTGAAATTGGTCGATAGTTCTCCTTTTTAGTGGGGTCTCTGTCTGGCTTTGGAATCAAGGTAATGCTGGCTTCATAGAAAGAGTTTGGAAGTTTTCCTTCCATTTCTATTTTTTGGAACAGCTTCAAGAGAATGGGTGTTAACTCTTCCTTAAATATTGTTAGACTCCCTGGGAAAGACATTTGGCCCTGGACTCTTGTTTTGGGGGGAGATTTTTGATTACTAAATTGATTTCTTTACTGGTTATGGGTCTGTTCAAAGTTTCTATTTCTTTATTTTTCAGTTTTGGTAGTGTATATGTTTCTAGGATTTGTCCATTTTTTCCAGATTGCCCATTTTATTGGTGTATAATTGCTCATAATATTCTCTTATCATTGTTTTTATTTCTGCTGTGTTGGTTGTAATCTCTCCTCTTTCATTCTTGAGTTTATTTAATTGGGTCCTTTCCTTTTTCTTTTTGATCAAACTGGCTAGTGGCTTATCAATTTTGTTAATTTTTTCAAAGAACCAGCTTCTGGTTTCATTGATCTGTTCTACTGTTTTTTTGGTTTTGATAGCATTAATTTATGGTCTAATCTTTATTATTTCCTGTCTTCTGCTGGTTGTGGGTTTTATTTATTTCAGCATAGATTTATGTTTGGAAAATATTGCCAGAAATATAAAATCAATAGATTTTTAAAGAAATTTGGCCACCTTCTCCTCTCTACCTTTGGTGTTTCTTTGTCCTTAGGATTTGATGCAAGTTTTGCATAAGGACTAGCTCAAAGTAGTAAACAGTTATTCTTTTCTAGATCTTTCCACTAAGCATTACTGACAGGATTTGATTTCATTAAGACTGATGTGTTATACAAGTATATAAATTATAGTTTTATTCACCAACTCATAGAAAACGTATTACACTGTTTAAAGACTGAAGTTTCTCGGAATGTGTGAGACTCGGCAAGCAGTCTTGTCATATTCTATGAACTAGTGATGTATAAACTCTGATACAATATACACTGAAAGTTGTTTAAAAATGTACACTGTATAGAAAATATATTCATAAAACATATTAGAAAGTACACTTCCAATATCAAGGATAATGATGTAAAGATAAAAAGAAAAATGTTAACCATATTTATCTCTGGATAGTATGATGAGGAAAATTTGTTAAAATTAATGTTTTTCAAATGATAATACCATACATAAAATATTTTTATGAATGGCTACTTCACTTACAATATATTCTTATATGTACTAGTATCCAATATCTGGATGAATAGATAATTATCTACTTGATAAATAAGCAACAGAATGAGTTGTGAAGATATATATTCTCCTCTATATAAGCAAATTCTTAGCATAGAAAATAGAAGAAAAATATTCCTTTATAGACATAATCTTACTTCTTAGTCCTTCTCTATCTCTCTGCACCTAAAATGATTTTCTTTTATTTGTTTATTTTGCTCTTGGTTTAAACCAATAATTTTAAAGTGCATTATAATGGAACACTTATTCTTTTATATGCTAAATAATCTTTACTTGAAAAAAGTCATCTTTGTCAAATGTATTTGCAATATTTAGGGTTTGGTTTTTCACATATTTTATTTGTGGGACACCTACGTGGCTCAGTTGGTTAAGCGTCTGACTTCAGCTCAGGCTGGCAGCATGGAGCCTGCTTGGGATTCTCTTTCTCCCTCTCTCTCTACCCCTCCCTCCCAAATAAATAAATAAATACACTTAAAAATTCTTTAAAAAATAAAATATATTGTTTGTGACCTCAGATGTTTGAAAAAAATTAAGATGTACTATACAGATGCAGAAGATAACACAAATATATGATACTAAAATTTTAAACTATAGAATTCTTCTTTTACGTGAGATATTTTGTTTGATGCAGTTTCCAGCCATTATTCTAAAACTTAATCATGCAAATAATAACCTAAGACTTTGTTAAAGTTCAAATCCCAATTCAGTAGTTTTATGGTGAGGCTATAGATATCACAGTGTTCTCATTGATCACAAACTGCTAGGTGATGCCTCCCACTGTTGATTGAATAGCAAAATGGTCCAGCAAATAGATTAGAAAATCCTATGTTAAATCAATATCTGTAATAAAGTAGGTTCTTTACTTTGTGTCAATAATTTATTCTAAAAATACTCTTCTAAAATAAAATTTATTAAACAAATCATTCTAAAATAATTCATCCCATTAAAAATTCTAATAAAACTTTATTATATTTGTTTTTATATAGTTTCTAATAGTTTTTATAGTTTTTTTATACTGAAGATACAATATGTGCAGTTTTATAGCTACATGACATTGAGAAAAGTAATAAAATATCAATAGTTCCCCAGTTAAAACCACTACTAATAAATTTTCGCTTAGTACTATATTGTGTATTCATTCTTTCATTTGTTTGTTCATAATGTAGTTAATTTATAAATTATAGTGCCTTTGAGAATAATTGAAGGGACTATTGAATGAGAAGTAAAAGTAGAAATTAAAATAGTTATTAAGGAAAAGTTAGCACATGGAATGCATGTTATTAGGCCATATGTAATTAGTAGACTTGTTTTACAAAGGCAGCTATAAGAAGTTCTATAAGGCAAAGAAAAGATAAATAGGAATCAGTTAAAATAATCACAATATCTAGAGGATAAAAATAAAACTGGACAAACAAGTTGTCCCATGACATTGGGAGTTGGGAATAAAATTTCCCTTATAAAATCTAATTTAAAAATATACAGAAAGGAATGATACCAAGATCTCCAAAGTAAGTCCCATATTAAAAGTCATATAACATTTTTTTATGTAATACTCAAAGTATGACTTCGTATCGCAAGAAAAACTGGTACGTAGAATATTTAGAAGGCCAATAAAATGTAGTGTTCTTCTTGTATATTTTATGATTTTCTGTTTCTATCTGAAAATATTATTTTACTAGTCTAAGTATCAAATATAACTAAAGAAATAGCAAGTTGTGTTTTCATGTTTTATTATTTTGACCATATCTTATAAATTTCCACTATTATCAGAGGTATTTAATCTTACTCTGGATGTCATTTATGTTAAGTGAGTTGTCCAAGGTACCTGAAATAATATTAAGAAGAGTTTTATAATTATTACTGTTTTTAATTTACACAGTGATGCTGTTTGTACCCATACAATGATCTACTTCTTGCATTGAGGAAAAAAGAAGAATGATCCTGGAACTCCTTTTATTCTAAACTATGAAACATAAAGCTTAACAAAACCTTGTGACATATTTTCCAACATATAAGTTTAATTTTAATTATTTTAGTATTAAGCTGCATAAAAAGCAAAGAAATATGCTTAACAGTACTTCAGATTTATTTATTTTATCTCATCTTTTTTTTAAATTTTCTGATGATTCTATGTTTTTTTTTTTAATTCAGAATGTATTATAATGAGAACAGTAGTCATCACCCTTATGTGTCAACTTAAAGTTGATACTAATTTGGCATTAACAGTAAAAGAATGATAGCTACTGGAGCAGCAACAGCCCATACATAGATCTGTGGTTTCCTAAAGACTTTTACATCAGGTCTTGATCAGAGGTTGGCATTTTCAAAGGTCATCCAACTGTCCGTACTAGTCAATTACCGAACATCGGATACTACTGACAGTTAAGCACTGCTGAAAAATTAGCGAAGGCACGACAGAGATACCAAGAACTTCCAACTGAACATTCTGCATGAATTTCAGAAAATTTCCCTGAACTTTCATATTAGCTGATCTTCCTTGTATGTAAAACATTCCATTTCTTTCTCCTAATATTCTCAAATTATAGGCTGTTGAAAATGGTCAAAATTTCAATCATTATTTCTATTTTGAGAACCCAACTTGAAATTCTCTCTTTAATGCTTTCTTAAAAGAGTATTAAAAAACCTCTCTAGAAATGAACTAAGTCCTATGACAAGAGTATTATGGAAATATATTCATCTTTAACATGTATACACACACACGTATAGCTGTAAATATACATAAATATATACATGCATACATAATTTCCTTTGTATAATGATGGTGCCTATACCAGAATATTAGCCCACTAGTAGATAATATGCCTGGATTTGAGGAAGTACTAAGTAAATATCAATTGAAACAAATAATGGAAAACAAAGAGGGAAATGGCATTGGTTAACTTTTCAATAATCTATTTATTTAGAATCCAGAATAAGCAAATTGAATCCAACGGTACATTAAAAGAATTATTCACCACAATCAAGTGGGATTCATTCTTGGGTTGCTAGGGTGGTTCAATATTTGCAAATTTGCAAATGTGATACACCACATTAATGAAAGAATAAGAACCATATGATCCTCTCAATAGATTCAGAAAAAGCGATTGACAAAGTACAACATCTGTTCATGATAAAAGCCCTTAAAAAAGTAGGGATAGAGGGAACATACCTCAACATCATAAAAGCCATGTATAAAAAACTTACAACTAATAGGAAACAACTGAGCGCTTTTTCTCTACCCTCAGGAACAAGACAGAGATGTCCACTCTCACCACGGTTATTTAACGTAGTACTGGAAATCCTAGCCTAAGTAATTAGACAACAAAAGGAAATAAAAGACATCCAAATAAGCAAGGAAGAAGTCAAATTTTCACTATTTGTAGATGACATGATACTCTATATAGACAACCCAAAAGACTCCACCAAAAAATCGCTAGATCTGATATACATATTCCATAAAGCCACAGGATACAAAATCAACATACAGAAGTCTGTTGAATTTCTATACACCAATAATGAAACATCAGGAAGAGAAATCCAGGAATTGATCCCATTTACAATTTCAGCAAAAACCGTAAGATACCTAGGAATAAATCTAACCAAAGAGGTAAAATCTGTACTCTGAAAACTACAACACACTTATGAAAGAAATTGAAAAGGACCCAAAGAAATATAAAAACATTCCATGCTCATGGACTTGAAGAACAAAAATTATTAAAATGTCTATGCTACCCAAAGCCATCTATACTTTTAATGTAATTCCTATCAAAATACCACCAGCATTTTTCACAGAGCTAGAACAAACAATCCTAAAATTTGTATGAAACCACTAAAGACCACAAATAGCCAATGCAATCTTGAAAAAGAAAAGCAAAGGTGGAGGCATTACAATTCTGGATTTCAAGTTATATTCCTCAAAGCTGTAGGCATCAAGACACTATGGTATTGGCACAGAAACATACACAGAGATCACAGAGTTCAATGGAACAGAACAGAAAACACAAAAATGGACCCACAATTATATGGTCAACTAATCTTTGACAACACAGGAAAGATATCTAATAGCAAAGAGAAAGCTGGACAGCAGCATGTAAAAGAATGAAACTGGACCACTTTCTTACACTATACAAAAACTAAATTCAAAATGGATGAAAGACCTAAATGTGAGATAGGAAACCATCAGAATCCTAGAGGAGAACACAGGTACTGACCTCTTTGACATCAGCCATAGCAACTTTTTACTAGATATGTCTTCTGAGACAATGGAAACAAAGACAAAAATGAACTATTGGGGCTTTGTCAAGATAAAAACTTCTGCACAGTGAAGGGAATAATCCATAAAATTAAAAAACAACCTTCAGAATGAGAGAAGATATTTGCAAATGACATATCTGGTAAAGGATTAGTATCCAAAATATATAAAGAACATAGAAAACCCCACACCCAAAACACAAATAATCCAGTTTAAAAATGGGAGGGAGACATGAATAGACATTTTCCCAAGACATACAGATGGCTAACAGACAAATGAAAAGATGTTCATCATCACTCATGGTCATGGAAATACAGATCAAAACTACAATGAGATATCACCTCACACTTGTCACAATGGCTACAACTAAGAACACAGGAATCAACAGGGGTTGGCAAGGATACAGAGATTGCAAACTGGTACAGCCACTCTAGAAAACAGTATGGAGGTTCCTCAAAAAGTTAAAGATAGAACTAACTACCCTATGATCCAGCAGTTGCACTACTAGATATTTACCCAGAAGATACAAAAATGCTGGTAGGAAGGGCTACATGCACCCCAATGTTTATAGCAGCATTGTCAACAATAGCGATACTATGGAAAGGGCCCAAATGTCCCATCAACTGATGAATGGATAAAGAGGTTGTATGTGTGTGTATGTGTGTATACATACATACACAATGGAATAATACCCAACCATGAAAACGAGTGAAATCTTACCATTTACAACAACATGGGTGGACTAGAGAGTCTTATGCTAAGCAAAATGAGTCAGTAAGAAAAAGACAAATATCCTATGACTTCACTCATAGTGGAATTTTAGAAAGAAAACAGATGAACATAAGGGGGGAAAACAGAGGCCAATCATAAAACAACTCTTAACTATAGAGAACAAACTGAGGGTTGCTGGAGGGGAGGGGAGCAGGGGATGGGTTAGAAGTGTTATGGGTATTAAGGAGGGCACTTTTGAGGAGTGCTGGGTGTTGTATGTAAGTAATGAATCACTAAATTCTACACCTGAAATCAATATTGCACTGTATGTTAACTGACTGGAATATAAATAAAAACTTAATTAATGAATAAATTAGTAAGTAAACAAACAAACAAACGTGAATAAATAAATAAATAACAAGGGGGAAAAAGGAAAAAGAAGCAAATTACACTGTGTATTAACTTTCAAAGTAAAATGGTGTGAAACACATGGACACACATAAGAATATTACTCAGCCATAAAAAAGAATGAGTTCTTGCCATTTGTGACAACATGGATGGACCTAGAGGGTATTATGTTAAGAAAATAAGTCAGACAGAAAGACAAATGCCATATGATTTCATTTACATGTGGAATCTAAACAGCAACAACAGAAAAACCTAGCTGAAACAGATTTATGAATACGGAGAACAAAAGGGTATTTGCCAAAGGAAAGAGGATGGGTACAAAATGTCAATATCAATATCAATATCAATAATCACACTATACATTGATTTCCTCATGAACAAAAAATGGATCATGATAACACCCACCTTCCTGTCTAATATCAATTCTTTTCTAAACACTTTTTAAAATATGTGTATGTTTGCATGTGAGTACACATAAATTTTATATCTTTTTAGAAAATTATCACATCTATCCCTGATGTCATGAAAAATAGAGCAGTTTGCGGGGAGCATATATCCATGTACAATGAAGGTAGTTAGCTAGTTACAGTCAAAACATTGTGTATTTTAATCAGTGTTCTAGAATGTTTGGTGTTCTATCTTGTGCATGATTCCCTTAATAAACATTATCTGATACTTCTCATTGATATCATTGGTACCATTACATTTGCACAGAACATGTCTCTTTAAATTGATAAGTGACACTAATACTAACAGAAAGATTTTAAAGGAAAAACAACTTAAAGCAAATAAAAACATTCAAAATTATGCACACTACCCAAAATATAGAGTGAAGCATGTAATTTATTTTCCTCTCTGCTTTTGATATCTAAAGGAGAAAAAAAAATCCACTGAATTATGCAAGGTAATCCAGATAGATGGCTGTCCTTTTTGCCTGAGACAACCCATAAACTCATCCCCTTAACTGGCTTCTAGAAGACAACTAATAACATTGGCATAATTTGTTTTCTATAATTTTATTCAGGGTATGTGGGGTTATAAGAAAGGTCACATTGCCTACTCCACTGAATAAAGTGTTTCACTTCAAAAATTCCTGTTGTACTCATTTCTTACTAATGTTTTGGGTTTTTTTCTTTTGTTTGTTTCCCTTTCTGGCTGCTCTTTTCTCATATGATTATTGGGTCTTTAGTTTTTCTTTCTTTCTTCCAGGAAATTCCACTTACTGCATTTTTCTCACGTGCCTATGAATTACCTGGGAATCTTGTTAAAATGAATCAGATTCTGTTTCAGTAGGTCAGGACTGGCCTTAAGATTGTATATTTCTTTTCTTTTTATGTTTTTATTTTATTTTATTTTATTTTTGAGAGAGAGAGGGAGAGAGACAGAGCATTAGCAGGAGAGGGGCAGAGAGAGAGGAAGACACAGAATCTGAAGCAGGCTCCAGGCTCTCAGCTGTCAGCTGAGCCCAACATGGGGCTTGAACCCACGAACTGTGAGATCATGACCTGAGCTGAAGTCATACACTCAACTGACTGAGCCACCCAGGCGCCCCAAGATTCTATATTTCTAACAATCTCGCCTATGTTAACTGGTGCTGCTGGTGTTTGGACCACACTTCAGTAGTAAAGACATCATAGATGAATTCTTGGTCCCCGTTAAGGTTTCACTCTTTCCTCTATCCCGCTAATTCAGTGTATCAAATTATTCCTCAGTAATAGATCAATCCCACTTTTAAAGAACTCTAGTCTTCTTCATTAAATGTAATACTCCCCAACCTAATTTCCAATGTTCTTGCACATCTGTGCTCTCTTAACTTGTAAGCATGAAAAGCAGTTTTCTTCCTTGGTGCCTTTATTCATACTATTCACTGATAATCAGATAATCTCTGGCCAACTCCCCATTTTGCCTTGAAATGTCTGACTCCTTCTGATTTTTATGCCTCAATCTAAGTGTAACCTCTTCCAAGATTCTTTAAGAATATCCTAAGAAAAAAATGTACAAAATGCCTGATAATCTTCTCTCTCTGGCAATGCTACAGATCTTTGCCTTCCTTACTGATATTTATACTAACTTATGCTGTTTTATATCTTCCCCTATATCCACCTTTCAAATTAGTACTTACCTAAATTAGACATTTTAAGCTATTTAAATTAGTTTCCTCTTGCTGCTTTAAAAAAACACTACAAATTTAGTATAATAAAACAACACAAATTTATTATCTTAAAGGTTTTGATGTCCAGAATCCAAAATAGATTAGGTGGGCTCTAGGACTCACCATACCCACACTCACTGTCCACTATTCTTTGGAAAAATGGTGAAGTCAACTTGTTTGTAAAAATGAGCTTTGGATAGATGAGCTAAGTGCTATTCATTGGCCACATAAACTATTCGTATCTGCCTGAGCCAGCAGAGTTTGGCATTTTCTGTTATGTTCAGTGTGGATGTGGGTAGTGTGTGTGTGTAAGGATGGGCAAGGATATATGAATAAGAAAGATTTCCAGGATTTAAAGGAATTGAAATGAGATCTTGCTCTGTTAGCTTTTGTTTGCTTTGATTTGAATTCTTTTACTTATACTTTTTGGAACTACTGTATGTTCTCAAAGTACATTAAAAAAAATGTTTCTACTAGTCCCATCAGAGAGTGTGTAATTTCAGAGCATCTGGAGTAAATTTAATAATATCAGTATTAACATTTATACAAGTCATTAAGTCGTTGAACAGTAATGTAATCCATAAAGACAGGCTTGAGACAATAAACTTGGGCATAAGGAGGAGCTATAGCTACATAGCAGACATTCTATGGTGATGATAGTAATCAGACTAATCTGTGAGGACAAAAAATGCTATTACACTTCTTAATGGTATTCTAGTTACTGACTTTCAAAGAAGAGGAAGGTGAGGAAAGACGGAAACAACTTATATATGTTGAAGAAAATGAATAATCAAAGAATAATAATTCTTACTCCCTTCTAAGGAAAACTGATCCTGATAATTAGATGAAAGTTTGTCTGTTAAACTTAAATAAAGTCTTCATCTTTAACATAAGATGTCTGTGTGTTGGAAGAAACTCTCAACCAATCTTCAGGGATTTCATTATATTAAGAACCTAAAAATCCAGAAAGCATAAAACTTGCTTGTGGTTGGAACAGCCAACTCTGAATTCAGCATCACGGGAGAGTTTCTTCATGCATGGCAAGAGCTCACTCATCCAGCCTTTGTATACTCTAACCTCGCTCCAAATGTAACATTTTGTTAGATGCTAAAAAAGATACACTAATCCTCAAGCATTTTCAAAAAGCTGGAGTAACCTTCCCTAGGAGCAAACCCATAGGATTTGAGGAATCCTATGTGTAGGAGTGTACCTGCAGAAGGCTCCAGCACATATACTTATTTTGGATGAAATCAAGAAATGAGAGGGGCGCCTGGGTGGCGCAGTCGGTTAAGCGTCCGACTTCAGCCAGGTCACGATCTCGCGGTCCCTGAGTTCGAGCCCCGCGTCAGGCTCTGGGCTGATGGCTCGGAGCCTGGAGCCTGTTTCCGATTCTGTGTCTCCCTCTCTCTCTGCCCCTCCCCCGTTCATGCTCTGTCTCTCTCTGTCCCAAAAATAAATATAAAAAAAACGTTGAAAAAAAAAAAAAAAGAAATGAGACAAATTCACTGTCTATAAATCATTAGCCCGATATATTGCGAGATCCCTTTGCTCCTTCAGCGTATATTCTGTTAGACCATTAACACTAAAACAATTTTATGTGTGTTTGATTCATTTTTATGATCATATGATTTTTTTTTCAAAAATGGATATCTTTGTTTCTTCTTGTGATTACGAGGAACTTTAAGAAGACGCCTAATGAACTTTACCTCCTGATTTTATATCCTTATGCAGTCTCCTATGACCTGTATAATCAATATGATGTGGAAATAACAGCATGAGGCATTCAAGAAAGGCTCAATTATAAAACAAATTTTGGTTCCACATTATTTTTTTCTTTAGCATTTTGCTCCAAAAGTCTACTGGTATGTCTTGATGACACTCAAGGATACTCAAGTATCCTTATGGGGATGTCCACATGGTCAAGAGCTGCGGCCTGGTATCATTAGCCAGGACCGACTTACCAGACATGTAAGGGACCATATTGGAAATGAATCCTCCAATCAGAGCTAAGCCCTCAGATGACTGCCACTGCAGTCCTTCCCAACCTCTTAACTATAACCGCATGAAAGACCCTGAACCAGGAGATTCCAGCTTCGATGCACCTGATTCTCTGACCCACGGAAACCATAATTACATAATACACATGTACACATAATACACATAATAATACACATAATACACATAATATAATTATTGTGTTAAGCCACTAAATTGTGAGGTGATGTATTATGTAGCAACAGGTAACTAAGAACCCTCTTTCCTTATCTTTCTTCTCTGATTTTTCGTCTTTACTTTGCTTCTTTTAATCCTAATCATCCCAGATAATATATTTTCTCACCATCATTGATCTGGATCATAATACTTATATCACGTAATCCTTGCATTTAAATATGATAAGCTCAGTAGAACACCCACATTTCAAACTATTCATGAGGTAACTTTTCTTTTGCAATTATAATTGGGTTTCAATAGAAAAAAAATAGAAATAGGAAAAAAAAATAGTTGTATATATCTAATTGGACCCGGGATAAATATACTTTAACTGAACAGGCTATCTTTTATTCTGTTAGTGGCTATTCTTTCTATTTTCTGTTTTAAGCTATGACTTGATTCATTTTTTGTTTTAGAGACTCAAAATGTTTATCTTAAAATAGGAATAACAGTATCTGATATATAATTTTATATATAGCTACTGACTTTTTTCTTTGACTTTTACACTAAGCACTGACATTTCAGTTTTGACAGTTTATTTATCACATAATTAGGACAAGTTTCCCATTAAGATAAAATGAACAGAAAAATATTACCAGAATATATCACATATTTTAATTGTAGGAGTGTTTTCCTGAAATGAAAACATGTTGAATTTAACTAAAATAATATTTATGAATAATTAATATGGATCTTAGAATTATCACCAATAGTTGAAAGCATTCTGTGGTTCCTAAGTAATAATGATATTGCAAACCATGCATCCAAAATGTTACTCGGTGAATTTTAGTTAAAATATTTTTTCTTAGGGGCGCCTGGGTGGCTCAGTCGGCTAAGCGGCCGACTTCGGCTCATGTCATGATCTCCCGGTCCGTGAGTTCGGGCCCCGCGTCGGGCTCTGTGCTGACAGCTCGGGGCCTGGAGCCTGTTTCCGATTCTGTGTCTCTCTCTCTCTGACCCTCCCCTGTTCATGCTCTGCCTCTCTCTGTCTCAAAAATAAATAAACGTTGAAAAAAAATTAAAAAATATATTTTTTCTTAGCAATAAATATAAAATACTAATTAAACTGGGCAAAATATAGAAATAAAGTATATGATGGTTATTAGAGGTGGGGGGTGGGGGAAAATGGCTGAAATAGGTGATGGGGATTAAAGAGTACACTCATCATGATGAATAAAAATAAATAAAATAAAATAAAATAAAATAAAATAAAATAAAACAAATAAGGTATAAACTCCCACTTAATTTGTTTATATATACATATATATGTCTGTGGGTTTCATGGATGATAACTTTGACATGATAAAAATCAGTCCTAAAATTATAGCATTTCCAGCACATGTAAATATATATATATATATATATATATATATATATATATATATATATATTATATATATATATAAAATTCCGAAAACTCCTCCCTCAAATTTTATGATTCTAACTAAATCTTCCCTGGGGAATGCTTGCATCTCTGTCTCAGGTTGACACATTTTAAAGATGAATCAAGTTAGCTTTAATTATACATTTGTCAATAAAAAATGCATAACAGTAGCCAAAAAATACCATGAAGACTGCATAATATACCAATGTCCCTGTGGATTTCACATACCTTACAACCTTTTTAGTCTTCTCCAAACCTAACCCTTTAACCATGGTTACCACTATATCCCTTTTCCAAGAAAGTACTGTGTAAATGAAACCTAGCATTGCCCAAGACACAGCTGTCATTTTTTGGTGTATGAGGGATGAAGGAAAACTAGAGTTGCTAGGGGCCCAGGTAAGGTAGCTATCTCTCTTTGTCCAAAACAAAATGGTACAGCATGTGATGGGACTTTGGTAATAAAACTGATAAGAGTTCTAGGCAAATGGAGAAAGTGGGAAAACTGGTCTTCCTAAAAGTCTTGGCATATGAATTAACCACTGATATAACTTGCCTATATATGTTTTTCGTCAGTTTGTTAGAATAATAGCTCTCTCCAAAGATATTAATCTTCTAATCTCCAGAACATGTGAATGTATAACTTTAAAAGGAAAAAGGGATTTTGCAGATGAGATTAAGTTGATGATATTGAGATGCAGAGATTATCTAGGCGGGTACAATGTAATCACAAGACTCCTAAAAAAGAGACAAAAAAGTCAGAGCTAGAGAAGTCAATGTGACTATGGAAGCAGAGAGAGATTTTGAAGACACAATGTTGGTGGTTTTGAAGGTGGAGAAAGGAGAATGACAAAGAATCTGGGAAAAAAAGAAAATAGATTGTCCTGTAGAGACTCTAGAAGGTACTAGGCCCACTGACACGATACTCTTAGCCCCATGAGACTGATTTTGGACTTCTGACCTCCAAAATTATGAGATAATAAATTTGTGTTGTTTTTTTTATTATTTTTTTTAATGTTTGTTTATTTCTGAGACAGAGAGAGACAGAGCATGAACAGGGGAGGGTCAGAGAGAGAGGGAGACACAGAATCTGAAACAGGCTCCAGACTCTGAGTGGTCAGCACAGAGCCCAACGCGGGGCTCAAACTCACGGACCGTGAGATCATGACCTGAGCCGAAATCGGATGCTTAACCGACCAAGCCACCCAGGCGCCTCAAATTTGTGTTGTTTTAAGCCACTAAATGGGTGGTAATTTGTTGCAGCTGCAATAGGAAACAAATAAATTCCTGAGGTTCATGCTTATTTTTGGATGGTTTTTATGTGTTTGTTTTCATCTTTTATCCATTTTATTAAAAACATATATTTGTTATCAATTATTAACATCTTAACTTTGTGCCAGGAATTGAGCTTTTTCTGTGCTTAATTTTAGTATTCTTCCTTTCAGTCAATCTGAAATCTTATGTGTAAATGCGCATTTCCTCTCTTTTTCTCTTTCCTTTTTTTTTTAATTTCTATAAATTACTAACAATATCAATTCAATATCTATTAATCATTTATTAATTAGAAAACACTGTAAATATGGTCATGCACTGATATACACATGGTTTCGACCAGAATCCCTTCATGATTAATAAGAGTTATCTGTGGAATTTCTGACCATGGTGAAAAAAGTAATTTGTGGATACAGAGCATGATGGTGTTTTCTTGGCTCAAATGTAATTTCCAACTTTTTTCCTAATTCCTATTAATGTTCTGACTTTTTATCTAACCTGTCAGAGACACAGGGAATATTGCTTAGACACAATAACATATAGCACCTTGTGGTAAAAGAATTGTATTTAAATTCTTGTTCTAACATTATAGCTTAGACAATTTACTTAATGCATCTAATCACTATTTTTCCTATATATCTAAATGTAGATCTGTATATAGGTAATTAGACATTTAAAAAGAATATTTTTCATTCGAATACTATAAAATACTTTTTGGGATGTTTCTTATAAATAAATCATTTACAAGTTATACTGGTCTATTAAGCAATAAATTGCTGTTTTGAGAATGCAAAATAATGAAAAATAATACTGTAACACCTAATGAGTCATTAGAACTGAAAACAAATAATAGTACTCATGTTTTTAATAGTTCTGCTAAAGTGCTACTAACAGATGAACATAGGGGAAGGGAAGGAAAATTAAAATAAATACAGGGAGGCAAACCATAAGAGACTCTTAAATACAAAGAACAAACTGAGGGTTGCTGGAGGGGTTGTTGGCTGGGGGAATGGGACAAATGGATGATGAACATTCAGGACGGCACTTGTTGGGATGAGCCTTGGGTGTTACATGTAAGTGATGAATCACTAAATTCTACTTCTGAAATCATTGGTACACTATATGATAATGACCTTGGATTTAAAAAAAAAATGCTAAATTAGGGGCACCTGGGTGACTCAGTTCATTAAGCATCTGACTTTGGCCAGGTCATGATCTTGTAATCTGTGGGTTTGAGCCCCCTGTTGGGCTCTGTGCTGACAGCTCAGAGCTTCGAGCCTGCTTCAGATTCTGTGTCATCCTCTCTCTCTCTGCTCCTCCCCTGCTCATGCTCTGTCCATCTCTTTCTCTCTCTCAAAAATAAACATTAAATTTTTTTAAAAAATAAATAAAATGTAATAAAAAAATTAAAAAAGGATAAATTAAAGGAAATGTAAACCAAAAACAAGACAAAACAAAGCATTGTAATACTGTTTTATGGTGACAGACAGTGACTACACTTATGGTGGTGAGCATAGTGTAATATAAAGAATTTATGAATCCCTACATTGTACACCTGAAACTAATGTAACATTGGATATCAACTATATATCAATAAAGAAAAGAAGATAGCAATTTTATAGGATTTTGGAGAAAAAAAAATAAAGTGGTATTAAAGTTAATATAAGTGCACACATTAATATTAACATTTTTAAAGATATTATCTAATAAGATGATGATAGGTCACCAGTGAGAGATTCTTTCTAAATCATCTTTATTCTATTAATAAAACCCTTTCACACTGAAATTTGGAGCTGTTGCCTAATAGATGTCGAAGTATAGGATGATTTGTGTGTGATATTTGAACGTTGACTGGAATCTCTCCAGAGTACAAAAGACGGTAAGGTTAGTTAGGAAGTCCATTCTCCAGCACTTTCCCAAAGGTATTCATTATATAAAACTGAAGGGTTTTTGTTTGTGTCACCGTAATAATTCCAAACCACCTTGAAGATAAATGCCCTTCAATGACTGAGAAGTCTTTCAATACTAATATCAAGAAATCATGTGTTGGCTGTGCGTGCAGGCGGCTGCGTCGGGCTGCAGGAGAAGATGGCGGTCTCCACAGGAGTTAAAGTTCTTCGTAATTTTCGCTTGTTGGAAGAGCTTGAAGAAGGACAAAAAGGAGTAGGCGATGGTACGGTTAGCTGGGGCCTTGAAGAAGATGAAGATATGACACTTACAAGGTGGACAGGCATGATTATTGGGCCACCAAGGACAAATTATGAAAACAGAATATATAGCCTGAAAGTAGAATGTGGACCTAAATACCCAGAAGCTCCTCCATCAGTTAGATTTGTAACCAAAATTAATATGAATGGAATTAATAATTCCAGTGGAATGGTGGATGCACGGAGCATACCAGTGTTAGCAAAATGGCAAAACTCCTATAGCATTAAAGTTGTACTTCAAGAGCTAAGACGTCTAATGATGTCCAAAGAAAATATGAAGCTTCCACAGCCACCAGAAGGACAAACATACAACAATTAATTTTAGTGGATCTCAAACTTGTCTTAAATCAACAGCCTTCTACTCATGTTAATGTCTTGATTAAATATCACAATGCAAAATACCCACACATTAAGTAAAAGAATTCCAGCTGGTAAACATGACCTGGACATTTGTAAGAATATATTTAATATATGTACACCATTATGTTTTCAGCTTACAGGAGGAAAAATGCAGCACCATTTTTTTTCTCTTGTTTAGGCACTGTCATTTAAGCATAAACCTGGAGTACTCAAAATAGAATTCAGGTTTACAAGATGAAAGCATGGAGAGAAGAGTCAGATGCTGTGGAAGCATGTGTGTTTCTGAAAAGTAAAAAAAATCTCAAGAAGGAAAAACAGAAATGGCATGCTTTATCCATCTTGCTTAGCGAAAGAGCTTCAAGTTGAAATTGTCTAAAGTAGCAGGTACAATAAATCTTGTCACAAATTGTGTTAATTTTTGAAGCGGTGTGGGTGCTGACTACTAGTAGTATCAAAAATATGTTCAGGATTGTTTTGATACCTGTATTTATGATAAAAAAATGTCGTGGGGGAGGCCGATGAGTATCTGTTAAAAGCCGTTCCTGTGTGTTCCATGTAACAGACATGGTAAATATTTGTTTACAGTCTTTGTTTGACAAACCATGCATTTAAGTGAAATCAACAAAAAAAGGAAATAGGTGTATGGATATGTGATTTTGAGATTAAAGTTAGTCTTAAAATGTAAATAAAATGTGGAACGTGTCCTCAAAAAAAAAAAAAAAGAAATCATGTGTTGACAACTAGTGTATTATCATGTGGTAAAGCCTTAAATAATTTCATGTTTTCTCAAATTCTAGTCAAAGAATCAAAGAAGTTTTTTTTCCTCTCCTTCCTTTATACAAAATGGTTGAAACAGCTGGCTACCCATAGGTTAGTGAGTCATTTGATTCTGTGATTTGTTCTAAACACAGCAGGGTTCTCTAAAAAATTAAGACAAAGAAAACTAAATTCAAGCTTATGGTGAAATGAAGCTGTGATGCTATGAATATCATTCTTTTGGAAATCTTGGAAAGCTACTTAAGAAATCAACTCCAGTTAGGAAATGCATTAACACTAGGATGAATAAGACAATTTTCTTTGGTTTCATGGAATTACTAAGAGGGGGTTTTAGCTTTAGTTTTAGTGCTGACAAAAATATACCAAAATATCTGTGCGTGTAAACTATATTAACATAAACAGAGTCACAGCATTTTATAACAGGTAGAAAGTTGGTCCTAGAAAAATAGAGATATTTAAGATTGCTTTAAACAAACCTAAACATTGCTTTAAGATTTATTAATGATCAACATATAAAAGAAGTGATATTAGAATGGATAAAATAGTGTCATCCAAACCAGATTTAATGTGTTCTCATATTTAAATCTTCACCATGACTCACTATGATTGTTTGCCTATATATTAACTGTGTTCTTAGCATTCATATAAAACTCACTCCTAAATAACTGTGAAAAATGTCCCTTGTGTTTTAACTCAAATGACAGGGGTAGGGCCATAAATGCACAACCCCAAATTATCATGATAAGTGATTAGTTTAAGGCCTTTAATCCATTAAGGTCATTTGGCTGAAATATACTATGCTTCATTAAAAAGTTGTATTTGCCAAGAAATCTAAAAGTAATGGATTCCAGGTTATCTTAATTACTTAATAATGGTGACATCTTTCAGAGCCACCTTCTGTATTGTTTTCTGACCCTTCTTTTTGATGATGAGAGTGACTTTCAACCTCTAGTACTCCCAAAATAATGCCCTATAGCAGGAGGAGTATACCTAGTGTCTTTATTTCTCTCATCTCTTAGTTTATCAGAACTTGCAGAAGCTCCCAGCATATTTCATTTAGATTCAATAAGCAAGAATCAGCCTTGATATCTGACACTAGATTACAATAGAAGAGAGGAATTTAGTCACTGGCCTTCTCTAGCTGCAGAGGAATGGGTTAGGCACTGCTACAAGGAAGACTCAGTTGGGAATTGTTGACGTTTAGGTAACTGGAGGAGTCTGCCATTGACTTGACAGTGAGTCACAGAGAATGAGGCCACTAGAGAAAGACAACTGGTTAATTTTCATGAGGTTATTAACTAGCAAATGACGTTCATGGTAAACAAAACAATGTAAGCATATTATAAACACACAAGGAATAAACAAAGACAAAGGGAGAGATTACAAAGGGTTGTTAAGTTTTTCTTAAATGGAGTCATAAGAAAATGGGCAGTCGTACAAGGTGGACATGATTCTGGCTGTGAGCTTTACAGATGTCAGCGTTATTACCTTTTAGTCACACTGAATAATGATGAATACTTGCAGTCAATTTCCCGGAACCTTGAAGGTGTGATGTATGCGATATATATGATATATGGGTTAAGGTCAAATTTTATTTCATAAATCAAGAGAATGTACCTTTCAGTGACTAAAGGTTAAAGATTAAGTGCTCTGTCTTTTAGATTATCAGATCATAACTGTATATTTAGAAAAATATCCCCATATTTTATTTAAAATAAGTAATATTGGTTTCTCTTCAAATCTCTTGTTTAAGCATGCAGAATAATGTTTGTATAATAATCAATATCCAGTATATGCATCAACTTAGATTTTTGAAATTTGAAATTTCTTATTATAAGTCATATTTGGCCTTATGGGTTTCTAATTGTGCACTGTGGACCAGAACCAGCTAGATTTCACAGTACTCCTTTGTTTTATTTGCAAGTGTAATTACGACTTGTGAATTTCTCCCGGTTAATTATCTCCAAGTTAGAGGTCAGGGTGAGAGCTAGGTTAATAATACCCTATTTTGAAAAGAAATGATCTACATCTTAAAATGCAATGTGAGTGCAGGTATTAACCCTTTGCAAATATGGAAGGTGAGAAATTAAAAGATGAAACAGTTTGCCTACTGTCATATCACTAGGTCACTACTGAAGCATAGCTCAGCACTTTCCTCAGTGATCATTTTATCGCTTTCATCTCTGTCACCTTTCATCCCTGTGGTATTCTGCCTACACACAGGATTCTTAATCTCAGAAATGAATTCAAGCTGAGATGTTTACAGGTGACAATGGCTTCTGAAAACATCAATATTTTATCAGCAGCTTTCAGTTGTCTATAATGTAGCAACATGACAAAGCCCATGGAAGAGATACATTTTTAAAAATGTGACTCCATTATTGGCATTTACAGAAGAGCAGCATGAACCCCAAATCTGATTCGTGCATCTAGGCAATTCAATGCTACAGGATTTCACAATGCTACTCTTTACACTTTATATATGATTAATTTATATGCTTTATATATATATATAGGGGCACCTGGGTGGCTCAGTCGGTTTAGCGTCTGACTCTTGATTTCGACTCAGGTCATGATCTCATGATTCTTCAGTTCAAACCCCACGTCAGGCTCTGTGCTGGCATCTCAAAGCCTGGAGCCTACTTTGGATTCTGTGTCTCCCTCTTTCTATGCTCCTACCCTGCTCACACACACACACACACACACACACACACACACTCTCTCTCTCTCTCTCTCTCTCTCTCTCTCTCTCTCTGTCTCAAAAATAAATTAACATTAAAAAAATTAAAAATTAAACAATGTATGTATTGATTAGTTGACGAGTTATTAATGGTCTTATTTTAAAAATGAAATTTACTGTCAAATTGGTTTCCATACAGCACCCAGTGTTCATCCCAACAGGTGCCCTCCTCAATGCCCATCACCCACTTTCACCTCCCCCTTACCCCCATCAACCCTCAAACTGAGTTTGTTCTCAGTTTTTAAGAGTCTTTTATGGTTTGCCTCCTTCCCTCTCTGTAACTTTTTTCCCCATTCCCCTCCCTGCTGGTCTTCTGTTGAGTTTCTCAGGATCCACATATGAGTGAAAACATATGGTATCAGTCTTTCTTTGCCTGACTTATCTCACTTAGCATAACACTCTCCAGTTCCATCCACATTGCTACAAAAGGCCAGATTTCATTCTTTCTCATTGCCAAGTAGTATTCCATTGTATATATAAACCACAACTTCTTTATCCATTCATCAGTTGATGGATATTTAGGCTCTTTCCATAATTTGACTATTGTTGAAAGTGCTGCTATAAACATTGGGGTACAAGTGCCCCTATGCATCAGCACTCCTGTATCCCTTGGGTAAATTCCTAGCAGTACTATTGCTGGGTCATAGGGTAGGTCTATTTTTAATTTTTTGAGGAACCTCCACACTGTTTTCCAGAGCGGCTGCACTAGTTTGCATTCCCACTAACAGTGCGAGAAGGTTCCCATTTCTCCACACCCTCTCCAGCATCTATAGTCTCCTGATTTGGTCATTTTACCCACTCTGACCAATGTGAGGTCGTATCTCAGTGTGGTTTTGATTTGTATTTCCCTGATGAGAAGTTACGTTGAGCATCTTTTCATGTGCCTGTTGGCCATCTGGATGTCTTCTTTAGAGAAGTGTCTATTCATGTCTTCTGCCCATTTCTTCACTGGATTATTTGTTTTTTGGGTGTGGAGTTTGATGAGTTCTTCTTAGATTTTGGATACTAGCCCTTTGTCCAATATGTCATTTGCAAATATCTTTTCCCATTCCATTGGTTGCCTTTTAGTTTTGTTGATTGTTTCCTTTGCAGTGCAGAGCTTTTTATCTTGATGAGGTCCCAATAGTTCATTTTTGCTTTTAATTCCCTTGCCTTTGGATGTGTCAAGTAAGAAATTGCTACGGCTGAAGTCAGAGAGGTCTTTTCCTGCTTTCTCCTTTAGGGTTTTGATGGTTTCCTGTCTCACATTCAGGTCCTTCAACAATTTTGAGTTTATCTTTGTGAATGGTGTAAGAAAGTGGTCTAGTTTCATTCTTCTGCATGTTACTGTACAGTTCTCCCAGCATCATTTGTTAAAGAGACTATCTTTTTTTTTTTCCGTTGGATATTCTTTCTTGCTTTGTCAAAGATTTCTTGGCCATATAATCGTGGGTCCAATTTTGGAGTCTCTATTCTATTCCATTGGTCTATTTGTCTGTATTTGTGCCAATACCATGCTGTCTTCATGAATACAGCTTTGTAGTAAGGGCTAAAGTCTGGGACTGTGATGCCTCCCACTTTGGTTTTCTTCTTCAATATTACTTTGACTATTCGGGGTCTTTTGTGGTTCCATACAAATTTGAGGATGCTTCTTCTAGCTTTGAGAAGAGTGCTGGTGCAATTTTGATTGGGATTGCATTGAATGTGTAGATTGCTTTGGGTAGTATTCACATTTTAACAATATTTATTCTTCCAATCCATGAGCACGGAATGTTTTTCCATTTCTTTATATCTTCTTCAATTTCCTTCATAAACTTTCTATAGTTTTCAGCATACAGATCTTTTACATCTTTGGTTAGGTTTATTCCTAGGTATTTTATAATTCTTGGTGCATTTGTGAATTGGATCAGTTTCTTTTTCTTTCTGTTACTTCATTATGAGTGTATAAGAATGCAACTGATTTATGTACATTGATTTTGTATCCTGCGACTTTGTTGAAATCAGTTATCAGTTCTAGCAGACTGTTGCTGGAGTCTGTCATCTGTGAAAAGTGAAAGCATGACTTTATCTTTGCCAATTTTGATTCCTTTGATTTCCTTTTGTTGTCTGCTTGCTGATGCTAGAACTTCCAACACCATGTTAAACAACAGCAGTGAGAATGGACATCCCTGTTGTGTTCCTGATCTCAGAGGGAAAGCTCTCAATTTTTCCCCATTGAGGATGATATTAGCTGTTGGCTTTTCATAAATGATTTTTATAATGTTTAAGTATGTTCCTTCTATCCCAAATTTCTCAAGGTTTTTATTAAGAAAGGATGCTGAATTTTGTCAAGTGCTTTTTCTGCATTGATTGACAGGATCATATGCTCCTTATATTTTCTTTTATTAGTGTGATGTATCACATTGATTGATTTGCGAATGTTGAACCAGCCCTGTAGCCCAGGAATGAATCCCACTTGATCATGGTGAATGATTCTGTTGAATTATTGCTGTGAAATAATGCTGTTGAATTCGATTTGCTAGTATCTTGTTGAGAATTTTTGCATCCATATTCATCAGGGATATTGGCCTGTAGTTCTATTTTTTTACTGGGTCTCTGTCTGATTTTGGAATCAAAGTAATCCTGGCTTCATAGAATGAGTCTGGAAGTTTTTCTTCCCTTTCTATTTTTTGGAACAGCTTGAGAAGGATAGGTATTATCTCTGCTTTAAGTGTCTAGTAGAATTCCCCAGGGAAGCCATCTGGTCCTGGACTCTTATTTGTTGGGAGATTTTTGATAACTGATTCAATTTCTTTGCTGGTTATGGGTCTGTTCAAGTTTTCTATTTCTTCCTGTTTGAGTTTTGGAAGTGTGTGGGTGCTTAGGAATTTGTCCATTTCTTCCAGGTTGTCCAGTTTGTTGGCATATGGTTTTTCATAGTATTCCCTGATAATTGCTTGTATTTCTGAGGGATTGGTTGTAGTAATTCCATTTTCATTCATGATTTTATCTATTTGGGTCATCTCCCTTTTCTTTTTGAGAAGCCTGGCTAGAGGTTTGCCAATTTTTTTTATTTTTTCACAAAACCAACTCTTGGTTTCATTGATCTGCTCTACAGCCTTTTTAGATTCTATATTGTTTATTTCTGCTCTGATCTTTATTATTTCTCTTCTTCTGCTGGGTTTGGGGTGTCTTTGCTGTTCTGCTTCTATTTCCTTTAGGTGTGCTGTTAGATTTTGTATTTGGGATTTTTCTTGTTTCTTGAGATAGGCCTGGATTGCAATGTATTTTCCTCTCAGGACTGCCTTCGCTGCGTCCCAAAGCGTTTGGATTGTTGTATTTTCATTTTCGTTTGTTTCCATGTATTTTTTAATTTCTTCTCTAATTGCCTGGTTGACCCACTCATTCGTTAGTAGGGTGTTCTTTAACCTCCATGCTTTTGGAGGTTTTCCAGACTTTTTCCTGTGGTTGATTTCAAGCTTCATAGCATTGTGGTCTGAACGTATGCATGGTATGATCTCAATTCTTGTATACTTATGAAGGGCTGTTTTGTGACCCAGTATGTGATCTATCCTGGAGAATGTTCCATGTGCACTGGAGAAGAAAGTATATTCTGTTTCTTTGGGATGCAGAGTTCTAAATATATCTGTCAAGTCCATCTGATTCAATGTATCATTCAGGGCCCTTGTTTCTTTCTTGATCCTGTGTCTAGATGATCTATCCATTGTTGTAAGTGGAGTATTAAAGTCCCCTGCAATTACCACATTCTTATCAATAAGGTTATGTTTGTGATTAATTGTTTTATATATTTGGGGGCTCCCGTATTTGGCGCATAGACATTTATAATTGTTAGCTCTTCCTGATGGATAGACCCTGTGATTATTATATAATGCCCTTCTTCATCTCTTGTTGCAGCCTTTAATTTAAAGTCTAGTTTGTCTGATATAAATATGGCTACTTACTCCAGCTTTCTTTTGACTTCCAGTAGCATGATAGATAGTTCTCCATCCCCTCACTTTCAATCTGACGGTGTCCTCAGGTCTAAAACAAGTCTCTTGTAGACAGAAAATAGATGGGTCTTGTTTTTTTATCCATCCTGATACCCTATGTCTTTTGGTTGGAGCGTTTAGTCCATTTACATTCAGTGTTATTACTGAGAGATATGTGTTTAGAGTCATTGTGAAATCCGTAGGTTTCATGCTTATAATGCTGTGTCCGGTACTTTGTGGTCCTTGCAACATTTCACTCAATGAGTCCCCCTTAGGATCTCTTATGGGGCTGGTTTAGTGGTGATGAATTCCTTCAGTTTTTATTTGTTTGGGAATACCTTTATCTCTCCTTCTATTCTGAATGACAGACTTGCTGGATAAAGGGTTATTGCTGCATATTTTTCTGTTCATCACACTAAACATTTCCTGCCATTCCTTTCTGGCCTGCCAAGTTTCAGTAGATAGGTGCTACTATCCTTATATGTCTACTTTTGTATGTTAGAGCCTGTTTATCCCTAGCTGCTTTCAGAATTCTCTCTTTATCCTTGTATTCTGGCAGTTTCACGATGATATGCCGTGCAGAAGATCGATTCAAGTTACGTCTGAAGGGAGTTCTCTGTTCCTCTTGGATTTCAACGCATGTTTCCTTCCCTAGATCAGGGAAATTCTCAGCTATGATTTGTTCAAGTACAGATTCAGCCCCTTTCTCTATCTCTTCTTCTGGAATTCCTGTGATATGGATATTGTTCCGTTTGACTGCATCACTTCGTTCTCAAATTCTCCCTCATACTCCTGGATTTTTTATCTTTTTCTCAGCTTCCTCTTTTTCCATAATTTTATCTTCTAATTCACCTATTCTCTCCTCTGCCTCTTCAATCCGTCCTGTAGCCGCCTCCGTTTTATTTTGCACCTCATTTATAGCATTTTTAAATTTATCACGACTATTATTTAGTCCCTTGGTCTCTGTAGCAATAGATTCTCTGCTGTCCTCTATGCTTTTTTCAAGCCGGTAATTAATTTTATGACTATTATTCTAAATTCTTGTTCCATTATATTGCTTAAATCAGTTTTGATCAATTCATTAGCTGTCGCTACTTCCTGGAATTTCTTTTGAGGAAAATTCTTCTGATTTGTCATTTTGGCTAGTTTTCTGTCCCTTATACATTTTAAAAGCTTGTGTGCTCTGCACCTGTGGACACTGCTATATTAAACACTGTCCAGGATCTGGCCCTTCAGGAGGTGTTTTTTCGGGGATTGTTACTTGCTCTCTGTTGTTTTGAGTTTGGTTATTTTATTACCCTACTCGTAGTAGTAGTTTGGACCCTCCACTAAATGTGCTTTGATTTGTTCCTTGGAGTAGCCTTTAAATGAAAACAGACATACAGGAGACAAAAACACGCAAACACAAAAATACCACAAACAAATAAACAAAAACCTAAAGATTAAAAATAAAAAAACCCAAAACCACCATAAAGAAGAGGGTGGAGGTGGTGCTGATGGAAGAGCACATACAAAGCGAGAAATGACAGGGTGGGGAGAAGAGAAAATAAACATTGACTAAGCAGAGAGTCTAATAGGCTTAATCCAGAGAGAGAGAAAGGAAAATGAAGAAGGAGGCGGGGAAAATAAAACGAAGATAAAGTTACCTAGACAGAGAAGCTATATGGCTTGATTATTCCAGAGAGAGAGAAAGGAGTGTAAAGAAGGAGGTGTAGAACGTGTATCAAGACAATGGATTAAATATGTCTGTTTAGACAGACCAATATCCAGAGTAACCAGCCTAGTGGAGGAAAGAGATAAGGAGGAGAAATGGGGGGGGGGAGGTGGGGAGGGAGGAAGAGAATGTATCTCTTGAGTTGAATTGACCTACAGTTAATCCAGGCAATGCTGCATCCCTTGTAGGTAGTAGCCGTCCGCAGGGTCTGTGCCGCTCCAGTGCATATGCCATTACCCAGTGCAAGGGGATGTGATTCGGCATAATCTGAACCCACCTCCACTATGGGTCCCGGGAGTGATCCCTAAGACTCTGCCTTGGTGGTGGTGGTGGGGGGGAATGGGGATCCCCCAGTCTTTTCTCCACAGAGCCAGACCAGGTGGACTCTGTTTGAGTCTTCCTCACTGTACCGTGGGCACAGACAGGGTGGTCCTTCTCTCTCCGCCATCTCCCCTGACCCTGCACTTGGCTAGGATTCAAAGTCCTGCTCTGTGTGCTTTGGCCCTGGGGAAGCGCCTCTCAGGGCGCTGATATGTGGTCCCTGCCGGCTTTGTCTGTGTCGCGGCATTTCAGGGAGGACCGACTTCTGCGAACTGAGTTGCTGCCCTCACCACGAGCCCCCAGGGTGGCAGACACAGGCAGGCTTTGTCTTTTCCCACAGCACTCCAGGGAAATGGCCGCCTTATCCTCCTGTAGACTGTGCCCTTGGCCCAGTCACTGCACCCCGGGGGTGGCGGACACAGGCAGGTTCTGTACTATTGCACAGCCCTCCAGGGAGGGAACCACTTTCTCCAGCTGTGGACTGAGCCCCTGACCTACACCTGCACCCAGGCCTGGATCCCCCCTTCCCCAGGTACACGAACAGGGAGCTGGCCCCAGTCCAAAGAAAGCCCCACAGTTAGAGATCAGATCCCTCTCAGTCTCAGTCCAAGTCTCAGTCTTTCTCCTGTCCAGATACATTCCTGCACTTCCCTAGCCACTCTTTCTCTTCCCTTTGTCTCTCCGCAGAAGGGGGTCCCTCCCCCCTCCATGCCCATGCGGCCTTTTTTTTTTTTTTTTTTTTATCTCCCCCTGTTCGCAATTACCCACCTATCTTTTTTTCCAGCTTTTCCATTTTATTCCTAGTAGTTTCAGTCTCTTCCTCCCAGGCTCTGGTGTTCAAAGTCCTTTGGCTTTTACACTTCTTTGTTTGAGAGATGTGGGACATGTGGTTTCCCCCTACTTCTCCACCATGTTGACTGGAAAGCCTTATATTTTTATGTTTGTGTTAGTTTATTCAGTCAGATTTCTATACAGAAGTGTTTTCAACAAGTTTACGGACTGTTAAGTTAAAGGTAACGTCACATCAGTTCAAATCAGTGGTAAATACAAGTCACAGGCATGATGATTTTAACATTATTCACAAAAACTTAAGAATCAAAGATATTTTCTTGCTTGCAGAGTCACCTGTAAATTTTCAAGTATATTTTAGTTAAATAAGAGAAAAATGAGGAGATGTCATATTTAAGCAACTTGCCAAATACTCATGTATTATGTATAGTGAGGTGCCATAGTAAATGGAAACCTACAAGTGGAGTATATAGATACTTCTATTCGTATGGTTTATTGTCGTGTTCTGAATTACTAAACTTTCGGATTGTACCCTACTGTCCTATGTGTTATATAGGACATCTAAATAAATACTATGTTGTCTTTTATGTTTCAAATATAAGTAAATATAATCATATTAAATAATTAAAATGGGTCTTTAAAACCAATATAAATAAGTTTCATAACATTATATTAAAAAACATACCATATAAAGCTTCATATTTCCACATTGTTGTTTACCCATAATAAATAAAAGTTTTTGAAAGTGCTTTGTAGCTTGTTATCTTATGATGCTCCAGTTTATAAAATGAACTCAGTTTTTAAATAACATTAGGATGTATGGAAAATAAAACATCATTAAAGGATAGTGTATTTGAATAATTAATTAATAAATATATGTTTGCTTATCTTTGTATTTGTTTTTGTTTTTTTGTTGTTTTGTTTTGTTTTTACACAAATAGATTTAAGATTCTTAATACCTGAGTTTTAAAAGGTAGAGTGTTTCCCTGGAGACTGGCTTTTAAGTGGCTTCCCAAAGATGTGCATTGAAATGTTCCAAAGGGAATGTTTTCCCAGTAGGGAAAGGGTTGGGATGCTAGAGGGGTTACTCTTCATAAAATTGACTTTGATTCACAAAATACCAAGTAGTCCCTGTCCACAGAGGTTCAGTTCTGAGTAAAGAAATCACATTTACTGGAATAGAGAATGCTTCCATTCCCACTGACAAAATGTTCTCAGTTGCCCATTTCTCTCTCTCTCTCTCTCTCTCTCTCTCTCTCTCTCTCTCTCTCTTTCTCTTTAATGTTGTGGGTTTTTTGTGTAGTTGATGCACAATGCCACAGTAGTTTCAGGTGTACAACATAGTGATTCAGCAAGTTTATATGTGAAGCTGTGCTGGCCACAAGTATAGCAACCATCTGTCCCCTTATTTTGCTGTTACAACATCATTGACTATTTTTTACCCTCTGCTTTGTCCTGACCAACCGTTTGTCAGTCTTCTCTCCTCCCTAAGGGTCCCTGATTTCTAACTGCTCCCAAGTTTGAGCAAGAGCTAAAAAAGTGGAACATGCCCTCTTATCCGCTTATCCCAGGAATCCACTGATTGTAGCAAGAAACACCTCCTGTCAGACTGTAATGATCATTTTCCCTTAGTTGTCCAACTTTCTCTTAGAAGATTTTGCTGATATTTGTTACCTGTCCCCACCACATAAAAAAAAGCCTTTTTCCTTTTGATTTTGAGACACTTGGTAGGTTTCTAAGATTGAGGCATTCCCCTTTATAGTAAACTTTGTTCTGAGTAAAGGATTTCCCCATCTAGGTCTAGATTTGTATTTGTTTCACAGCACCCCGTGGCTTGAGTTAGGATGAAAAGACAGGGGCAGAATAATGCCAGTTGTTTGTTCTGACAAGAAATTCAAACAGATTTCCACTGATGTGGCTCTTTCTGCTTTTATCAGTTCCTTATCCATGATACTTTTTTTTTTTTTAATTATTGGGCCGGTAGAGCTGGGGTGGGTGGGAGATTGCTTGGATTCCTCTACATGTTAACACTCAGAATGAAGACCCATTAAACAGTGAAAAGTTGTAGAAACGTCTCAGCCAAAACTGCGATGTCCTTTTACCGTGGTCTACCTTATCATGGATTGAGAGGGACATAAGCCATCTCTGTCTGTCTGTTGATCTCCATAAACAGAGGTATCCAAGAGTTACAAAAAAACCTACTACAACAAAATAATTTGTATCAAACCTGAATTTATTAATTTGGCAGGAAAGAGATTCCCATCACTCTGGAGAGAGTTCAGTGGTTCACTCTGATAGTGTGATTCCTAGATACAGGGCCAAAATGAACAAAGTTACTTTAAATTATGACAGGCTTCTGAAGACGCTTTTTTAATGTTTATTTTTGAAAAAGAGAGAGACAGAGGGTGAGTGGGGAAGGAACAAAGAGAGAAGGAGACACAGAATCCAAAGCAGGCTCCAACTCTGAGCTGTCAGCACAGAGCCCGACACGGGGCTCAAAGTCACAAGCTGCAAGATCATGACCTGAGCTGAAGTCTGATACCTGACCTACTGAGCCACCCAGGCACCCCAACATTTTTGATTGGTTACTAAATGGAATCTAAAATCTAAAAATCTCTCTTTTGACTGATTATTTTTCATCTTGACATTATTTGGGTAGATATTAAAACTGGGGCTCAATTTTTAATAGATTCTGGAATGGTTTAAAGCTCAAGCAGACTATGGACTTGTGAAAACTTAGAGAATTCCTTTACAGAGGCCAATGATATGCTTCTGAGATATTTTTTTATTTTATTTAAAAAAATTTTTTTTTTACGTTTATTTATTTTTGAGACAGAGAGAGACAGAGCATGAACGGGGAGGGGCAGAGAGAGAGGGAGACACAGAATCAGAAACAGGCTCCAGGCTCTGAGCTGTCAGCACCGAGCCCGACGCGGGGCTTGAACTCACAGACCGTGGGATCATGACCTGAGCCAAAGTCGAACGCTTAACCAATCAAGCCACCCAGCCGCCCCCTGAGATATTAATCTTTAACACAGTAGGTGAAACATGTAATGCTATCAAATATGTGTTGAATAATGGTAAAATGTGTATTCGGGAAGTATTATGTTCCTAAAGTTCACACATATCAGAATCCTATTATTGACATTTCCCACTCCCATGAAAAATTACAGGGAAATGTGTATTTAGGATAAAGTAGGCAGATTTTTAATAGAAGTCCAACAACCTGGGATTAAGGTTTTTAGTTTTTTTCCAGTCCTTAAATTCAAACCCTAGTCTAAACATATGATTAGTTTGCTAAGGCTACCATAACAAAGTGTCACTAACTGGTTGGTTTAAATAACCGAGATTTACTGTGTTAAGATTCTAGAGGCTCGAAATACAAAATCGAAGCATTGGTAGTGTTCCTTTCTTCTGAGGGCTATTAAGTTATTTGGGAAATATAATTAAAAACAAAATTATATGCTATCCCAGAGACCTTCCATAAAAGTAGCAGAGAAAGAAAATAATGTTATTATTAGGTTCCTGGGTGGCTCAGGTGGTTAAACTTCTGACTTCGTCTCAGGTCATGATCTTGCAGTTTGGGAGTTCAAGCCCCACGTTGGGCTCTGTGCTCACAGCACCAGACTGCTTAGGGTTTTCTGCCTCTCTCTCTCTCTCTCTGCCCCTCCCCTGATTGCACTCTCTCTCAAAAATAAATAAGCATTAAAAGTAATTTTTTTTTTATTGAATAAGCATGAAATCAGAATGTGATGCTCTAACAGGCAATCCACGAAGAGGTTGCAAAGATAGAAAGGAATCTCAGCCTTTTATATAGTTGAGCAGTTACAACACATTGCAAATATATTCTCAAGATGAACAGTAATTAGTTTTGAAGTAAGAGCAGTTGGCAGCACCACTTTTCACACATAGTTCATGCCAGATCCACCTTGTAAGCGGGGTGACCACCTCTGTTAGCGAATTGGCTTTATGAGAAGAAAAACTTCTTATGTCTTTATGATACAGGTGATGATTTTGGAATTTGGAATGGGTGTTCACAGTAGTTAGGCTCCTATCCATCCTCAGAAATAGGGGAATCCAGGTGCTATCTCTCTTGATATTTAGATTTCAAATCTAGATTTAGATTTCGAAATCAGCATTTAGGTAAAGCTATGACTACAGTGGTAAGACAAGAAAACACTCAGAACAAAGGTCAGAAAAGTTGATAAATTAGAGGAAACACCAGTACTAAGTACAGTGTTGAAATATAGAAACCAGTGAATAAGAACAGAAACTAGCAAGTCAAGAACAAACCAAAAAATATTCCCAAATGTGGTTATTTTGGTCAAAGTTCAAATGAAAAGAAATGCATATGTCTGAGGTGTTTGTTTGTTTGCTTATTTATTTATTTATTTATTTATTTATTAAAAAGCAATTATTCACCAACTGCTATGTTGCATGTGGGTAGATGACTAAATGTAAGGAATCTGGAGTAGAACATTAAAATATTTTATTTTAGAATGAGTTGAATGAATTAAAATCATATACTAGTTTTATGGAAAAATACTTTTGTTGCCAGTTATAGAGTCTCCATTGTGTGAATGGAGGTCTCAGTCCTTGGATTCCCCACGAGAAGGTTTACATGCGGGCTCACGCCCAAGTCAAGACAGCCAGAAGGAAAGTAGCAAACACAAAACAGTTTATTAAAGCGACAGTACAGTGCCAAGGTGGGAGAACATCAGGTTCCAGGAGGTGCAAATGACCCTAGGTTGTTTTGGGATTGGATATTATTGGGTCTCTCTGGTCTGTGAGGAGCTGTGATGTGCTGTGAGGTGGCCTCTAATGAGGCTTTTTCGAATCATTTAGGGACTCTTCTCACAGGTTGGGAGGGGGAGTTTTTGACCCTACAAGGTTTCCACCAAAAATGTCATGGCAGCCTTTCTCCAAGGGAGGCCTGTGCCCACAATGCAAATGCATTAAAGTGAGTCTGGGGTTAAGGTGGAGCAGAGATGGGAGAGAAGAGCCCACAGTCATACCTATGGCTCTTTGGTCTGACAGCCCCAAAGTGTTGGGAGCCACAAGGTCAGGATGTTTTGTCCCAGGGCTTCTAATGTTTAGTTTATTTATCACCATCCTTGCCTCCAGCTCATGCCTCTGTCATTCCCCTTCAAGGACTTGGAACTTGGCCTCCAGATGTTCCTTCCACTGTTCATGTCTAGCACCTACCTAACACTTTAAATCTAAAAAATTAACTATAACTTTTCAATATCTCACATAAAAAATAAAATTAACAATATTAACATAATGCAATGTACCTTTTGAATATGCTGTTGTATAAAAGGTATATATTATACTAAAGCAGACTGTTTCTTGCTTCAGATTCTGTATTCTGGTATATACCACAAGTATAAAATGGCACAATATATTAGAAAAACTCAAATTCAGAAAAGCTTTATAAATAGTCAAGGCATGACAAGTTCCATTATTATGGTTAGTTTTAACAAAATGGTGGATCAGCAGAACTCAGCAATTTGATTACATGTAGTATACAAAAATACGTTGAACACAAAAATATGTTGAATACAAAAATATGTTACCTAATTTTACTTGCTCCAAGTGTGTACTTTAAAGGGAAAAAAAAGTTATGTAACGAATAATTATTGAAAAGAGTAAGTGATATGTTGAGTAATAAATTTTAATGGGTATCCATGATTCATTACAGCCTGGCAAGAGTATGTCAGAGGACAATTTTACTAAATGATACATGCTCTGACTTTGTAAAATGTGTATGTAGATGTATTCATATGTACATATGTGTACCTACATGTATACACATAACATGTAATTTATTTCTGACTTGCAATATAAAATTAATTTAATTTTTTAAATAAAAATTTAATTTTTAAGTAAATCTAACACATGGAAAGATGAAATATGTTCCAGTTCTAAATAGATGAGATGGTAATTTTTGTTGGCCTTCACTTCCCTGCAGAGAATTTTCTTTTAATGGTCTCTAAGGAAAGATAATGATGCAGTATCCCTGAGTGAGTATCTCATCTTGAGAGAGCACAAGATTATAGTTTTTAAATGATAATGAGTTTGAATTAAATTTTGGCACAGTAATGAGTTTACACCATTTCATTCTTTGTCCTTGCTTCAAACTCTGTTTTGAAAAGGAAGTATAAGACTATTAACAGCTGATATTGTCAGAGCAAATAATGGTAATATAGACATCTTTTCTGAGGGATTTTGACAGAATCTGTACCATGGAAACAATCTCTCAGCAACAAAATTGTCCAAATTGGGAAATAATCCCCAGGTCTATGTATCCTTTTTACTTATACTTTTGTGATTTTCTTTAAGCTACTTTAATTTCCCCATTAAAGAAACTCCAGGGATAAAAATCTATGACTACATTAATACTGTATTCTATTTGAATTAGAAAAATCAAACCACAGAATCATGGCTTTGAATGTTCCCTTAGAAATAATCAAGACTAGCACATCCATTTGAGACAGGGAGAGAGCAAGATCCAGAATGCCAGTGTGCATTGCCCAAGGCCAAGTAGTTAGTGCGAGGAGAGCCTCCAGGGAAATACAAATCTTCCTTTTCCTTTTCAGGGACTATTTTACTTAAGCTGTTACAAACACAAAATATAAATTGAAATAGTTATCCATAAAATTATGAATTAAGGATACTTTTGCACAGCGGGTATTTATTTTGATATTTTTCATTTGAATATAGTTGACAAATAATGTTCCATTAGTTTCAGGTGTACAACATAGTGAATCAACTTCTGTATACATTACGTTATGCTCACCACAAGCGTAGCAACTATCTGTCACCATTGAACACTATCACAATATCAGTGACTTTATTCCCTATTCTGTGCCTTTGATTCCTATGACTTACTCATTCCATAACTGGAAGCCTGTGCCTCCTGTTTCCCTTCACCCATTTGCTCATCCTGTAACCCTCCTCCCCTCTAGCATGCATTTATTTTTTAAAAAATACTTGATTCTAGAGAATAACTCCCTTGTGAAAATTTCCATTAATATTCAAATTCATGTTGATTAGAAGCATGATTCTTAATTTTAAAAGTCTAGTGAATAAACTTTAATATGTGTTAAATTGGGTTTATTAAATAATACCTTTATATTTTATTTCTTGTAAAACAAAACAGAATAATTACATATAAGAAATTCCTCATCTTGGGGCACCTGTGTGGCTCAATTGGTTAAGCATCCAACTCCTGATTTCAGCTCAGGTCAGGATCCCAGGGTAGTGGGATCAAGCCCTGTGTTGGGCTCTGTGCTGAGTGGGGAACCTGCTTGGGATTCTCTTTCTCCCTCTCCCCCTCTCCCCAGGTCTCCCTCTATCTTTCTAAAATTAAAGAAAAAAATCCTCTTCTTATTATCAATTGAAAAAGGAACTCAATTCAAATTAGACCAAGAAAATGAAAAACTTGACTAATAATTTATAAGCAATCATTTGAAGAATAAACATTTTCTCTGTAGGTAGATATATCATCTACCTAGATATGTTTTTTGTTATTTGACTTTAGTTCATTTCTTTTTCTTTTTTCTTTTCTTTTTTTTTTAAATATATAACATGCATTTTGTTATAGGAGTAACTGCCATCTGAACAAACCAAGAAACAAAGATGTTTCCAGAATCCTCTTTTAGCTTATGCATTTCTTTTTCAACATTTTTTATTTATTTTTGGGACAGAGAGAGACAGAGCATGAACGGGGGAGGGGCAGAGAGAGAGGGAGACACAGAATCGGAAACAGGCTCCAGGCTCCGAGCCATCAGCCCAGAGCCCGACGCGGGGCTCAAACTCACGGACCGCGAGATCGTGACCTGGCTGAAGTCGGACGCTTAACCGACTGCGCCACCCAGGCGCCCCAAGCTTATGCATTTCTGAATAATTGGTTCCAGAATTGCCTCTGGCACTTTACTTCTAAAAAAGAAAACCAAATTAAACCAAACCAAACAAACAAACAAACAACCATGATTAAGTTAGTTTAAAACCAGAATGCTTTCAGTAAGCTCCTAATCGCTCTATCTTTGGAAAATTATTATATGATTCTCCTGAGCACTATTGTTCTATATCAGAGGGTCTGTGTATTTTATTCAGTTTTTCCCTCAACTAGTATTTAATGAGGATGTGTTCGGTTCAAAGTGGACATTAGTGGGATCATTGTGAGCAAAGCACACAGGGTTCTTAACCTTGTGGAGTCTCAATCTAATGGAATAGATTGTAATCAAGCAAATATTCACAAAAATATACAAATATATGTAAACTACCATAGCTCTGATGAAACAGTACATGTAACCTTGAATAAATATAAAATAAATAACCTTGACATGGTGTAAGAGGAGGAGTTAATCATTCGATAGACCAGAAAAATATTTTCCAAGGATGTGATCTTTAATTTAAAAAATTTTTTTAATGTTTATTTATTTTTGAGAGAGAGAGAGAGAGAGAGACAGAAACAGAGTGCAAGCAACGGAGGGGCAGAGAGAGAGGGAGACACAGAATCTGAAGCAGGTTCCAGGCCTGTCAGTACAGAACCTGATATGAGGCTGGAACTCACAAACCCTGAGATCATGACTTGAGCTGAAGTCAGATGCTTAACCGACTGAGCCACCCAGGCACCCCTGTGATCTTTAATTTGAAATTGGAAGGAAGATTATGATTTCACAAAGTGAGAAGATGTGTGAAGTCCAGTTAATATCGTCCCAAGCAATTGAAGGAACAACTGACAGTGACTTTGAGCAGAAGCATGTCCCATTTGCAGAAATGTAAGAAGGACAAAATGGCTAATATCTAAAGAAAATGGGGAGTGTATTTGAGGCAAAGCTAAAGAGGCATATAGGAGACAGATCTATGTCACGTTAAATAGTTTAAGAGCAATGGAAATGCCCTGATTATTGTTTCTAATTTTTATTTTTAAGGATATGGAGCAACATAAATAAAATTTTAACTCCGTGAGAATATTCCTGAGTGCAGCATAAATAAAATGGTTTAAAAGTGCTAAAGGCACTTGGTGTCAAATTAAAAGGCTGTTGCTGACTCCAGGAGTTATATGGAAATATCTTGGAGTAAGAAGGGAGTTTTGCAGGTGGAAAACAAGTAGACACAGTGTTTGAACAGTGTTTAGGAGGAAAAAAAAATGGCCTGGAATGTTTTGATGGATTAGATAATGAAGAGTGTGGGAGAGTGTGATAGTGTGTTTTCTGACTTATATAGTTGGGTGGAATCGGTTCTCATTTACTAAGATAGTGAAGGCTAGAAGATAATCACTTTTGAGAGTAGAAAAATCAGGACTTCAGTTTGGTCTTGTTGAGTTTAATTTGTCTTTGAGTCAGCCAGGGAGTGATTCAAGTAGGTATATAGGTTGTAGGCCTGGAGCTGAGAGTATTTTATGATAAAGTGTTTTGTATATGGAGGCAGATCTGGATAGAAGTAACTTTTATTTAAAAAAATAGTACTTTTGGCTGACAATATAGAACAGTTATTAAAACTGTTATGTGTGTTATATGTGTTCATCCCAACTCAATTTTGTGTAATATCACATCCAAAAATCCACTCTCAAATATGACTGTTATGCAAATGAGTAAATACCGCCTCTATTGTGAAATTAATGCTGGTCTTTAAATTACTATTTAAGATCGTATTGAAATTTCAAGTAAGAATTACAACCTAATTGAAGGAAAACAAATAGTGATATCTGAATGGAATTTTTTTTATAATGCTTACAGATTCAAATATATGCTAAAATAAAGTTCAGCACCCAAGACAAGGCCATCTGATTATTAGTGAAGATTTAGGCTTCAGAAGCACCGATAAACATTTTAATTACTTCAAGTGGATTGTCAGACATTAGTGCTTGTACGCTACGTTTCTGGGACCATGTAAATAGTGTAGTTGGGAATATTCCTCAGTTATGAGGCTGTGGTAATTGTGTATAAAGCTTATAATGAGGGCTTCAAAGTGAATCTCTTAACTAAGACTTCATCCTTGTATGAATTACCATTTATTCTTTCAACAAAATATATAGTAAGAAAGTATTGTGTAAAAATCACTTGGAATGCCCAAAACCATAAGCCAGGAATTCTTTGTGGTACTTAACAGTCTCTCAGAGTGAGACCACTAGAAAGCTAAAGTGCTAGAGTGTATTATCAGAGGAGAAGAGTATTCAGGGTCAAGTAGTAACCCAAAGAAATTGTAGTCCATTGTACTTATAGGTGAGGGTTAGAGTCTTAAAGGGGTGAAAAGGACTAAGTGTTCCTTGCTTCAGACAGAATTAAATTTAAGTGCAGTTGATGGCAAAGTTGCACTCTCTTAGATGCCTATGTCACATCTTCTCCTCTCTCCTAAATCACTTAAGACTTCCTTTTCCTGCCTTGATCCAAGATATCTTTAGCATTTTTCACAGAGAAAATAGAAGCAATCAGAAGAGAATGTCCACATATATCTACCAGTAAATTTATCAAATCTATCTGAATCCATGTTCTTGTCTTTCTTTCCATCACAGTGGATATGCTCCTTGGGTTTCTTAGAAATACCCACTTGTGATTTTTATGTCTTCCTTTCTTTACCATCACTTTAGAAATTGTTCCCTCTTTTGACTTCCTCTAACAGTATGTTTTTTTTTCTGTTAAATCATTTCATTAACATCTATCTTGGCTTATATATCTCACCATATTAAAAATTCTCTTTTGACTCTGAAGCCCTTCCAAGTAACATAAACTTTTCCATTTTTAAATCTTCTGGTTTACTTCTTTCTCCTTTGGAAACACTTACGGCATGATTCATTTCTCATGACTCCACTGACACAGCTTTTCTCAGGGTAACTGATAGACCTTGGATGCCAAGTTCAATGGACAGTTAGAAAACTTCATCTTTCTCAACTGTCAGCAGCATTTGACAAAACTAAGTGATCTTATACAATCTTTTAACTTTTTAAATGTTCTCTATATAGATCAGCTGTGATTCATATCTCCTACCAAGATCTTATTCCTAACTCCAGGAACTCCACTTTGTTTCTACAAGGCATTTTAAATTTAATGTGTATTAAGTGAAACTATAATTCCCCTATCGAACCTACACTTTCTGCACTACTCCAATTTTAATGAAGAGATACCTCGATTCTCCTACTTGCTCAAGCCAAATCTATGCAATCATCCTTGGGCTTTGCCCATAATATATCACACTCAATACACCAACAATACTATAGGTTGTTCCACTGAAATATACCTTGTCTCACCAATTCTCACCACCTCACTTCAGCCATCGTTGTCCACAATACCAAATTTGATGCCGTAAAAATATGTCTCATCATATTGCTCAAATTCTCCAGGGTTTTCCACTCCTACTCAGACCACAATCCGAATTCCATATGAATGGTCTTCCAGGATGTATGTGATCTGAACCACTTATATTTATAACCTATCTCTAACCTCATTCCTTCATTCTCATTCATATTTTCTCTCATTTTGCTTTTTGTTGCCCCAAAATCATGCCAAGCAAATTTCTGCCTTGGTGACTTAGGTTCCTTTTTGTTTGTTTTGTTTTTGGGGTTGTTTTTTTCTGCCTGGGAAGTATTCTCCCAGAATTTTCAAGCACTTTTGTCCTTTATTTTCCTTCTAGTGTCTGCTCAAATATTATCATATCAAGGAATCTTTACCTAATACCCTTTTATAAAATACTATATAACCACTTAAGAATCTTGGTCTCTCTTAACCTGCTTTATTTTCTTCCTAGCACCTAGTCAACCCTCCTTTACACTATATTTATGTATTTCTCTTGTCTACTTTCTCCACTAGAATATAAATTATATCAGTAAGATATGACTACAGTCAAGTTCTGTTTTACTTACAACTATATCAATGATGCACAAGACTGCGTTTAACAATATTAATCTCATAATAGAATTTGCTGAAAGAACAATGGACTGACAGAATAAATAAATGAAAGGAACAATGTGAAAGGCTTTAGATATTATAGGGACCCAAGTATGCCTAAAAACATGCAACTTTAATACGACTTCAATTATAGCTATAATTTTTGTATGCGAAAAATTAACATGGCTAATTATTTTTTTATTTGTATCATTTTATTTTATTTCATTTTTTAGTTTTACTTTTTGAATTTACATACCAAATTAGTCAGTATATAGTGCAACAATAATTTCAGGAATAGATTCCTTAGTGCTCCTTACCCATTTAGCCCATCCTCCCTCCCATAACCCCTCCAGTAACCCTCAGTTTGTTCTCCATATTTAAGAGTCTCTTATGTTATGTCCCCCTCCTGTTTTCATATTATTTATGCTTCCCTTCCCCCATGTTCATCTGTTCTGTGTCTTAAAGTCTTCATATGAGTGAAGTCCTATGACAGTTGTCTTTCTCTGACTAATTTTACTTAGCATAATACCCTGTAGTTCCATCCACGTAGCTGCAAATGGCAAGATTTCATTCTTTTTGATTGATGAGTAATACTCCACTGGATATATATATACCACATATTCTTTATCCATTCATCCATCGATGGACATTTGGGCTCTTTCCATACTTTGGCTATTGTTGATAGTGCTGCTTTAAATATTGGGATGCATGTGTCCCCTCAAAACAGCATCCCTGTATCTCATGGATAAATGCCTAGTACTGCAATTACTGGGTCGTAGGGTAGTTCTATTTTTAATTTTTTGAGGAACCTCCATACTGTTTTCCAGAGTGGCTGCACCAGCTTGCATTCCCACCAACGCAAAAGAGAACCTCTTTCTCTGCATCCTCGCCAACATCTGTTGTTGCCTGAGTTGTTAACCTTAGCCATTCTGACAGGTGTAAGGTGGTATCTCATTGTGGTTTTGATTTGTATTTCCCTGATGCTGAGTGATGTTGAGCATTTTTTCATGTGTCGGTTGGCCATCTGGATGTCTTGTTTGGAGAAGTGTCTATTCATGTCATTTGCCCATTTCTTCACTGGACTATTTGTTTTTTGGGTGTTGAGTTTAGTAAATTCTTTATAGATTTTGGATACTAACCCTTTATCTGATATGTCGTTTGCAAATATCTTCTCCCATTACATCGGTTGCCTTTAGTTTTATTGTTTGTTTCCTTCGCTGTGCAGAAGCTTCTTATTTTGATGAGGTCCCAGCAGTTCATTTTTGCTTTCCTTTCCCTTGCTTCCAGAGATGTGTTGAGTAAGAAGTTGTTGTGGCCAAGATCAAAGAGGTTTTTGCCTGCTTTCTCCTTGAGGATTTTGATGGCTTCCTGTCTTACATTTAGTTCTTTCATCCATTTTGAGTTTATTATTGTGTATGTTGTAAGAAAGTGGTCCAGGTTCATTTTTCCACATGTCGCTGTCCAGTTTTCCCAGCACCACTTGTTCAAGAGACTGTCTTTATTCCACTGGATATTCTTTCCTACTTTGTCAAAGATTAGTTGGCCATACATTTGTGGGTCCATTTCTGGGTTCTCTATTCTGTCCCACTGATCTGAGTGTCTGTTCTTGTGCCGTACCATACTTTTTTGATGATTACTGCTTTGTAGTACAGCTTTAAGTCTGGGATTGTGATGTCTCCTGCTTTGGTTTTCTTTTTCAAGATTGCTTTGGCTATTCAGGGTCTTTTCTGGTTCCATACAAATTTTAGGATTGTTTATTCCAGTTCTGTGAAGAATTCTGGTGTTACTTTGATAGGGATTCGTTGAATATGTAGATTGTTTTGGGTAGTATTGACATTTTAACAATATTTGTTCTTCCTATCCAAGAGTATGGAATCTGTTTCCATTTTGTATGTGTGTCTTCTTCAATTTCTTTCATAAGCTTTCTGTGTTTTCAGTGTATAGATTTTTCACCTCTTTGGTTAGATTTATTCCTAGCTATTTTATGGATTTTGGTGCAATTGTAATTGGATTGATTCCTTGATTTCTCCTTCTGTTGCTTCATTGTTGGTGTATGGGAATGCAACTGATTTCTGTGCATTGATTTTATATCCTGCCACTTTACTGAATTCATGAATCAGTTCTAGCAGTTTTTTGGTGGAACCTTTTGGTTTTCCATGTAGAGTGTCATGTCATCTGGGAAGAGTGAAAGTCTGACCTCCTCCTGGCCGATTTGGATGCCTTTTATTTCTTTTTTGTTGTCTGATAGCTGAGGCTAAGACTTCCAATACTACGTTGAATAACAGTGGTGAGAGTGGACATCCCTGTCTTGTTCCTGACCTTAGGGGGGAGCTCTCAGTTTTTCCCCATTGAGAATGATATTAGCTTTGGGTCTTTCATATATGGCTTTTATGATCTTGAGCTATGATCCTTCTATCACTACTTTCTTAAGGGTTTTTATTAAGAAAGGATGCTGCATTTTGTCAAATGCTTTCTCTGCATCTATTGAGAGGATCATATGGTTCTTGTCCTTTCTTTTATTGATGTGATGAATCACGTTAATTATTTTGCAGATATTGAACCAGCCTTGCATCCCAGGTATATATCCCACTTGGTCGTGGTGAATAATTTTTGTAATGTATTCTTGGATCTGGTTGGCTAATATCTTGTTTAGGATTTTTGCATCCATGTTCATCAGGGAAACTGGTCAATAGTTCTCCTTTTTAGGGGAGTCTCGGTTTTGGAATCAGGGCAATGCTGGCTTCATAGAAAGAGTTTGGAAGTTTTCCTTCCATTTCTATTTTTTTGGAACAGCTTCAAGAAAATAAGTGTTAACTCTTCCTTAAGTGGTAGAAATCCCCTGGAAAGCCATCTGGCCCGGGACTCTTGTTTTTTGGCAGATTTTTTATTACTAATTCAATTTCCTTACCGGTTATGGGTCCGTTCAAATTTTCTATTTCTTCCTGTTTCAGTTTTGGTAGTGTATATGTTTCTAGGAATTTGTCCATTTCTTCCAGATTGCCCATTTTATTGGCATATAATTGCTCATAATATTCTATTATTATTGTTTTTATTTCTGTTATGTTGGTTGTGATTGTTCCTCTTTCATTCTTGATTTTACTTATTTGGGTCCTTTCCTTTTTCTTCTGGATCAAACTGGCTAATGGTTTATCAATTTTGTTAATTCTTTCAAAAAACCAGCTTCTGGTTTCATTGATCTCTTCTGTTTTTTTTTTTTTTTTGTGGGGGGGCGTTGATAGCATTAATTTCTGCTCTAATCTTTATTATTTCTTGTCTTCTGCTGGTTTTGGGTTTTATTTGCTGTCCTTTTTCCAGCTCCTTAAGGCGTAAGGTTAGGTTGTGTATCTGAGATCTTTCTTCCTTGTTTAGGAAGGCCTGGATTGCTATATACTTTCTTCTTATGACCGCCCTTGCTGCATACCAGAGGTTTTGGGTTGTGGTGCTATCATTTTATTGACTTCCATATGCTTTTCAATTTCTTCTTAACTGCTTGGTTAGCCCATTCATTCTTTAGTAGGATGTTCTTCAGTCTCCAAGTATTTGTTACCTTTCCAAATATTTTCCTGTGGTTGATTTTGAGTTTGATGGTATTCTGGTCTGAAAATATGCACAGTATGATATCGATCTTTTTGTACTTACTTAGGGCTGATTTGTGTCCAAGTATATGGTCTATTCTGGAGAACGTTCCATGTTCACTGGATAAGAATGTATATTCTGCTGCTTTAGGATGAAATGTTCTGGATATATCTGTTAAGTCCAACTGGTCCAATGTGTCATTCAAAGCCATTGTTTCCTTGTTGATTTTTCTATTAGATGATCTGTCCATTGCTGTGAGTGGGGTGTTGAAGTCTCCTACTATTATGGTGTTACTATCGATGAGTTTCTTTATGTTTGTAATCAATTGATTTATATATTTGGGTGTTACCACATTTGGTGCATAAATGTTTACAATTGTTAGGTCTTCTTGGTCTATAGACCCCTTGATTATGATATAATGCCCTTCTGCATCTCTTGATACAGTCTTTATTTTAACGTCTAGATTGTCTGATATAATATGGCTAGTCCGGCGCTCTTTTGTTGACCATTAGCATGATAGATGGTTCTCCATCCCCTTATTTTCAACCTGTAGGTGTCTTTAGGTCTAAAGTGGGTCTCTTGTAAACAGCATATAGATGGGTCTTGTTTTCTTATCCATTCTGTTATCCTATGTCTTTTGATTGGAGTATTGAGTCCACTGACGTTTAGAGTGAGTACCAAACGATATGAATTTATTGCCATTATGATGCTTGTAGAGTTGGAGTTTCTGGTGTTTTTGTTTTTGTTTTTGTTTTCATCTTTTCTGCCCCTTTTCTGCCCTCGTCTTGTCTTCCCTTGTAGGTTAGGGACTTTTTTTTTCCTTCGCTGCTTTCATGATTCTCTTGTTGCCTGAGTATTTTGTGAATTTGACTATGCTATGCCTTGTTGATGATCGGTTTTTTGTTGAATCTAATGGAATCCTCTGTGCTTCCTGGATTTTGATGTCTGCGTTTTCCCCAGGTTAGGAAAGTTTTCTGCTATGATTTGCTCACATAACCCTTCTACCCCTATTTCTCTCTCTTCCTCCTCTGGGACCCTTATGATTCTGATGTTGTTCCTTTTTAATGAGTCACTGATTTTTTAAATCGTGCTCTTTTGCTTAATCTCCCTCTTTTTTTTCTGCTTCGTTATTCTCTATAAGTTTGTCCTCTATATCGCTGGTTCTCTCTTCTGCTTCATCTGTCCTTGCCGCTGCTCCATCCATCCGTGCTTGCAGCTCAGTTATAGCATTTTTAATTTCATTCTGGCTATTTTTTACTTCTTTTATCTCTGCAGAAAAGGATTCTAATCTATTTTCGACTCCAGCTAGTATTCTTATTATTGTGATTCTAAATTCTGGTTCAGACATCTTGCTTAACAAGGTTAAATCCTTGGCTGTAGTTTCTTCCTGCTCATTCTTTTGGGATGAATTCCTTCATTTTGTCATTTTGAAGGGAGAAGAGGAATTAATAAGGTATAAAAATTAAAATTAAAAAAATATTAAAATTAAAAATAAACACACACACAAAAATTGAATAGAGGATGCTAGATCCTAGGTGTGTTTTGGTCTGGGTGTAGAAAGTGGTTTGACGGATTAGAGAAACAAAAACAAAACAAAACAAAAAGGAGTGGGGGAGAGAAGACAAAAAAAAGAAAATCGTTTTAGAATTTGAAAAAATGAATACATACACTAAAGTAGACTATAATACACAAAACTAGAGAATATAATAGAAAAAAATTATAGAAAAATATTTTTAATAAAAATTAAAAAGAAATATGAATTTTTTTGTTTTCTGTATTTAAGAAAAAAGAAAAGAAACAAAAACAAGAAAAAAGATAAAAAAAGAAAAAAGAAAATAAAAGACAAAAAAAGAAATCGTTTAAAAATTTGAAAAAGTGAATACACTGTAGTAGACTGAAATAAAATGATGGGAGTAAGATAGAATTTGAAAAATTTACATAAAAGCAAAAAATATAGTAATAAAAATTAAATGAAGATTTTTTAAAAAGAAATTGAAAGAAAAAATGAAGTTTTTCTCTTTCTGCATTCAAGAAAAAGAAAAGAAATTAAAAAAAGAAAAAAGAAAGAAAAAAGTAATTGTTTGAAAATTTGAAAAGGTGAGTACACTGAAGTAGACCAAAATAAAATGATGGAAGTAAAGTAGAATTTGAAAAAATTTACACAAAAGCAAAAAATATGGTAATAAAAATTAAAGACAGATATTTTTAATAAAAATTGAAAATACAAATGAGTTTTTTCTCTTTCTGTATTCAAGAAAAAGAAAAGAATTGTAAAAGAGAAAAAGGAAAAAGAGAGGGGGAAAAAATTGAATAGATGAACCCGCTAACAGATTGAAGTAGGACTGAAATTGCTTCGTTTTCCCTTAGAGGTCAGTCCATGTAGCCCTTTATAGTCCATAAATTAAGCTGGCGGTGAGGTTTGTGTTGTTGAAGAGCGAAGTTGGCCCGGTTGGGCAGGGCTTGGTGTAAAAGCTCCGCTCTCCACTAGATGGCGCTGCTAGCCTACTGGGGTGGATTGTTGCAGTGCTTGTGGGTGCGCATGCATGGGAGCGGTTAAAAATGGCGCCACCCAGCCACCCAGTCTGTTGTCCCAGATCAGCAATCGCACACTGGTCCTCCAACTTCAGCTCTCGTCCACTCTCTGTGACCAGGCCCCAGGCAGTACCTCTCTCCCATGTTTTGTCTCAGATGCAGCTGTTTTCCCCGGCCCCTTACTTCGGAAGGACTGTGGCTTTGACCAGCTCCAGCTCTCTGCGGGAGGGTCTCACTGAGCAATGGCCGAATGTCGGCTGCACCCAGGTACTCCCGCTAGACCCTGCTGTTGCCGGTGCCCAGAGACTGTGGCCAGGTGCCGGCCCACCCCCGAAAAAGATCACGAGACAGTGTAGCCTCAGCGTTTCAGGGACCATGGAAAATCACAACACACATCTGGCACCAGGCTTCACCCTCAGCAACCTTCCCCCAGCACCAGCGAATGTGGCTGCCTTCCCAGGTCTGCTGGGACCAGGTGGCTTCAACAGTCTCTACCAAATGTCCTTCCAGCAGTGGAACCGCTTTTCCCTGTGTGGCCCGAGAACCTCCCGGACCCCACTCTGTTCCTGGGGATTCACCTTTCCCACCAGAGCACCGCCAGGTATGGAGCTGCGGAGATGCAGCCTTTGTGCTCCCCTTGTTTACAGTCTTCATGGAATTTAAACCCTCTCCTTTCTCCTTTCTCCCTTTTTAGTTTAGTCCCTGTGGCTGTTTCCAATTTTCCACTTTCTCTCCAGCTGCTTTTGGGGAGGGGTGCTTTTCTCGTAATCTCCCCACTGTTTCCGTCCTCTCTCTGTATGCAAAAGCACCTCCCTGCCCTCCACGGCTTCTCTCTCCCCAAGTTTACCTCTCCGAGCCACATACCTGCTGAATTCTGTGGTTCAGGTTGTGCAGATTGTTGTGTTAATCCTCCGATCAGTTTTCTAGGTGTGTAGGATGGTTTCGTGTTGGTCTGGCTCTATTTCATGGATGCAAGACACACAAAAAACTTCCATGCTCTTCTGCCATCTTGGCTCCTCCCCCTGGCTAATTATTGTTTTACCAGATAAATAATTAATTATTATTTTTCTAGGTTTATCTATAAAACCTTAGGACTCTATTTCATTTAGGGTTTCCTGATATAAACAAACAGTTTTGAGTATCTTTCATGTGTTTGGCATCACATTAAGTAATTGGTATATAAAATGAATGAAGAAAACTAAATATCATTGACCAGGGAGAACAATCATCATGCATTTTCTATAGAGAAAAGTGAGTGCTATGATTGGAGAGCATAGTGTTAAAGTATGCTTAGCAGAGGCATTTCACATGGCCTTTATTCTAGGATTTACAGACTTAACTATCACGTAAACTAAACACATGCTTAAAGCAGCACCAGCCCACCAAAGATGCCGCTTACAAAAATGAATGTATTGAGTTTTTTGATGCCCAGGCCTTCCAGAAGTTTTAAAATTGCCTCTATTGTCTTGTTTCTCAAAGTGACACGATCACAAAGGGCTTCAGCTACATTTATCTAGGGATAAGCCTGTATCTTTAATTTTATTACCATACATTCAGTACAAATGCCTTTTATCTAATGCTTATGAGTACATTTATCTAAAAACTGGAAAGAACACTACTGAATGCTGATCAGTAGAGACATCTGCCAATGCAGATCTGAGATTATGTTGTACCATTTAAATCTACACGTGATGGGCTGTAAAATGTTAAAAGTGAAAGTGTTCTGATTCCATTTCCTACTTTCCTTGACTCTAATGGTTTCTTTGATCTTGCTCAGAAGCTATAATTGGGACACTTCAGAGTGAGATAACCGGAAGTTTCATTGACAGGAGGGTAATTTTGTTTCCTGAGGGTATGATCATCCTTCTGGTATTTTGCCAAGAATCCTTTTTGAAATTCAAATATGATTAAGGAATCCTTAAGAAAAAAATATATAATGTTCTTAGTGTGCAAAAGAGGTAAAATAACTATCCTTCAAATGTGAAGTTTTAAAGGAATCACAGTACATAATGGAATATCTAGTTTGCATTGATATATTATAAGAAGTGAAATTGAGGTGCAGGAAGAGAAAAGAGACCCAATAAGTGACACAAGCAGAATCTTCAAAGAGGAAAATGAAAGCATTAAAGAAAAGGGGAGCAAAGGATACGGAAAGCTTATAAATTTTCTTGCTGAGTACAATGGAAGTTTAATGGAATTAATCCTTTTTACACATTGGATCATTTCAGAGAGAGGCATTGCAGAGAGCCTTTTCAGATGATCAGAAAAAATGGCAAAAGAGAGTAGAGAAACAGAAGACAATTAGAATGGACATGGATCAAATAATTAGAAATAAATTTATAAAATTCATGCCTAAATAAGTCTTACCAACTATCTAGCTTGACACAAAATTAAATGTCTACACTTTTAACATACTGCCATGATAAGTGTGTCTTTATTGTTTTGTTTGTTTGTTGGTCTTGTGATGTGGGCTTTTAAGATCTATTGGCAACTTGCAGATATGCAATACAGTATTAACTGTAGGCACTATGCTATGTTACATCCTCATAACTTATTTTATAACTGAAGTTTGTACTTTCTGACCACACCCTTATTTTTTATTTATACAAAATATATAATATTTAATATAATGACTATAAATTTAATTATAAATTCTATCATAAATTAATTCCGTTGCCCCTCATTTTATATTGGGTAGATCATACAACACATTTTGGTTGGCTTAAAGTGGGGACACATGTTATGTCTATGGAATTGAGTTACACTGAGAAAATTACCTTAAATAGTCCTATTTTTCTGATGCCCAAACCATGATGAATAACAGCTTTGTTTGGTTTTTGAAGCATTTTTTCAACCTTGGAATTGTTGATTAGTTAGATTGATATACAATTCTCCTATTTATTCTGTAAAATGTAAGCTATTATTTCTAAATAATTGTCAGGTTGGCATCTAGAAAGACAAATGTGGAATTTTATTGTAAACTTGAATTAATAAATTATACAGTATCATTTGACATAGCACATAGTTCTCAGAATTTAGAAGAAAATGAGAATTTCAGATTATATTACCCAGAGAAATATTACAGATCCCCACAATCCCTTTTATGGGGATAATTGCCTTAAGTGATTATTATGCAAATTAATCTGTGGACTTATGCAAAAAGATTGAATGTACATGTGACTATAAATGATGCTATTAAGTAGACCTATGCAGTTACTTTTAAATCCTTTGAGGAAACATTTTCTTTCAGCTGGTCGTAAAGTATTTTTTGTCTTCTTGAATGAATACGTTAAGAACCTTTACTTCAATGAATAGTCATAAAAATCATGTAAGCCCCAAGGGGTTCTACTTTTGGTCTCCTTTTTCTTTTTCACTTTGAAATGTAATGGGCCAATCATTTCACCAAGGGCCTCTGATAAACTAAACACATGGGAAAATTGTGAATTTATTCCCTTCAGATCTAGGGAAAAAATGTTCAGAAGCAAACATATATCTCCTAGATGTTGGAAAACAAGCTTGCACTTAACATAACCTCTATGTATTTTTTTTCTTCTTGCCAGTATGTTCTCACATACTGAAAGTGAGTCAGTCCATAATCATCCACTTTTCCATTCAGCTTGATAGTTTTACAGCTTGAGATAATTTTTGTGTTTGATGTTTATGTATCTAGAGAGAGAACAAATTGGACACATACAATCTAATTTTTTTAATGTTTGAGAATGTCATAATTGCTAGTTCTTGAGAAAAAATGTTAAGGCTGCTTTCCCATGTGGTTTATATGAAATGCTTTCCCATGTGGTTTATATTAAATTCAGTGGTATTTAAATAGATACATAGTTGACCACTGAACAACATGGGTTAGGAGTGCTGACCTCCCACATAGTTAAAAATTTCTGTATAGATTATTACTCCTCCAAAACTTAACTACTAGTAGTCTACTATTGACTGGAAACCTTACCAATAACATAAACAATCAATTAACCCACATTTTGTTATATATTTTATATACTGTATTCTTACAATAAAGTAAGCCAAAGAAAAGAAAATGTTATTAAGAAAGTCATAAGGAAGAGGCAATGCATTTACCATACTGAACTGTAAAAAATCCACCTATAAATGAATAAGTTCTTTTCAAATTCATGTTGTTCAAGGATCAACTGTGGTCAAAAAAGTTATAGTTTTAAATATTTTTGATGAATCAGTTGGTTAAACATTAGGTGACATGTTCATTCTCAGCACCAAAATCTGGACCCTATCATATGCCAACATAGTGTGAGAATCTTCATTGACTATGCAAATAATGCTTTCTATATTTAACCACAGAATTTTTTATTTAGAGTGCACCTTGCAAGTTGGATATTCCATGAAATATACTTTGATATAGTCTACAATCAGCTATTTCAAAGCCTCTCCATTTTCTCTGAATTTCCCATTTCTAACACTCCCTTTCTAATATTCAGTAGAAAGCAGATGCCAATAAATAGAAACTTACCCAAGTTCCTATCAGAAATCCAGCAGAATTATTTATATATGCATCAATTTTTTTCATTCTTTTCCCACCTAAAGAAACACCACCAACCATGCTATGAGCTCATTGACTTCCATCTTCTCAGAATTATCCACCAACTCAGTTCTTTTCTATGTTTTCAGCGTCTCCAATTTTGCTCACTTTTATTCTTCTCTTCTAAGAATTTACTCTCCCCTAGGATTTTAGAACTGGAGTTCTACCAGAGGCACGATTATATGATGTCAGTCTCAAGTACAGATTGTCAAAATTCTTGCCCTAGTATCTTTGGCATGAGTCTAGAATCCCTCAGAGATTCCAAATCAAACCTGAAGTAATAAAATCGCCAAAACAAACAAAAGAAAAAAAAACACACAGATTTTATAGCAAGGACTTTTCTGGAGATATATTTGGAGTACTCTATTCAAGATCTTTTCAAAATCATCCTTACAAATGAAGAGGGATGGAAAATGCTCTTTTCCAGTGCAGGTCTAGAGAGAAAAACTTCAGTGGGACCAGTGGAAGGGAGTAATAGGTATCACTAAAGTTAGGGAGCCACAGTGGTCTGGGGGAGGAGTATGCTATTGTTCTGACTACCAGTTCACCCAAATCATGTCTCTTTCTTCCTGAAACTATATCTAAGTCATAGTTCCCAACTTCCCATACATGTGGCTGTGTGTTTTCCATTCTGGCCACTGCAGTGTGGAAGGGAATTAGATACAATACTTCCAAGCCTTTCATAAAAGGCTCTAATTTCTCTCCTTTTCTCTTTCTTTCTTTCTTTCTTTCTTTCTTTCTTTCTTTCTTTCTTTCTTTCTTATGTTTATTTATTTTTGAGAGAGGGCGAGCGAGCGAGCAGGGGAGGGGCAGAGAGAGAGGGAGACATAGAATCCGAAGCAGGCTGCAGGCTCCAAACTGTCAGTATAGAGCCCGATGCAAGACTCGAACTCAGGAACCATGAGATCATGACCTGAGCCAAAGTCGGACACTTAACTGACTGAGCCACTCAGGCGCCCGGATCTCTTCCTCTCCTTCTGTCTCTCCCCCTCTCTGTGTCTCTCTCTGCTGTCTAGCGAAGACAGCAGACGCAAGTGCAAATGCAAAGAATAGTGGAATTGCAAAATGGAAGGACCCAGTTGAGTTCTTGAATGGCTGGCTGTTCAGAAAATCGACTTCAGTACAACTACTTCAAACGATTGAATGAATATAAAATAAACTTCGTTTATACTGAATTAAGCCATTAGGATATGAAGGTTGTTTTTTTTTTTTTCCATATTAACTTCTAGAAGGTAATTTTTGCCTAAGACATTTGGAGATAACAAGAGTTACACTGATCAGATGCTTTGAGAGAGATGTAATGGAGAAACATCCTATCAAATCAAAAAGAAAACACTTGCTACCAAAGTTTCAAGTGTACTAGTGTGTTTATAGGAGATGTGGACCATGCAGAGAGCAGAGAAAGATATTAGCTATTTTATAACAACTGTCTTATCTCTCTTTTCCTTATTTCTTCTGTGATTCAAAGCTAGAAAGGTCAAAAATATTAGCTACCAGGTTGAGGGAGGAAATGCTCAAAGAGATAGGATGGACTAAGCTTCATAGCAAGTGATTAATCCACAAGACTCTGGCTTGGGTGTTTGAGGGTATTTGATATCAAAAAAAGTTGAGAGTTTGATAATTTTGAGGAACTGAACATTCCAAAACCTATAACTAAATATAGATTATGTTTTTAACGCTAACCTTTGGAAAACTTCTTACCTATGCATCCATGTGCAAGATAGAAATTTAACTCTTTATTATGTAAGTCTGAGTAGTATATTGGCTGTGCTTCATCTATTTATTACATCATTTTTTCTAGTAATTTACCCTTATACATGTGTTTCCATCTTTATGTATTTCATTAGAGGTGATGGAATAGACAAAGAGTACCGTTTTAGTGGTGAAACATATGAATCTTGCTCATATTCTAATAGTTGATATCAATGATATGGCCACACTAGCAGCAAGAGGCTTTAGGATTAGGTGTTTATTATGTATGACCATTGGCTAGGCCAAAGATGTTACTACTCTGAAGGAAAGCAGTAATAAATATTAGATTAAAATTAGCAGTCTGGTCCATATTCTACTAAATTAATTATAAAGAAGCAATTGCATTTTTATTATGTCCAGTAGGTCACCTGCCTTTAATAAACTAATAGATACTAAGAAACAACTTAAAAAAAAAGTCAACTCAATAAATACAACAAAAGACCTTTACTAAAATTATTTCCCAAATTTCTTGATTGAATCTTCAACCTGTGTTGTTTTTCCTTCTTCATCTTTTTTCTTATTTAATTCACAGTGGTATGGTCCTACTGACACTATTTTACTGATATTACACTCATGAAAACAAAACAAAAATCTCTTGTTTCCACCTCATGTTCCATCTAATCTTCTGTGTTACAGCTCTATTGAGGATAGTTGTCACTAGTGATAAAGATAAAATAAATATAAGCCATGAACTTGTTTTTGGCTAGTCACTGTGTATCTGGGCGTGTGTACACGAAGGAGAGGTTGGGAGAAAATCCAGTCCATGTAGTTGTTTCCAATTTTGCTGTGACCCTAAAACTGCTCTAAAAATAGTCTTTAATAAAATAAAAAGAAAAACCGAAAACTAACAAAAATCTTTGCATGCTCAAGAAATAAAGCATATTCACACACAAAAACTTGTATGCAAATGTACATAGCAGTATTATTCATAATAGTCAACAAGTGGAAATGAATTAATTGGCAAATGGATGAACATATTTTGATATATCCAAACAATGAAATAATATTTGGCAATAAAAAGAAATGAGTGCTGATAACATGCTATAACATGGATAAACTTTGAAAACATTGTGCTAAGTGAAATCAACAAGTGTTAAGAGGCCACATATTGTATGATTCCATTTATATGGAAGGTACAGAATAGGCAGATTTATAGAGACAGAAAGTATGGTAGTGTTTGCCTAGTGTTGGGAGGAAAACATTACCTATGTAACTTTGTGCAAGATAGAGTTTTCTTTTTTTTATCATATAAAGGTCTGAGCTAGTATACTGGCTCTGGTTCATCTATTTCTTGCATCATTGTCCCTAGTAATTTACCCTCATACATGTATTTCCACCTTTACTACATTAGAGGCAGTGGAATAGTAAAGGAATGCCATTTTAGTGGTTAAACAACACATGATAGACAGGAAATAGAAGGGTAATGGCTAAGGGGAGTGGGGTTTTGAGGGAGATAATAAAAATGTCCTAAAATTTCTTGGACATGTGGTACTAGATGCAAAATGTAGTAATGGATACACAATTTGGTGAAAATACTAAAAAACGTTGAGTAATACAGTCTTAATGGGTGAATTTTATGGTTATGAAATATATCTTTATTTCAAGATGCAAAATATCATTTAATTTTTTTTTTATAGAAGTAGGGACCCACAGAGGCAAAACTTCCTGTGGCTCATGAAAACCACAATACAGCCTTGACTATATGCTATGAGAAGCTTAGAATACATGTGCCCTACATCTGCTGTTTTTGCCCCTACTTCTATTTCTGACCTCAAAATTCAGAAGCAATGGCAAGCCAATACCAATAATGTTTGCCTTTCAGAGTCTTCAGTCCCATTTTATGTAATTTTGAAAACATACACATAGTTCATGAGATATTTATGGTAAAAAATACCTATGGTTCTGAAAAATACAAAAGATCTGACTCTGGGTAGCAAGTACACAGCTTGAACTCAGCCCTTTTCTAGCATGGCAGATTTCCTGAATGACCTCAGTCTGGATCAAAATCAGAACAGAACTAATGTATCATTTTCGTAAATGCAGCATATATTAAAAGAGAAAAAAATGTTCTAAGAAAAATTCAGTAGAAATGCTGGTCTCTGTTCTGATATTTAAATAAAAAATACAGACTTGGAAATAGCAAACTGAATAGGACACTAAAGCCTTGGCTGGATTTTCAGATAGAATTTACTAAGTATGGGACGTTTCATCTAAGTGGTATTAGGATTCCAGTTCCCCTAAGGATAACATTTGGTGAGTGTTCACAAATCTAAAATTGCTCCTATCCTAAATTTGGAGGACAGCTAATACATAAGCTAAATTCAGTTTTTTTTCTCAAATACATGGTTTCTTTGGTAGTTAATTATACCCTTTTATGATGGGGAAGTTTGAATTAAATTATTTTATAATCATCTTTTTTGGGGTTGTGGTAAAGTTAGGCTGTAACAGAGATACAACAATAATTTAGCTACTTAAAAGGGATAGGAATTTCTTTTCTTTCACATAGTAAATCACGGACAGTATTAGGGTTAGCTGAACAACTCTACTCCACAGGAGCATGGCTCTGTTCTCCATGATCTCCAGCTCCACAAATTCTGGCTGATGTCTGAAGCTAGCTTATCTTCCCATTATAGACTATTATATTTAACTTCTTTAGAAACTTTTTTCATCTTTAGAGTTCATTATTTAATCCATCCTTAAGGAAGCAGATTTTAAGGTGGACTAAAGTGAGTAGTTTAGAAACTGTCAGAGCCTTCTGATAAAATACTCCTGGATTATTTTATAATAGTCACATCTGTAGAATCTAGAGGCAGGCTACCTGAGGGATAGTTTCAGCTTTATTACTTATTAACTGTGAGAACTCATACATGAAGCATGCTATTTAATGGCTCTGTGTCTGTTTACTCATACAGAGATGTATGTTATAATAATCATACCTCAATGATATATTAATTAATAGATTTAAGGAGCCTAGAGAAGTAGCAAAGCCATAGTAAATGCTCAATAAGGAATGCTGAGTACTGTCTACTAAAATATTAAGTAATTTAAAGTAAGGTAAGATATTGTTGGTTTTTGTTATTTGTTTGTTTACTGTTTTATCGCCAATGCCCAAAGGGCCTGGTAAATAGTAAGCACTGAAATGTTAGAGTTAATAAATACTGAGGCATTCCACAAAATATTCTTAGATCTATTTATTTGTTAATACAAAGAATCTAACACTCAAAATATGGTTTAATGTAATTGATATAGCATAACATTTGTGAACTAACATATTGGGATGCATCTGTCTAATTTGAATGCTGGATCTTCAACCCCCTAAAGGTTTGTTTAAATTCTGAGTTACATTTGCCTTCTCAATAAAATAGGATTACTAAAAGCATACCTCTCAAATGTTATTTAAGGTTCAAGTAATATGGTATAACTAAAGTGTTTAAGATGATGATTAGAAAAATGATAAATGTATTACTGGTATTATTTTTACTACTATTATTATTTCCCATTTGGATAATCATTAAAAGTGTAGGGGTTCTCTTTATGCTGTAATTACATTAACATTCACTAAGCCTACTTTATACCCTTGTTATTTTGTCTTTCATTAACTTTTAAAATGCTTGTTTTCTCAGTAGACATGTTTCATACCATTTTATATTCCATCTGCTCTCACTGGTATATGACTGCAATGAATGCCAACTGGTGATTCATCCTAGTGATTTAGGGAAAGTGTTCTTTAGGTATAAAATCAAGCAAGCCACTTTCTCTGTGATCAATTACTCATGTCTTTCTTTCTGAAAAGAGATATTGTTTAACAGGGCTGCCACTCAGTAACCTCTCAGAAACGTGGCTTCGTCCAGACATCCTCTTCATGTAAATGAATTATTTTTTGCCATCATGTCACACAATAGTAGTACTTCTCTTAGGCAGGGGTTCATTGTTTCTGTAGGCACTGTTGCTAAGAAAGATCTTCACAGATTCTTTGACACTTATTGTCCTTTTGTTATTTTTCTCACTGACAAAGGACAAGAAAATGAGCTTTGACCTTATCATTATTATTCAGTGAGTCTTTAGTGGAGACAGTCCCTTTGGAAAAACTGTTGTCATCCATTTACTTTTCTTCCTACAGAATCCTTTTGAATACCCTCTGACTTTTATGAGGTAAGGTTTTCCTAGTCTGCTCTCCTCTTTGAAGGCAAAGAATATTCATCCCAAATATTTTCATTTGGGTAACCAACAAATTTATGTATTACTAATTCCAAAGTCTTGGCATACGCTGTGTGTTAAGGATAAGTAGGATTTAGTCTCTGTATGTATGTTGCTAGTGTATTAAGAGATCAAATTTATTAAATTTTGAAAAATGAAAAGGTATACATTCATCCAGCATATTATTTGGGTTGACTCTTGAACTTTGAATGTCCTTATTTTACTTCCAGTCACTGTATTTTCAAAGACAGTATGTTACCAAGAAATCGGAATCATTTCTTTTAGACATAAAAAATCCTTCTTTCTCATATTTTTTTACTGAAACAGTGCCAAGATTAATAAACTACAAAAGCCTACTAAATCATCAAAATGATCACATTTCATGAGAATTTATTAACTTTCAGACTTTAGGAATCCAGAAGCCTTTGCATATCTACAGGTTTATTAACATTAGAATTTTATTGCCATAATGCTAATAAGGTCTAATACTACCCAAAATGATCTTTTGTTTTTAGTATAGTTTATTTGTTTATTTTTTTTGCTATGCGGAATAATTGTGTAATTGTAGTTTGACCTTCAGAATGTTTTATAAAAATAGTCGTCTATAGATATAAGTTAGCAAATATATGTTTGATTAGTCAGAATGTTATTTTAAATTATATAGGAGTTTGTAATTCTAAATATTGATGTCCCTCTCTGTTTGCCATGGGTGTGGCATTGGACAGATTTCTCTGCCCACAGGGACCCTATTCCAAACTTTTTTCCTGTCACACTGCTTGTCTCCTTATTCATTTTGAACTACGCGTGAAAAGTCTTCATCCTCATTCGGTCTCTCTTGATGGTTCTCTTAACTCTGTCCACTCTTTTGCGTATAATCCTTTTCTTCAGTTAAACACATTGAACACGTTGACATCTTTTTTGATTAATTAAATATAAGACGAGGACAAAAGTGTGTCATTAAATACTTCTTTGAGGTTTACAAATGGACCCATGAAATATCTCTGCCTTCCAATTACCAAACACATACTATTCACCTGATTTTATGTACCTAGAATTACAGAGAAGCAGAGGGATAGTCACGAGGTGCCAAAAGTTACAAAAGATCTTGTTGGTGGAGAACTGGCATTTTGGTTTCCTTCCTCAATGTACAGGGAATGAAATTATTCTTTCCCAATGCTTCTGTTATTTGTTGCTATATACCAAGCTACCCCAAAACTTATGGGCATAAAACAAAAGCATTTCACTTAACTCATCATTCCATGCGTTGGCAATTTGGTCAAGGCTCAGGTTGGTGGTCCTCCTATTGGCCTGGATATTATTTTCTGGGTTTGTTCACAGTTCTGGGGGATTAGCTGGAGTAGCTAGAGGCTCTCTTTATATGAATATTTTCTCTTATTCCCCAGGAGGGTAGCCAGGCTTGTTCATTTGAGGGCAGACTATTTCTCAGGGCAAGGGCAGAACTGCAAGCTCAGAACTTGGACAAATCACTTCTGCTGTATTCTATTAGAATAAAGCAAGTAGAAATACCAACAGCTTAAATTCATGGCATGGGGAAAGAAATTATAATTCTTTTTTATTTAAGTTTGTTTTTATATATTTTGAGAGAAAGAGAGAGAGTAAGCGGTGGAGGGGCAGAGAGAAAGGGAGACAGAGGATCCAAAGCAGGCTTTGTGCCTTCAGCACAGAGCTTGATGAACTGTGAGATCATGACCAGAACCGAAATCAAGAGTTGAATGCTTAACTGTGAGAATTTAGGCATGAAGCATGCTGAAGGTGCCCTAAGAAATTGTAATTATTGATGGGAGAAGTTGTAGACAATCTTTGTCCAATTTTTTAAGGTACCATACGTAGTCCTATCTCCCGGAGTCAGGTGAAGTGTTGCTCCATAAGAATCAAACAAAATTCACCTGAACATATCAGAGATATATTAACAAAAATATAATCTGGCTTCCCTTCTCTTCTTAATTAGATGCCGACTGAGTTCCTGAATAGGAAAGTTGCTTTATTGTTGTCATCAAAGCAGAACAGAGAGAACAGAACAGGATGCCTTTTTGGGAAAATGCAACATGTGTCTCATAATTTTGAATGTTGGGCAATATTCTGGAGGCTCTTTCCATTACTGTTTAGATGCTTAAAACCTTGATAATAAAATAGCCCATGATAGTGGGCTAAGAGCAGAGTATGGAATAACAGAGTACCCATGGAAAAGATGGAAGCTATCTCCAAGTTCCTCAATTCTGCATCCTTCCCTCTCATTTTCCATGACCTGCAGAAGGCAAAGAATATCTTAGAACTTCTGAAATACCATGTGAATGAGCACAGAAAGCAGAGAAAATGTGCTTATATTAAAGAGAGTGATGATCCCTAGAAAAAGAGAAGACTTTGATTTGTGAGTATGAATGCAGTTGGTCAAATTAGTATATGACACTGTGCAAAAACTGACTCAGTGCTGCAAGGCAAGTAGATAATACTTTCATAGTGAACTAGGACTAAGTAAATTAGTGATTATGGATGCTTGATAATATCAAAAGTGAAAATAGTAAAAATATATATCTATAATTTAAATAAGAGAAGTAAGACCAGGAAAACGTGTGTGTGCTTTCTTGTTTACTGTCTCTCTGGCTACGTTTTTTTTCTCCTATCGAGATGCATTGCTAGGCTTTGTACTGATAAAGGACATTTATATAATGAAAGATAATGAATGTTGTAGGAGCACATAAGAACTTTCATATGAGCATATAATTCCTTAAATCATTGTCATCTTTGTTCTCAGTGGATTAGAGCTTCAGTCATTTCTATGGTTGATTTTGTTCTACTTGGGATTTAATTTTAAATTAAATTTTAATGAAGTGTAATTTCTTTTCCTCATAAATTGAAGAAGAATAAGGATGAAGTTTCTTCTTTTTTCCTCAAAATAGAATTCTACTTAAAAAAATCTTAAAAATGCAACTACCCTTTGAGATTTATAGCATAGTTTTTAGCTTGGGGCTTTTCTTTTTGATCACTTACATTTATGCTTTTCCTCTTAGACCTTTCATAGGAATCTATAAAAAGAGCTTTTCTCTCAAAGATGAGCAGAATTTCCTCTTAATCTTAAGTTCACTTTCTTGGTCCCAATTCACAAAGGTGTTTCTGCTGCATATGTAGAAATTCACCAAAAATATATGCCTAAAATTGTTAAATACACATTAGTTTTCTTGGGAAATGTTATTTTATTTATAGGTTTCTGCTGCCTGGTAGCATGTATATTTATTCTTAAAAGGAAGATGAATATAGTATTTAGAGAATAAATAAAATATATTTTGTTAAGCTGCTGAAGATAAAAACAAATCATGTTAATTAATTTGTCATATATGATCTAACGGCAAGCAGTTTAGCTGTATTAGTTTCAACTGAATTAGATTAGATTTTTAAATAATTTTTTTAGGAATTCAGATCACTCATTTAACAGAGATTTGCATTTAAATATCTTTTCACATTGTTTCTAAATTATTTGTTATTCAGTGAGTAAAACTGATGGTTATTGCATTAAAGTTTTAATGAATAAAGGTGGAGAATATTTAATATAATTTCATGATAATAAGTATGAGAGTAGATTAATAATGAAAAAATGCAAAATACGATCTTTCATTATAGCTGGAAGGTTAAGGAATTAATTTTACAGACCATGAAATGGAAATAACTTCCCCACTATTTTATTAACTGACGCTTAGATCAGTCTAATCAACTCTCCTATTCGGAGCATGTCTGTCCTCTGATCTAGTAGCACTGGATCAACGTTTCCATCAGTTCATTAGGTTAACATAATTCGATAAATAAATACTCAAGTAAGAACTACATCATATTACATGATTATTTCTTGATAAGATGCCTTATTTCGCTACGTAAATACATCAACAATCCTAAAACTGAAACAAGTGTGCACTTGTTAGCGACATTTTTTGTAAGTTAGGCAATTTGTTAGCATGATGCAATCAATACAGGAAGCCACCATTCATCCAGAACATAGGGGAATATTTAGAATACTGTAAACTTCACAATTAGTTCTTTCTTACTGGGTGAGTTGTAACTCAAAGTATGATTTTTTTCTACGAAAATTAAAATCTGAGTATGGAAACACTCTCGGATGACATATATGAATGACCCTCTACACTTTCAGGAGATATTGTGATATAGATGCTACATTTTAAATATATTATAGATATAAGTATTATATCTGTCTATCTGTCTACCCAGATTAAATGTATTTGAGTTTTATCCTTGACAATGTCTGAAGTTTTCCGTCATTGAGAAGATAAAGGCTTCCAGTTATGGAGTGAAAAATTCATGGAATAAAAGGCAGAGTGTGGAGAATATAGTCAATGGTAGTGTAATGCTCTTGTATGGTGACAGATGGTAGCTACAATTGTGGTGAATATAGCATAACACATAGAGAAGTTGAATCACAATGTTGTACAACTGAAAATAATGTAATATTGTGTGTCAACTATATTCAAATAATCAAAATATAAAAAATTAAAAGTAAAAAAGTCATGCTTTGGGAACGGGCGGATATATGTGTGGAGCAGAGTGGGGAGTCATCAAAATGACTCCCTGGCTCACCTCTGTCATTTGTTTTAAATGAATACACATGGGAAAAGAAAGCCATATATTTTATTCAGTGGCCAGAGGAAAAAGTAATCAGACTAGTGTCACCATCGTCCATTCTTCTATTCTTTCATCCTAGTAAGATGTTCCTAATTTCCAAATTGGCCACTTTAGAATGAATGTGGCTAATGATAACTGTGATGTTCAATATTCCTTCCTGACTTTAGACTTAATTGCTGCCAGGCACCATTTTAATTTGCTTGCTTTGCAGATTAATTCAAAAGTGGTCTTTCAAAGGTTTAAAAGTGTGATATGGAAATGCAGGATATAAGGTCTCACTTCTGACCTCAAATCTTTGTTTTTAGTGCTGGTGCTTTCTATTGCTTCCTCTGTCCCAGTCCTATCTGAGAGAATGTGTCAAGCTTCCCACTATTACCTGGCTTCAAAGTGTGAATACATATTTGGGCACCTGGGTGGCTCAGTTGGTTAACCGTCCGATTTCCGCTCAAGTCATCATCTTGTAGTCTGTGGGTTTGAGCCCTACATCAGACTCTGTGCTGACAGCTCAGAGCCTGGAACCTGCTTTGGATTCTGTGTCTCTCTTTCTCTCTGCCCCTCCCTCACTCGCTCTCTGTCTCTCTCTCTCAAAAGTAAATATTTACCAAAATTTAAAGAAGTATGAATACAAATTTACCTATTATTATTAGCATTAACCGAAGAGTAAAAATAAAGTCAAAATATTTAATTTTTAAGGAAAGTAGACATATCTAATTCTACATATACTCCATATAACTTATTATCCAATGCAATGTATTTAATATACAAGATTTTGTGGGAATTTCTCCTAATCACAGAGTGATTTCCCCATCTAAGGAGAAATAATCAATAGAAATCTCGTCCATATTGTGGCATTTTTTTTAAGTTTATTTATTTTGAGAGAGAGAGAGGGAGACAGTGTACATGAGTGGGGGAGGGGCAGAGAGAGGGAGACAGAGAATCCCAATGAGCCTCCATGCTGTCAGCAAGGAGCCCTACCCAGGCTCAGTCCCACAAACTGTGAGATCGTGAACTGAGCCCAAATCAAGATTTGGACGCTTAACTGACTGAGCCACCAAGGTGTCCCACAGAGTATCAATTTTTAATACATCGTTTTATGTGCTGCAGTTTTGTTAGCTTTTGCTATTTATTATTAGATATTATATGTCTTCAGATTCTGGTATTACCCTTATCTAGAACTTGCTTGTGTAATATCAGATCCTTTCATTTACAAGAAAAATATTTTATATCCTTTAGTTTTTCAAAACCCCAAATTGTTAGTGGACATTTTATTATTATTTTTTAAAGATTTTATTTTTAAGTAATCTCTACACCCAATGCGGGGCTTGAATTTATAATCCCGAGATCAAGAGTCACATGCTCTACTGACTGAGCCAGCCATTTCATTATATTTTTAATCAAATTGAATATGATTGATATTTTCTGAGACAAATATATGATTAAAAGTTCCTAACTCGATGCTACTGCCATGCTTTCCGTTTCATAAAATGATGACCTAATCTAGGATACTGGTTAAAAAGCTGAGCCTACCATATCGAGTCAGGCTGCCTAGATTTAAAGCTTTTCTTCATATTTTACTAACCTTTAACCTTAAATAAATTTTAGCTCCCTGTTATATATAAAGAGAAGGATAATACTTGTCTCAAAACATTTTTGAGACTTACGTGAGTAATCCCTGTAAAATGCTGAGTACAGCGCCTAGCACATGGGAGCATAAATACATCTTAATGTAGCTATTCTCTTCTTCTATTTACCAACTTCCTTAGTCTATCAATAACCAAGTGTGCATTACCCTATAATTAAAACCACAAATATGCTCTATACTAAATTATTGCATTTAATAAATAAATACAATGATATTTTGAGTAATTTCATGATTAAGAGGACCATTATAAAATATCTGTGAAATATTTTAGAGTATTTTAAATGTTTATAAAATCATATTTTATCTGTTTTTACCTTGCCAAACTACCATTTTTAGATGTCTAAAACTTAATTGTAATTTGTTTCTTGTGGTCTTCTGCACAGGTAGATGGACTCCCACTCAAAGTGTGACTTGAATATAGAGACCAAAGATGCCATGCACACACACCAATAAGGTATGAAAAGCTTTATTATTCATATGATTGACACCTCTTGGGAGAACACTGAAGCCTCTCAAGTAATTCCAAAATGGCTAAGTTTTTATTGTGATTAGAGGGTGGGGCTAGATGAAACTTTGCTCCTATGGGTAGGACGTATGTGAATTGAATTTCCTGTCTGTGCCCAAAGAAGGAACACCCAGACTTTTATCAGCTTGTCCAGACTTGGGGCTCAAGGAGAAGAGGGAAGGGTAAGGCTTTAAAGCTCTCAGTAGTCAAATATCAAAAAATGGTGTCTGTGTCCTCGTTACACTGTGATCTTAAATTTTAATATCAAAATTGACTGAGTTAAATTAAGTAGAAACAGCTCCTTACCGTATTTTATTCAAAGGTGACTTTGATTGATTTTTACTGGATATGGTAATTCTTGTTTACCAGTTTTTAAATGATATAATTGTGAAACACATGTGAAGCCAAGAAATACTATTTTACCCTTTTTTTATACCATTTCTAAGCCTTAATCACATACCACTTTATATTTTAGTTACTCATGTTAATGTTTTGTCTATTGAATTGAATTTTGAAGTCTTATAAGAAATGGGTTCTGCGCTGTACTATTTTTGCTTTTTTTTCACCTAGATTCACATAATCCTAGTATTTAATTGGGATTTATAAAATTAATAAGTTAATCATTAACTTACATAAGATTTTATCAGTGAAGTTTCTTTGTTGCTATAGCATCCTGAAAAAAGTAAATTATAATTTGAATCAATACTTTCCATTAAAAGCATTACTTTTCTCAGTATACTATTCCTGTAATTAATAGAAAAAGGCACCAATATGTTTCCTATAAAAAAATAAATTTGAAACTAACAGACCACACAACTGAACCATTCTTACAAAGCTGGTAGGAGAGAGAGGTTATAAATGTGATATACTCTGATGAATATAACATTTGATTCAAATAAATATATAAAGGTATATACTTTATTTGGCTTTAGTTGATATTTTGTGCATATTATTCTAGATCATGTTGTACTTGATTATTAAATCAATGTGTGCATACTGAATTTCCAAGTATGTGAAGGGTTTTAAATGCATTTTTCAGGATTATATACACTGAAAAGTAGACTTGAATTGGTGTAATAAAACCAAACAGACAAAACCACATCTGAATGTTTATACATTCATTTCAAGAATATGATTACCAGGGGCGCCTGGGTGGCGCAGTCAGTTAAGCGTCCGACTTCAGCCAGGTCACGATCTCACGGTCCGTGAGTTCGAGCCCCGCGTCAGGCTCTGGGCCGATGGCTCGGAGCCTGGAGCCTGTTTCCGATTCTGTGTCTCCCTCTCTCTCTCTGCCCCTCCCCCGTTCATGCTCTGTCTCTCTCTGTCTCAAAAATAAATAAAAAACGTTGAAAAAAAAATTAAAAAAAAAAGAATATGACTACCCAAAATGTATTTCCTTATAATGCATATATGTGAGGCTATTATATATTAGTATAAGTAATGATCGTATACTAAATTTATAATAATTAAAATCAAATAAATAAGATTTATTGATAATAGCATTCATAATTTTTTTTTAGAATTCTGGTCAAGGTTGTATACTAACATTGTTACAAACTCAAATGCCTAATGCCTATGAGGAATAGGCAGATCATATAAACTAATGAAGCTGCTGTGTAAATGTCCTTGGAGAAATTTCTGGTGACCAAGGAGTTGAAATACTTCCTTCAAACTAGTGAAACTTCACGACACCAATACAGTTAGAGCAAAAAGACAAGTGATTACTAAAGCATTTCTGTTTGTGTAAAACACAATGGAAGTATAATATTAGACACAAATGTGTAGTAACATCATTTAAGAGATATGTAGACAAAATTATCCTAAACATGAATGGGGAGAAGGAACAAGAAAAAAAGACTGAAAGTGTTTGACATGGGACATAGGACTCTGGATTCCAGTTCTGGAGGAGAGACTCAGGGAATGCCCAGGTAGGTGGTGGGAGGAGGTACCAGGATGCATCTGGCTTAGAAGACAGTTAATCTCACTCAGTAGAGCAGTTCAGTGACTGAAGGAAATATTTCTTCAAGGAGATGAAATTAGCTCTCCACTTTTTTTGTGCTTCTGAACCTCGAGAGAGAAAATTTACACAGCTGACAGAGTTTGGAGCTGAATTAGTAATAAGGATACATAGAAAACCAAGCAAAAAATTGCAGGGAAACCATAAGACATAGTTAATGGTTAACTTCATAGTATACATAATTTTGGTTACATTGAAATTAATTACAGTGAAAATGCAAGCCACATATTTGTGAAAGATATTTATATGTTATTGAAAAATGGCTACTATCAAAATTACATGATTATGTGTTTAGAAACAATAAGAAAATAATAGACATGAACTGGCAGTTGGTGAGATTTACTGAGTGATACATAAATATAGCAGAAACCTACCTAATTTCACTACTAGATTCCACAGGAAAATCCACAGGGAATTATGTATAGGTGAAATACCTTGGCCTTTAAATGCTGGTAATACTATGGTGATTTTTGTTGTCCTTTTTAACACTATATTAGGTAATAATATTCCATCAAACAACAACAATAACAAAAACTGCAGGTAAGATAAGGCCCAATGTCTGTACATTGCTAGTTTGAACATAATAAATAGCTGGTGTTTTTCTTTTTTTATATGAACTGTTATTAAGCAAAGTTTATTTATTTTAATTTTTTTAATGTTTATTTATTTTTGAAAGAGAGAGACAGGAAGAGTGGGGGAGGGGCAGAGGGAGAGAGACAGAGGGAGACACAGACTGTAAAGCAGGCTCCAAGCTCTAAGCTGTTAGGACAGAGCCCGATGCTGGGCTTGAACTCCTAATGGTGAGATCATGACCTAGGCCAAAGTTGAATGCTTTAACCGACTGAGCCACCCAAGCGCCCCCAAACAATGCTTATTTTTAAAAAATAGTCACACATCATTACTGAAATTTGGAAAGTAATTAAACATATTTAAGTAAGAAAACATTTTCATAGGTTGTTCAGCTTGCCTTTATTCACAAAATATTATCCAAATGTGAGAAAAGAGGGCTAAAACCAATCCAATAATTAGGTGATTATAAAGATAATTAAAACTGCACAGAGAAGGCTGTTTCTTTGATTCCTTATTTGTGTTGGCTTGTGTTTTGATTCTGGCATTTAGAATTGATGGCCTGAAATCTAGTAAAATCCCATTACCGTATACTTTTAGAAGCACGGATCATTGAATACAATTTTAATTTAGGGAGGCTTTTTTAAAAACTGGAAAAAATTTAGTCATGCTTTCTGTAATTTTGAAAAGATCTTTTTAAATAGTGACCTAATCATGATCAACCAGAATTCAGCATACAGTACTTAGATTCAATACTCTAGGCTGTAATCAATACTGTGTTGAAGGCATATACTTTGTTATGAATTTGAATATAATTCTTTTTTGTTTACATTTGTTTTATTTAAAGTCCTATGTGTTGATAATATTTTACCAAATTAAGAAAAGTATCATATCTAAATATTGAGCATGTCACTTAACTTTTAACAAATATTTGCTGCACGTTAACAAGGTATGATTTGGGAAGAATTCTTGTTGGAAGAGGCCACTGAGAGTATGTGACCTCAGGCTGACCCCCAAACTAGACCCCGGGCTTTCAGAAGCTCCTCACAACCCTCCCCTGTCCTTGCAATGTACATTTTGCCCACCATTCTCACACTAGGAGCTGTTTCAGTGTTGCACCTTTGAGAGAGTAAGGAGCTGTGGAGACCATCTAGGCTGAGTAGGTGACTGAATCCAGTTAAATCCTTTGACAAACTTTTAAGATTCTGGCTGGCAGGTGCAGAAATGTAACTTGTCCTGTTGCTGCTCAAGACAAGCCTCGTATGCAAGTTCCTTTGCTTATTAAACCTGCCGCTGGCCAGTCTGGAGGGGCCTTCCTCCTTCTTCCACCTCCCCTTGCCCTGTGTGTGGAAAGGCCAGTTTGTGAACCAACAATCATTCTAGTAGAATTTGGCAAATGAAATAATTAAGTGATAAACACGTTATGCATTGTGTTCAACAGTGATATTTTCTGTAGAAAATATTTATTTTAAAATAAATCGGGAAAGGAGAAATGGGTTTTGGGGGTTGTAGTTTTCAGTGGCGTTTGACCCAGGACTGGAAAGAAGTTCTAATGGTTAACTTCATGAATATCTGGGGAAAACTAATTTCAAGGATAGTGATCAGTCAGTGCAAAGGGAAAATGCTTAGTGTTTTTAAGGAAGAACAAGGAGCCTAGAATAACTGAAGTGAAATGAGTTAAGGAATTAGAGGAGAGTAAGATCAAAGAGATAAAGGGTACTTGATAACTTCGTGAGGACTGACTTTCACTGTAAAGAACAATTGATAGGTTTTGAATAGAGAAATGAGATGTTCATGCTTACCTAATTGAACGGAGGGAAGGAAGGAAGAAAAGAAAGAAAAGGAAGGAAGGAAGGAAGGAAGGAAGGAAGGAAGGAAGGAAGGAAGGAAGGAAGGAAGGAAGGAAGGAAGGAAGGAAGGAAAAGAAAACAAAGAAGAAAAAGAAATGCACACCAGTCTGTATTCTCTCTTCAGTCTTTTCAAATAGATGGTAGGAGCCAAGGTGAGTAAGAAAGAACTCTTAGAAGTATACTGCGATAATCCAGGTGCACAAAATGCCAGGATTGTAGCCGGGGATGTGATGAAAATTTATTATATACCAGACAGATTTTGAGGGTGTAGTCAATAGGATTTCCTAAAGTATAGCCTATGAAGGATTATAGAATAACAGAAATGAAGGATGACTACAAGATTTTTGACCTGGACAGGTAGGAAGATGTGGTCTTTTTTTTTTTTTTTTCCATCAACTTGGGCCACTTTGAGAGTAGAACAGATTTTGGGGCAAAAATTAGAGGTTAAAATTTGGACATATCCCACTTCATTAAACTTTCATGTGGAAATTTAGAACAGTTCATTGGAAATATGTTTGGATTATAGGAATGAAGCAAAGATAGGGGGTTGTAGACCTCCAAAGACGGAGGTCTAAGTTTGAGAATTTTCAATTTATCTCTATATTGATATATCTATATGTTCATATGGATATTGATGTAAAAATGTATAGAAACTGGGAAAGTGGATAGATCATCAAGAGCCAGAATTTAAGTTGAAAAGAAAAAAGAAAAGAAAAGAAAAGAAAAGAAAAGAAAAGAAAAGAAAAGAAAAGAAAAGAAAAGAAAAAAGAAAAGAAAAGAAAAAAGAGGGCTTGGTCTACTCTAAAATACAGAGTTAGACGGAAGAAGCCAGTCAGGGAGGCTGAGTAAAATAAAAGAATACCCAATATAATAAAGGATCCTGGCAGCCAGCTATAGTGGTTACGCCAAAGTGGAAGGAATAATCAACTGAGGTCAGTTCAACCACTGGCTATGGTAGGATTTTTCCCCCTTATTTGTCTACTACTTTGTGTTGGTAATGCTGTTTTCTTTTCTTTACTAAATTGATTTTTTTAAGTGACTGGAATCTATTTCACGTGTCTAAGAGCAGGATTGAAGATACTACCACCCAGTCCATATCTTAAAGTGCAAATAATGTAGATAGGTTCCTCTCTCTGAAAAAAACTTCAGATATAAATATAGACAATATATTATTTTGAATTTATTGAATATATAAAACAATGATTGTTTTAATTATATTTGGAAAAAAAATGTTTACTCAACTAGCTTCAATTTTATCTTAAGTTTAAACAGTCAAAGCTAACTAATTTATTTTGTTTGGAAAGTAAACACACTTTAAGAATTAATTTTCCTCAGATTTTACCAGTGTCTCAGTCCCATGAGAATCAAGTGATGGAAACTAATATTATTGAATGTATTGTGTGCATCTTAATGAAATAAAATTATCCAAATACAATAGAGTAAATATTATTATCTCTATTTTTTGTGTGGGTATGGGTGGGGAAGTTATATTTTTCTTTCTTTTTTTTTTTTACTTCTCAATTAGGAAATTTTTTTTTTTTATTTACAAAAAAGCTGATCATTCTTCTAAATGCATTTTCCTACTACAGGAATTTCATAGATTATTAGAAAATTATGAAAAGCATTAATAGTTCATGAAACTGGTAATTTCTTTGACCAAATAGGACTCCTTGATTGATAGCAAAAACAATCATATACTTATTAAGTATGAAATCTATTAGCTCTGTCCTCACAAAGACATCAGTATATCAGTCATTCTCAGATCCAGGAAAGGGAGAACTCAAACCAGTTTTATTAAAGTGCTGAAAAATGGTAATCAAATGAATATTTCTTCATAATAAAGCTTAAAAATTTAATGTGTCTTATTCTATGTGGTATTAATATGATTTCCTCATTGCAGTTGTAGGTTTACAACTTACAGGTAGCTTGGTTTGTTGTAATGCGCTTAGTATTTGAAGTGTGGTAAACCCAGGCATGCAATGTAACTACCAATTCCCCTTTTCTGACTCAACATGATTTTTTTTTCATTTCTATACAGCTGTTACACGTACAGTCATTATAGCCTCTTCTTAATTTGTTTACTTCTTGCCACTTATTCTAGTGATTATAGAATAAAGTGATAAGAAGTTTAATAGATATCTAATTCATTTTTGCCGACTGCTTTAAGCCACTCAACGTTACCCTCCTCAAATATTTGTCTGATTCATGCTGGTATAGCTCTAGCAATGGGAAAACTTAATTACTTTCTAAAGTAAAAAAAAAACAAAAAAAAAAAACAAAAAAAACCCCCAACTTTCTAAACTAAACCTAAAACTTAAAAACTTTCTGTTTTCTGGAAAATTCCAATGATTAGAAAAATTTCAAATTTTTCTTAAGTGCAAAGTATATTTTATTTTCTCAGCATCAAATTAAATCTGTAATATGTGTCAGCTACTGGTGCTAAAGTTCTTGAATGGTCTTTGAAAATTTTATAACATAGTAACAGAATACACAAATTTGTCTATAATTGGTATTTGCTATTTAAAAAGGCTTGGTAACAGACTAGTCAGTGTTAAATTTCTAAATAAATTCCACATTAAGAATGACCCTGGGTATGATATTTACTCCTTAAAGGATGAATAATAAAAGAGAAAGCAAAAGATAATTCATGGCACAGGAAATGAATAGTATGCAATCTCCTTGTGAAGTTTCCATATTTTAGTTTAGGTTTTATTCAACAGATTAAACCGAGGCAGGTTTTCTGCATAGCAGTCTCAGAGATTTGCTAATGATTATTATGCACAATTCTGCCACTCTCTTCCTCTTTCTCATGTCTTAAAGGGTCCAAATTCTGTCCCAAAACAGATTTTTTTTACAATCCCAATCATTAGTAAAACCACACATTCCCTAATTTTTTTTTAATCTTCAGCCTACATGTCACCAGTTATTTCAAGATTTCCTCAAATACAGTGACTTTGAATCTATGCAATAAAGTTTTCAATTAAAAAAAAACCCTCTAGTTTGTTGATACTCATTTTAAATGTCACCTGGCTTATATTCCATGAATTATCTGATGAGGAGAACAAAATCAGAAATATTCCTTTTCATTCTGAAAACTTCTGTTGAAGGAGAAAGAGTGATTTACATTTTTTCCCCTGATACATATAACATTTCTTACACATACTTCATATACTCTCAAATAAAATTCACTGGCTGATTCTATAGAAAAAATTATATAAAAACCATAATCATTCACAAGTATATTTATAATAGTTTATATTTCAAAGGTCTCATATCCTATTGATGGGTAGATATCAGTGGTTGAATAAGCATTTGTCCATATTCAAGTGGCAGAAACAAAAAATCATAACTTACACTAAAGCTCTTTTATAGTCTTGCTACATTCTAGTTCCAAATCATATGCAGTAACTTAGCTGTTTTTTCCCTGAGTAAATTGTGTTTTGTCTATAAAGATGTAAAAAATTTCTGTTATAAGTGAGATCAGAACTGCTTCTAGGAAGTAAATAAAATGATATTTATTTTTATAAATACTAGTTTATTTCATAAAAATACAAAAATATAAATATACATTTATAAAAATATGAATGAATTAACACAAAGACATTCTTCAACTAAATAAATATGGCAGTAATAGTCATTCCTATTTCTTTAGGGATATATTTTCATATTAATTTACAAAGCAGTTGCACAATGTTTAATAGTAAAGGTGACTATAAGTCAGTTAAGAAAACATTTATAAAGTCTTTATATTTAAGGAAAGGCACAAAAAGCCTTTTATGTAATTTGTATTGATTATTGATGTGATATACTTTCGTTCAGAGATTGTAGGCAAAGAGAGTGAACTGGTTATTATTACTTTTTTTAAAATCTATATCATTCATATTCATTCACAGAAACTTACTGATTAAGCAAACCCTTACTAAGACAACACCTACGTATTGTTTGTAATTTCAATTTTTAAAAAATTTCCTCCAAGGAAGAGAATGCAGGCCACTCAATCTAGTAACAAGAAGCGTACTTCCACTAACATGGATCAAGTCATACGATACTCTTAATCTCGGTCACTGTCATCACCCCCATACATATCAGCAAGCTTTTTAAAACGAGGTCCCCAGTCGCTGAGGTAATCATAATCTTGGTTACAATCGGCTGTGAGAGACTCCAAAGAACTGAGTGAATCGGCTATGGAATCATTGCCTTCGTAGGCGTATGTTGCCAGTGAATCATAAGGTGGTGCACTTGGGTCTGAGTCATTTTCTTTCAATCTTCGATGGATAAAATCTTGTACATCAATATTTTCCCACAGAGGCACAGTCCTCCTTATCTGAAAAATAGTTTCAGGCATTACATCTCTTCTAAGTTTACTGTCTTCTCTTGCTTCTGGATTCCTTAAGGTGCCAATGTCAAAAGCTTGGGTATCTTCTTCCCCACCACCTTCATCATTATAGGTCACAATGTTGTCACGGACATCGTCTTTTGAAATTATCAGAGGTTCCTTTTTTCTCTGCCTCTTCAGTGCAGCAAACAGCACAACTAAAACTATTAGTAATAACAACAACAATAACAACAACAAAGAGAAAATAGTGAAAGTCCATGATTCAGGTTTAAATTAAATATAGCACATTTTGGAAAGGGAAGTTTGTGTGGTATGAGAGATGCTAAGATTTGTTTGGATAAAAAGTGACTATCCTACACAAATACACAGTGCCTTGGGCCAATGAGTAAATGTCCTGTATTGATAAAAGAGCAGATATTACAGTCCATTTATTTACTTTCAAGAGTCACTCTCCTGTAGAGCTCTGGCATTGAAAAATCCTTATTCAGTTATGGCTAATTCATTTAGCCAGCTGTTAATTATGTGATATCTCATTCCTTCCAACAGCAAACTTGCTTAAAAATACTAAAATTCTAAAGCTACACTCATTATTAGCCCAAGATAAATTGAGCAATAATTTAATAGTTTCTTAATGACTCAATATATGTAAAACATCACTCATATACATGCATATATACGTAAAAGTGCAATATATGTGTGTATATAATATATACAAAAATATATATGTGCTACTGATCTAATCCTCTAATAGCTCTTATCTATTTAAATTCCTTTTTGGACCTGGTTTTGAAAGCCTACCTAAAATCTGAGCCATCACTCTATAAGCTCTGATATGGAATTCAAATTCTTACTTATCTTTAACCTGTACTCATCTTACAAGATAGTTCAGATTAAAGATAGTTCAGACTAATTATCTTGTTATTGAGGATTTCCTTGACTTATAGAAGTACATTGGAACTTTCTGGCTGACCTGTTATTTGTAATCCCTCTATTTGCTGTATTGTTTTATTTTTTATATACTTGTGTTATCAAATTAATTGTGAACTCCCCACATGAAATATACTTTCTTATTTTTGTTATGTTACTAAAATGTAACATATGCATATATGTGACAATGAATGTCTGTATGCAAAATAAATACATTTTGCAATTTACATATACATTTAAAAGTAAGAAAAAATACATAATTTCCAAAATATAAGTTTTTCATTGAAAATGGAACAAGTTCCTAATTTTGTATATAAGAAAAGTTAAAAATTAAATAAAGATAAACTTTCCCAAAACACACTTAGACATTGCATGAGAGAAATAAAAAACAGCTTTTCCTTAATTTAGGCAGCTAAATGTTTTGCTAATACTATTTAGGTTTCATTAAAAAACAAGAACATGTTGGCTCAAAAATCTATCATTTCTTTTCTTGATTTTTGTATTGAAATCACACAAAGCAAACTCATTTACATTGAAACCACACTTCACCATGGCCCTTGAGTTTCTTGTAACTCCTTTAAAGTCTGCCCAATGCTATTGTCATATCAGCCAAAACACTTTCCTTAGCTCCTAATAATTGGTAGAAAGAATAAAAAAAAAAAATCATTAGTAACATCTTCAGTTAACCTCCACAGAATAGGCTCTGGGTGCTGAGCTATATTCAGAATCATCTTAGAGACAATAAAACAAAAAACTATTCAATAAAAATGAGACATATCTCTATTTCCCCTATTAAAGGATGAACATAAGTTAATTAACTCAGCATAGATCTGAAATCCACCAATCTAGTGAATCATGAAGTAGAAAAAAGGTGTTTTTTTTTATAAATTTAGTATTGAATTAATTTATAAATTATCTACTTTCCTCAAAATTTTTATAAACTCTGACTATAAAATAAGAACAACATAGTCAAATTATATTAAGGGTTCTTAGCTAATATAATATTTATTAATTCCCACAAATGGACCTTGGAACCTGTTCTGTTTTTTCTCCTTTGTTGGGTCACAATTACCTGCTTCATTTCCCTAGACTGAGGTTATGTGAATGGAATTTAGAAAGGTAAAGATAATGAATAGAAAAAAGTATGTCATTATTTTTATTAATCTATTACTGGAATTTAGTATTTCTATTATGAATATCAGAATATACAAGTACTGTAGTGATAGTAACAGTATGTGTGACTATTAAACCAACAGAAATTATAGATATTTTATATTGCATTTTAGTTATGATATATCTTAAATAATCATTAGACTTGCACTAGAATAAGGCACATATGACAATAATTAAACACATTTTGCTTTGTTTCTTATTTAATTTGGATAAACATATTTCCTTTTTTTATATATCCTATTATTATTAATTATTCTAAATAGTTCCCATAGTTTGATTCCCAAGGTGTCTAAGGAACTAAAACAGTTAAAAAGTCCTGCATCAGGTTTTAATCCTCGACTTTGCCTTGTAACATAGACAAACTCTAATAACTATATTTCTTCAAACTGTAAAGGTAGGTGTGAGATATTATTGTCCATGCTATATCACTGTCTTGCAAAGAGGCAACTCTTCTAACTATAGAAATTTAGTAACTGTGTGCAAATAACAGGTGTTGGTGAAGATGGAGAAAAGGGAACTCTCTTGCACTGTTGGTAGTAATGCAATCTGGTGCAGCCACTCTGGAAAACAGCATGGAGGTTTCTCAAAAAGTTTAAAATAAAAGTACCCTATGATTCAGCCATTGCACTACCAGATATTTACCCAAAGAATACAAATATACTAATTCATTACCTACAATAGCCAAATCATGGAAATAGCCCAAGTGTACATCCACAGATGAATGGATGAATGGATAAAGAAGATAAATATATATATATATATATATATATATATATATATATATATACACACACACATACATATGTATACATATATGTATGTATATATACATACATATATGTATACATATGTATGTGTGTGTATACATATGTATGTATGTGTGTGAAGATATATATATATACACACATACGTATATATATATACATACGTATGTGTATATATACATACGTATGTGTGTGTGTATATATATATATATATATATATACACACACACACACACACACAATGAATATTACTCAGACATAAAAAAGAATGAAATCTTGCCATTTGCAACAATGTGGACAGAGCTAAAGAGTATTATGCTAAGTGAAATAAGTCAGAGAAAGACAAATACCCTATGATTTCACTCATATATGGAATCAACATGGGAAAAAAGAGAGAGGCATAAAACAGACTGTTAACTATAGGGAACAACTTCAGGGTTACTGGAGGGGAACTGTGTGTGGGGGGGGGATGGGTTAAATGGGTGATGGGGATTAAGGAGTGCACTTGTGATGAGCACAGTGTGTTGTATGGAAGTGTTGATATTGTACACCTGAAATTAAAACTACATTGTACATTAACTAAATGGAATTCAAACAAAAACTTTTTAAAAAGATGAAATCACAGCAAAAATGTTTTAGGAACTTTGATAATGAAACCTTCTGAATTAGAAACAATTTTAACTAAAATAATAGAAAATCCCTCCATCTTTATGCAGTCGGTTGGGAAGGTGGAAAACAAGAAATGTGTGCCTTCTATATTGTATAGGGCAGGAAGGTGACCGAGTTCTCAAAATAAAGAAACAGCCTTGTAGGATTTCTGCTTAGAAAAAACTGTTAAACAATTTAGTGTCATAAGACATAGTATGTAAGCTTATTAGGGGGCGCTTTTGTTTCCTCATGTATGCATGTGTGTCTTTGTGTGTGTATTATCTTAATATAGAAATTTAAAAGTCAAATTTAAAATATGCATATTTCCATGTTGTCCTAAATTAAGAAAGTAGAGCTATGTGACCAAATAAAACAATATAATATCAGTAGCACTTAGCTGAAAGGTAAGCCAAAATTGATACTTCATGGGAATACAAAAAATATTTTACAGAAGAGCTGAACTTTCTAGCAGCAGTTCTGAGATGTGGACTGGTGTTGGTGTATGTATGTTCTAAAGCACCCTGAAAAAATGTTTTTCTAAATAGTTGGATCATTTGAACTGAGACAAATGTTTTCCCCTCACTTTTATCAATCCCCCACTGAAGTCGCATAAGGATATCTGGCCAGAGGGATTTCATCCAGATTGCTTGAAAGGATTTGCGGTGAAAAGGAGCCAGCACATATGAGCATTGGAACATAAATTTGGCTGGCTTTCATGCCCTAAGCATAAGCATTTTGGATGAATATTTGATGGAAACAATTTTGGGGGGAATGTTTTACAGTGGAACAACTGTTTAATTGAATTAAATCGTTGTCCTGTTAGGGCATGCTCAAATCAAACATTTGCTATAGCAAGCATGACTTTATTTAGAAAATACTGCAGGACTACGTAGACCACAATGCCATACTGATTTTTTAAAAGTGAACTTAAACCTTTAATTTGCACCTATGTTCAAATTGTATCAATAAAATGCTCATCTTATATTGACAATTTAATTGCATTTGCCAACTAGGTGTCTAATATACATAACTTGGTATTTGTTAGATATATTGTTTGTAAAGGTAGTCTTTGACTTTGAGAATAATGGTTTAGAAGGAGAATTCTGAAATAGACTAATATATTGAACGCTATTTAAAACACTTTCTAAATGACTGAATTTATGTAAGTTACTTAGTCTTCCTTGAGAAGAACCAGAGTATCCATCTTATGGAGTTGATACAAAAAGTAAATCAGTTGTAAAAGTAAATGTCCTGAGAACAGTGACCATGATTAGCTAGTACTAAACAGTATAATACAAAATAGATTTTAAAATGTGTGTGTATACATGCATAAGGCATGAGCTGTTAGCTCTGTTTTTCATCTCTAGAAAGCTAGTCCTATCCTCAGAGACAACTAGATTTTTTTTCAAATCGAAAGAACAATTTCAATAAAGAGTTAAAAATGTCAATCTTTCACTCTAGAGAAGTGTGCTTTTCAGTAGCCCCCTCACTGAACAGTGCAGGAGAGACTTATTTGAGTCAAATGAACATTCAGAGGCAGAGCTTACCAAGGAGTATGATGATGCAGAGAAGGATGGCGATCAGAGCCCCTGTGCTGAGACCGGCCGACAGGACCAAGGCCTCTGCATTGCAGGACTGCATGTTTCCTTGATTATCACAAGCGCACACACGGATAGTGAGTGTGCCGGTGCTGCTTTGAATTGGATAATCATTGTCAAATATTAAAATCGGTAGTAGATAGGTGCTCATTTTGTTGCGGCTATACCCGTCTTTTCGAGTCATGATTCCTGCTGTATTATCTAAAAAAAAAGAAAAAAAAAGTGGGGGAAACAATTGAGTCCAGTCTTTAATTTTAGAACATAAGGCCTTATAATTTTACTTTTAAAAATATTCTATACCTTTATTATCTACAATGGTGAAGTTCGGATTGAGAGGAAATTCTGGCACTGGTTCAAAGAAAAATTTGTGGCCTCGGGGAGGATCATCTCTGTCCATGACACTGACAGTCTGAATCAGCTGAAACCAAGTCAATAAATGAAATAAAGCACAAGAAAAAGCAATGCATGTTGTTTTTATAGGACATTTTAAATCAGTGTTTGGGTTTTAAAAATATCACTGACATTAAATAAATAAAAAGAGCCCATTTTCAGAAATTATGGCAAAGCTTTTTATGGTTCTGTATAATATAACAATTAGTTAAGGATAAAAAAATGTCCATCAAGTATTACCATGCAAGGTATCTCTATGAATTATTGTCCGATTCCCAGTCGCTGCAATATCCAACCTTAAAGAAAAATTCAATCACTCCAACATCTCCTCTTTTAACATTGTTAGAATGTCCCAGTGTGTTTTAATAATAATTGGTTACCAATCTGTTGCCTCCACTAAATAACGATTGTCTCAAAGGCAGAGAACATAACAGATGCACTTTTCAAAAACAAAAGTGCTTAGCACAGCCACTCTTACAGATCAAGGACACTATGAATATAGTTTTGAAACAATGAGTAATATGCCACATGATACCAGAAAGCAAAAGATTTTAAAGCCAGGGGGCACCATAACTACAATCACATTGCATAGTTTATTCAACTTATTTTTCTTTTAGTGGTATTTGCAAAGCTTAGAAAGAGATACAAATAAATGCTTTTAAGGTTTCATAAAATCAGTGTTGACGTTGAGAAATTATGACACCTCTTAGCTGTGCTTGCTGTAAGTTACAGGCGTGCCCTCGTGTGAAGACGAAGCTGCAAATTACAGGTCACACAAAAAATTCTATTGAACATTTTACAGTGGAAAAAGCACCAAGCTACACATCGGGTGCCTGTTTTCCTAGTCCTGGGTCTGCCATCTGTGTGGCTTGAAATCACAGCCACTTAATTACTCTTACTTTCAAATTTCTTTTCCACAAAAACAGTTGCGCCACTCGCTTAGAGGCATAGTGGTCCGACTTCTGTGATGAACAACTGTTGGAATTTCATAGTAGTTTGGCATATCCACAGTTTTTGTTACTGTGAACCTTCTGTAGCCATACTAACCTGATGACTCACTAGTCAATGTTTTTTCCTGTTTTAATACTAAGTAGGATTTCATTCATTTTATTGACAGAGTGGCATGTAACCTTACGCTTCTTTATATAATTCTTCTGTATGTGTACAATTATTAAGAGAAATTTAATGCACATTTTCTCCTTAGAAGATTGGGTCATGACATAGAAAAAAATACTTTTAAGACTTCAGCACTTTTTTTTTTAATTTTTTTTTTTAATGTTTATTTATTTTTGAGACAGAGAGAGAGCATGAACAGGGGAGGGGCAGAGAGAGAGGGAGACACAGAATCTGAAACAGGCTCCAGGCTCTGAGCTGTCAGCACAGAGCCCGACGCGGGGCTCGAACTCACGGACCGCGAGATCGTGACCTGAGCCGAAGTCGGCCGCTTAACCGACTGAGCCACCCAGGCGCCCCAAGACTTCAGCACTTTTGCTTAACCTCCTGTTCCATATTGGCAATGGTATATCCAATATTTAGCAATATTTTATTTTATTTTTTAACGTTTATTTATTGTTGAGAGACAGAGACAGAGCATGGGAGGGGCAAACAGAGGAGGAAACACAGAATCCAAAGCATGCTCCAGGCTCTGAGCTGTCAGCACAGAGCCCGACGTGGGACTTGAACCCACAAACCGCGAGATCATGACCTGAGTCGAACTTGGCGCTTAATGGACTAAGCCACCCAGGCGCCCCATGATATTTAGCAATATTTTAAATCATAAACAATGTAGGTCCTCTGGTTATACGGCAGAGTTCTTGAAGTGATTAGATCAGCCATTGTTTAAGCATATTTTAACAGAGAATACATATCCGTAGCTTAAAATACATTTTTAACCTTGTTACTTTTAACAAGCAAATTGTTATGTGTCAAGTATAGAAACAACGACAGAAATTTTAATACTAATAGTATCTATTAAAATAATTTTTAGTTCAGATCAGTTATTTTTATCAAATATTAATTTGTAATACATATCAATTACTCACATGAAAAGCATATTAATAGACAAACGAGTAAAGAATATCTATACACTGTTGTCAATTGGCTTCTTTCTCTACAAGACATATGTTCAAATCCTAATTTTCAGTACCTGTGAATGTGATCTTATTTGGAAACAGGCTCTCGTAGATGCAATCAAGTTAAGATGAAACCGTGGTGGATTAGTGTGGACCCTAATCCAATGACTGGATTTTTCCCATAAGAGGGAAATAGGGCTACAGATAGAATGTCACGGGACAGTGTATGGAGAGATTGGAGTAATTCTTTTTTTTTTTTTTTTTTTTTTTATTTATTTTTGGGACAGAGAGAGACAGAGCATGAACGGGGGATGGGCAGAGAGAGAGGGAGACACAGAATCGGAAACAGGCTCCAGGCTCCGAGCCATCAGCCCAGAGCCTGACGCGGGGCTCAAACTCACAGACCGCGAGATCGTGACCTGGCTGAAGTCGGACGCTTAACCGACTGCGCCACCCAGGCGCCCCGAGATTGGAGTAATTCTTATAAACCAAGGGATGCCAATGGTTTCTGGCACTCACAGGGCTAGGAAATGGCAGGAAAGAGTCTACTCCTAGAGTTTATAGAGAGGGGATGGCCTGCTGACACGTTGATTCCAGACTTTATTCTCCAGAACTGTGTGAGAGCGCATTTCTGTTTTAAGCTTTCTAGTTTGTGGTAATTTCTCATGGTAGCCTTAGGAAACTAATACAGTTGTGAAAATGGCCACACATTTATGAAAAATGTTCAGCTCAAATAATGTTGGGAGGATCCGTGTTAAAATTATTATGAGATATTATTTTTCGGTAGACATTTTAAAATCTAGTGTTGCCCACTAAATAGGCAGTCATCCACTAGATATATGACATATTTAGGCAACTATTTGGAGGCATTGATGAACATTTACATATCAAATTTATTCCTACTTTGAAGGTTGTATCAAAGGAAAAGAATACCAGGTAGTATGTAAATATAAATGTACTATAAGGCTCATTATAGTGCTGTCTGCTGAGTTAATATTTTGTTTGTAAACCAAATTTCCATTTTAAGTGGATAGTTGAATAAACTAATGAATGTATAGCTATGCTGTAAAAATTCAGCATCGGTTTAAAAATAATCATTTGCTGAACTGAGAGTATGTCCATTACATGTTGCAAAGTGAAAAAAGAAAAACAATTTTTAATCCAGATAACTATGTAATGATGCTTTTTTGGCAAGTAAGAATAAGAATAAGAATAAGAATACCCCAATTCTATCTTTTGTGTATGCAAGTGGAATATGGTACATATCTCTGTCTTAGTCTACTTGCTTGGGCTGCCGTAAAAATTATGCAGCCTGGATGGCTTCAATGGCAGAAATTTATTTTTCTCACAGTTCTGGAGACTGGAAGTCTGAGATCAAGGTCTGTGAGAGCTTTCTTTCGGGCTTGCAGACAGCTGCCTTCTTGCTACGTCCTTACAATGCCTCTTCCCACAAAAAGAGAGAGAGGGAGAGTGATCTATCTGTTGTCTCTTCCTTAAAGGACACTAATCCTTTCAGATCATAGCCCTAACCTTATGATCTCATTTAACTTTATTTGCTTCCTTAAAAGCTCTATCTCCATACTGGGGGTTAGGGTTTCAAATGAACATTTCGTCCATTGCAATCTCTATTGGAATAAAAAGAAGACTGTATTTCACTTTTATTTTCTGTGTTTAAAAAAACATGATGGAGGGGTGCCTGGTGTCTAAGTTGGTTGGGCATCCGATTTCCGCTCAGGTCATGATCTCATAGATCATGAGTTCAAGCCCTGAGTTGGGCTCTGTGCTTACAGCTCAGAGCCTGGAGCCTGCTCAGATTCTGTCTCCCTCTCTCTCTGCCCCTCCCCTGCTCACACTCTGCCTGTCTCTCTCCTTCAAAAATAAATAAATATTAAAAAAAATAAGTAAAATAAAATAAAAAACATGATGAAATTATATATGATTCTTAACACCCACCCACTTTTTCCTTAAAAAATATCTTAAAAGTTAACTTGTTAAAATTTCCTTCAATGAAATTTGTACGGTTACTATCATTTGTAAAATACTATATTAGTGTCAAAAATGAACATATTCTGCAGTTGCTTAAAGTTACTTTAGAGATATCTTATATATGAGGGAACTTTGCAAGAGGACTTTGTAACTCTTGTACAAGCAGTCTCTTTTTATCTCAATAAGATTAAAGTTGAAAAAGCACAAAGTATAATTATCAAACCAAAATGTCTTGCCTGAGAGATTAAAAGAGGAAAATGTAATCAACAAGATAATTATTTTGATTCCCATTATACTAACACAGAACAATTTCATGTTCATACTTCATGTGTTATTTAGTAATGTATTTCCATTCTATTCTTTTTTTTTTCAATATATGAAATTTATTGTCAAATTGGTTTCCATACAACACCCAGTGCTCATCCCAAAAGGTGCCCTCCTCAATAGCCATCACCCACCCTGCCCTCCCTCCCACCCCCCATCAACCCTCAGTTTGTTCTCAGTTTTTAACAGTCTCTTATGCTTTGGCTCTCTCCCACTCTAACCTCTTTTTTTTTTTTTTTCCTTCCCCTCCCCCATGGTCTTCTGTTAAGTTTCTCAGGATCCACATAAGAGTGAAAACATATGGTATCTGTCTGTCTTTCTCTGTATGGCTTATTTCACTTAGCATCACACTCTCCAGTTCCATCCACGTTGCTACAAAGGGCCATATTTCGTTTTTTCTCATTACCACGTAGTACTCCATTGTGTACATAAACCACAATTTCTTTATCCATTCATCAGTTGATGGACATTTAGGCTCTTTCCATAATTTGGCTATTGTTGAGAGTGCTGCTATAAACATTGGGGTACAAGTGCCCCTATGCATCAGTACTCCTGTATCCCTTGGGTAAATTCCTAGCAGTGCTATTGCTGGGCCATAGGGTAGATCTATTTTTAATTTTCTGAGGAGCCTCCACACTGTTTTCCAGAGTGGCTGCACCAATTTGCATTCCCACCAACAGTGCAAGAGGGTTCCCGTTTCTCCACATCCTCTCTGGCATCTATAGTCTCCTGATTTGTTCATTTTGGCCACTCTGACTGGCGTGAGGTGATATCTGAGTGTGGTTTTGATTTGTATTTCCCTGATAAGGAGCGACGTTGAGCATCTTTTCATGTGCCTGTTGGCCATGTGGATGTCTTCTTTAGAGAAGGGTCTATTCATGTTTTCTGCCCATTTCTTCACTGGGTTATTTGTTTTTTGGGTGTGGAGTTTGGTGAGCTCTTTATAGATTTTGGATACTAGCCCTTTGTCTGATATGTCATTTGCAAATATCCATTCTATTCTTGAATATAACTCAGTTTCAACATAATTATGAATCCAGGTAGAAACTATTTCTTATAGATAGATAGATAGATAGATAGATCTATATGTATAGATATTTATTATATACCAGTATATATATTAAAGCATATATTACAAATTTTTCTAATATATCATGGGTTCCATAATAGAAACCACTTCAAAAGTTACCTTTTTAGATCACTGTGAATGTTCTGGTAAGGGGAGATAAACAGGTGACAAAGAGGAATGGCAATAGTTTGCATGAAAAAAAAAAAAAAAAGATTTGTTCAAGTGAATTAATATAATGGTACCTGCCTTTGGAAACAGGAAAAAACAAATTTAAGTTTATAATGATTTTATTTACCTGCCCAGGCTTTGCATTTTCACAAACAAATGTTTCATAGTACATGGCAAATTCCGGAGCATGGTCGTTTATATCTAGAATTCTGATGAAGACAGGGATGTGGCTACTTTGTTTTGAGTTATCTGCAACAAGAACATGTGTAAGACTTCAGTCTCATTTACAGAGAAGCGGTGACACCACTCTCCCCATTTGTAACTTAGCAACAGATCATTTATGTGGTATTCACTTTCTCAATTGGATTGCTGATGAATATCTCAGCTTGCTTACATGGTCCAGATGGAAAGCATGATTAAAAAGAGGAGAATATGATTGAGAATGAAGTATTATTATTTGTAAGACATAATTTTCTTAGATTACTTATTTTTATGAGGTTAGATTATATTTCCATCATACAGTAAGCTATAAGAGAAAATTAAATTTAAAAAGTGGATATTTGATAATCATTAAATAATATAATATCCAACACACGCTCAGGCTGCTAACGATAAAATTATTTCACTCAAGAAATAGAGTGTACTTATTGCTGTTATTTTACCACTTTGGCGTTCAGATGGATGTATTTCCCACTCACTTATTTCTGTGGCTGTAATGGTGATGTTGTGCCAAGGAGATGATTCCCGGTCCAGGGGTTTCAAAGTGAAAATAGAGCCATTTTCGGAGTGAATACTAAAAATCCGGTCCATATCAGTATGCCGATCAATGGAGTATCTGGCAGAAAAGAGATTCATGAATCTAGGCATTATTTTAAGATTATTAGTTCATCTACTATTTCTTAAAAGTTATAGGCAATTCAAACAATGTTCTCATAAAGTCATGACAGTAAAATGCTGATTAACTTTCTTGAATTTTTATTTAATGTAACTGTCACTTAGACGATTTGATATGTTTGGCCTTTTCCATCATTACTATTCTATGATTGTGTGACTTTAGAGTTATTATTTATACTCAGGAATACTTGCAGCAGCCTTTGAGTGAGTTTTTAATTGTCACTTGATTTACTTATCCTATCATAGACCTATTGCAGTGCTTGAGACATATTAAGTAGTCATATTAAATTTGGTGGAGTCACTTGCATAGATAAATTGAAATTATGTTAAAAAGAAACATAAGAACTTGTCCACAGAGTCCTTATGGCTATAAGTGAATAGAGAAACTGTTGTAAAATACTTTGCTCTTGAATGGCTCTCTTTTAGGGAACATATCAGCTGAATCAAAGGTCATCCTCCAATCTATTCCTCTGACGTATTCCAGATAAAAATGAAATGACATATTACACAGAGTTCCATGACTCTTTCTCATCAGGGTTGGATTACGGACACTCTATGATTGGCAAAATAATGCCTCCTCATGTCCCCCAAAAGATGCCTACTTCTTAATCCCTGAAACCTATGGATATGTTACTTTACATGGTAAAAGTAACTTTGCAAATGTGATTAAGGTTAAAGTCATTGAGAAGGAAGACTATTCTTAATTACCTAGATAGGCCTAAATGAATCATGCAAACCATTTAAAGTGGATGAAGAAGGCAGAGATGTGCTCTAGAGAAATGAGACAGGAGGAAAAAAAAAAGAGATTTAAAGTATGGAAAGGAATTGATCTCTTATTGCTGGCTTTGAGGATTGCAGGAAGGGGTATCATGCCAAAGGATGCAGGCCACCTCTAGAAACTCAGAATGAACCTTCAGCTGAAAGACAGCAAGAAAATAAGAATTACAGTCCTGCAACTGCAAGGAACTGAAATCTACTAATAACCTAAATGAGGAAGGAAATGATTGCTCTCCTACCGTGTCCAGACAGGAATATGGCCCTGTCCACAGTAACATCTTTAGCCCAGTGAGATTCATCCCAGATCTCGAACCCATAAAACTTTAAGATAATAAATTTAAGTTACTTTACGCACTAAGTTTATGGTAATTTGCTATGGCAGCAATAGAAGGCTGTAATGTAATCATAAGAAAGATCTTTTAAAAGGCTAGCTTATAATAAAATACCTTAGGTCAGGCTATGTTAGGCTGTACTAACACATCTCTTTGAGGTTTCTGCTGCTGAGTATCTAATTAAGCCATATAGGAAAATAAGTGTTTCTCAAACATTAACGTTCATGTGAATTACATTGGGATTGATTGATTGATTGATTGATTTTTAATTATTTAAAAAAATTTGTTTTTAACGTTTATTCATTTTTGAGAGACAGAGAGTGACAGAGCATGAGTGGGGGACGAGCAGAGAGAGAGAGGGAGACACAGGATCTGAAGCAGGCTCCAGGCTCTGAGCTGTCAGCACAGAGCCCAGCACAGGGCTCGAACCCATGAACCAGGAAATCATGACCTGAACCAAAGTCGGATGCTTAACTGACCGAGCCACCCAGGCACCCCTACCTTGGGATCTTTTTAAAAACGGATTCTGATTCAGTGGGTCAGGTGTTGGAGCTGGGATTTTGTATTTCTAACAAACATCTTAGGTCAATCCCATGTTATAAGACTTTAGACAAGACTTAATATAGTAAAGCTATATACCATGGGATAAACTGTTCAGAATAAAGATGGAAAAAGGAAGAAAATGACAGACAACAAAGAAACTAATCAACATCTGATGTAGTTCTCATTTTTCTAAATATCTTATTAAAGTCACTTAACAAATGAACTCCTTTTTGATCTGGTGAATTTGGAAATTACAGCTCCCATTATAAATCTGTAATATATTCACTATCAAACATTGACTTTCATAAACATAAGTAATAGAAATTGAGCAGCCAGTGTTCCTTTTTTTTTTTTTTTTTTTTTTTTTTGCTTCCAAGATTTTATTTAAATTCAAATTAGTTAGCATATAGTGTAATATTGGTTTCAGGAGTAGAATTTAGTGATTCATCAATTACATACAACATCCAGTGCTCATCTCAACAATTGCCCTCCTTAATTCTCATTGCCCATTTAGCCCAAATCCTCCTGCCTACCTCCCCTCCAGCAACCCCCAGTTTGTTCTCTACAGTTAAGTAGTTAAGAGCCTCTTATGGTTTACCACCCACACTGCTTTTATCTTATTGTTCTAAACATTGTGAAACATTTGTAATTTAAAAAATATTTGATGAAAATACATTTAGGTTTTCTATGATTTTTTTTGTTTGTTTGCTTTGGTTGTTTTAAAAAAGAGCCTGTGATTTAGTCTATGGCTATAAGACCTATATTGAACTTAAAGGATCCATTAGTAAACTCAGATTTCCAAAATAATTATAATAATTTAACATCATGGGCCTTGCCTAATTTATTTTATGCTAAATTTTATAAAATGATTGTCTCAACTGACAGATACTATTTCAAAGTAAGTGTTTGAGCATGTGGGAAAAAAAATATGTATGTACTGGATTTCATCTCAAAGGTGGAATAGCTAAAAACTTTGCATGGTTGGTTTTAGATTCTTGTCTGTACCTTAGTCTCAAAATATAAAACCAGTCCAGTCACCTTCTTGCCCTTTGGAAGAGTTGTGCAATGGGCAGTAGAGCTACATGGAAATGGTAGTATCTTCTCACTTTTTCAATAATCATAAGGATAATTTTTCTACATGGTGTTATGAAAATAATTTGGGAGATTTGAAAAAACCTTATATGATACATGGTCACTGCCTAATACTAGTGATACTTTTGATGTGGGAACTCCTAAACAGATCACTAGAACCAAGATATAAAAATCAATATATAAAATACATAATGGCGTATGCGTATATCTCCTAGGAACAAAAGTTCTATCAGATTTTAACCAACAATTCAATGTCAGACAAGGATCTGAGATGACTCTTAGTTTTCTTTTTTTTCTTTTTTTTTTTTCAACGTTTTTAATTTATTTTTGGGACAGAGAGAGACAGAGCATGAACGGGGGAGGGGCAGAGAGAGAGGGAGACACAGAATCGGAAACAGGCTCCAGGCTCCGAGCCATCGGCCCAGAGCCTGACACGGGGCTCGAACTCACGGACCGCGAGATGGTGACCTGGCTAAAGTCGGCGGCTTAACCGACTGCGCCACCCAGGCGCCCCTGACTCTTATTTTGCAAATAACTATTAATATACTAAAATTGAGGACAACGGTCATATTAAATTTTCTCTTTTTAATCTCTATTGCTTAATACATGCCTAAAAAAAAAAAAATACAGTGTTTCCTAACTCTAGACATCAAGTCTCCTATAATTTAGTTCCTAACGTGGACTAGGAAAGTCATTAGAACATTTTTTAAAATGTTCCATTTTACTTAAATAGTTACACCAAATTCTGCTCATGAATAAAACAAACCTAAAATGAACACAAAGAAAGCACAGTAAAAGAACATAACTCAACCACATCTATGTATTGAATGGAATTCAATTTATAATATTTGCCTGAATATATATGTATTTTTTCATTGTCGGAAAAGTCAATAGCAACCATTATCTGCTTATGGCTAAACAGACATTGGATTTCTTCCTACTGTTTGAATTTCAGATCAAAATTAAAAAAAAAATCCTTTATGTTTATTATTACTTGCCCTAGAAATTAGCATGGGTGTTTCTATGATTGAGGAATAGCTAACAATTCTAACTTTATGTAAGTCCAGATTTGACTCACTTGGAACTTATGTGGGACCAAAATAGGTCTGGGTTTCTGACTGTTCTACGCTTAGATTCAATCTTGAAAGGCACTACTTTTCAGGTTGAGACTTCATGATGGAGAACCACTTTGACAATTTAGAAATAGCTCAGTTTAACATGAATACTGCCAACTTCCAGGTCTATATTTGCCCTAGTGCAAATGATGTCTCACAATTTGTCAAAACCCAGAAATATTTTTCTTTTATCCAGCAGCCAGTATTCTATTTTCAACACAGAATGGGGCATTTTTATTTGCCTATTAATAATAAATACAGTGGATTACCACAGATGACCAGAAAGAACCTGATAAACACTTAACACAGAACAAAGCTATCTCTGTGTTCTAGTAGACGGCCTATTAAAACAACACTATTTTATTGATCTCCTTACATTTAAGTTTGAGCAATAAGTTTTGTTTTGTTTTTTTTTTAAAAGACCACTGGTATAATTTTTTAACTGAACACCTTCTGCAACAACAGGATGTGCAGAAACAGCAAATAAGTAAAAAGCACAAGAGAACTGAGGTGTGGAAGTGAACTCTGGTTTTACTTTGCTTTTAATTTTTAATGTTCTCCCATTAAGAATCTAACACGTACCAGATCCCTGCATTTTCATCTAGCACAATAAAATATGTAAAGTAAATTACAGACAACAGAACAAATCAGTACTATGCAGAAATATGTCAAAGATAGCATTCCCTTTCCTTTCCTGAATTCCAAGTACATCTTTCTCTGACTAAGTCAATACAATTAGGTAATAAGTTTGTTCTTTTCTTTCAATCCACTGCTTTCCAGAAATGTGTTTTCTATCTATGACCTATTGAGGTTTCATTGTCCTTCAAAATGAGAATGTGGCTATATAATGCTTGAATGAATAGTTCAAATCTTTTTGTTGTTGTTTTTTCAAATATTAGTGGCATTATTTTTATTTTAAAAAATTTTTAATGTGTTTTAGTTTTGAGAGACAGACAGAGACAGAGCACAAGTGGGGAAGGGCAGAGAGAGAGGGAGACAAAGAATCTGAAGCAGGCTCCAGGCTCTGATCTGTCAGCACAGAGCCTGACACAGGGTTTGAACCCACCATTCATGAGATCATGACCTGCGCCAAAGTCAGACACAACCAACTGAGCCACCCAGGCACCCACCATTATTTTTAAATAATCATAATTTGTAAATAAATAATAATAATTATCCTACTCTATAATAAAATCAGGCAACTATTAAGGAAACTGTTACACACACACACACACACACACACACACACACATACACACTTATTCACCAATTTCAGCTTAGGGTGGAATCATGTACATTTTCCTGAAGCAACACTAAAAAAGCATTTTTTTTCCATCAGGTTTGTTGTGTACATACTTCTCACTTTGCAGTAAAAAAGATTTCTTCTAAAATTTGTTGAACTTTAAATGTTGAGTATAAAATAGGTGTGAAATGAGACAACATGTTCTTTCAGAACCTGTAAAGCTATAATCAACCCTATAACTTGAGAAATCCATGATTACTAATGGGGTGAAACAGAACTGACAACAGCTGCTAATTGTAATCATAATTTCATGTTGCAAGTGGCAGATGTATTTCAGAAAATATGTTTGATGAACAGATTTACTGGTGAGTGAGAAATAGTTCCTCAGATTTCCCTGGAAAATATTTGTCCATGATGCTTATCATAGCCTATTTTCTGCTCTAGGGATCAGTCATCCTTCTAAATTCTATAAGAGCAAACAAAAGAGTCACATATTACAATGTTGTCTCCTTGTTGAATTATTGCTAGTTTTTCACACTGTAATTTGATACATAAATGTTTTCTTTGCATATATCTTTATGCAAACAGGAATCAGCCTATATGTTAACAGGCTTGGCAATATTTTAGAAATACAATTGAGGATAAATTTGTTTCTTCAATACTTTTCTTCTTTGTCATAATTTCTGAGATTTTATAGGTAAACCACTGTACATTGTTTCTTTCTTTATACTTGAGTACTCTATAAAACAAATATTTTGGGGACAGATATAAACTTAAAATGTACCAGCCACTTTTATATACTATGAAGCAAGGTTGCAAGTTTATCAGTCTCTGAGCTAGAAATTTTACTGCAAAATTGTATCCTGAGGAAATTCCAGATATAGAAAAGTATATATTTATATATACACTGAGCATATTATATATCTATATCTATGTCTGTTTACATCTGTGTCTAATACATATATATACAGGTTGAAAGACTGTTTGCAACTAAATTTCCATCAACCATGTATCACCTACATGGTAGTGTGTTATTTATACAATAGAAGTTTATTGAGTAGTTTAATGGCATTATCAAATATTCGCAATTAATAAAAATACATACACCTCTATATATTATAATGATCTCTACTTACTAAAATTAGGTGATTGATAAATTGAAAGTTTCAATACTTGATAAAAATAGAATAAAATGCCACTGAAGTATCTATTGAGAAGAGAATTATACCTGTCTTCTTTGCCACAAAATTTCCTGTGTAAGAATGACTAAATATGTTGATCAAAAACATGTTTAAAATGATATTTTGAATGTCCCTTTGTAACAACTATAGAATAACAAGGGTTGGATTTGCCAGCTCCTTACACACACACACACACACACACACACAATCCACTAACACTAAATGAAATATATGAAACAATTATTTTTGAAGGATTAGACACCAGAGAACAATGACCATAATCTCAGAGAAAAGAGAAAGATATGAAATGATACATAAGACTTCCTTAGTTTGCTGCCAGGGGGAGGTTCCAGACAGTGAAACAGAAAGTGGGATCCCAGATGGAGTCTGTCAGCCCCCTCAGTCAGGAGATAATGCTGATAGTCCATGTTGAAACCAAACTGCCTAGAATTTTAAAGATGGAGTAATTCAGGGGAGAGAGTTTCATAGAGAGGGAACTACTGAAATTTGAAGAGAACGCTACTCAACTTTTCAGCGGAGTTCTGATCAGAACTCATGTGGGAACAGATAGAGTGAAGCAACAGAGGTATTCAATCACAAAGATAAGAAGGAATGAAACTGTGAACTAGCCTGTCACTGGGAAGAATTCTAGTTTCCACCAGCCAAAGGAAAAAGTTCAAACTCAGGGGGCTTTGGTAGACTACTCAGAAAGGTTTTACTTGATTTTTTTTTAAGTTTATTTATTTATTTTGAGAGAGAGAGCCAGAGGGGCAGAGAGAGAGGGAGAGAATCCCAAGCAGACTCCACACCATCAGTGCAGAGCTGGATGCAGGGCTCAAACCCTTGAACTGTGAGATTATGACCTGGGCCGAGATCAAGAATAGGCCACTTAACCGACTGAGCCACCTAAGTGCCCCTGAAAGGTCTTGCTTGATTTATTGGGTAAAATTAGGTCTAGAAAAAGGGCACAAAAGCTAGGTCCAAAAAGATTAAGATGTTTCAAGTAACTTAATCACACATCTGAATGGAGCTCAAGAATATTTATGAAAATGCAAAGCTATCTAACACTAACCACAGTGAGAGCACAATGTTTGATATCCAATCAAAAATTACAGGCATGCAAAAAACAAGAAAATATGACTGAAAGAAAATATGATTGAAGAAAATCCTAGCAATTGAAAACACTGAGAAATAACACTTTCAGAGGAGAAACTATAACCTGTAAAATGAAAAATATTCTAGATGGAATTAAAGCAGGTTAGATATTGGGGGGAAAAAAAAGCTTGGTAAACTTGAAGATGAAGATGGATGGGAACTATTTAAAATGACTAGGAGGGAAAAGAGAAGATTAAATAAACAGCACCAGTGCACTGTGTTACGTTTTCAAGAGACCTAGTATAATTATAATTAAATGTCCTTAAAAAGAAGAATGTAGGGCAAAAAAATATTAAAGAGATTACAGCTGAAAACTGTTCCAAATTTGAAGAAAGGCATAAAGTTACATATTCAGGAAGCTTTATAAACTTCAAATACAAAATGAATGAAGCATACTATAGACAGGAGCATCATAATCAAATTACTTAAAAGTAGTGACACAATTTAAAAGCATCCTAAGGAACAACTGACAAGTTACAAAGAGAACAATAAAGATAAGGGCAATGCAGAAGTTTTACTGTATTGGTAGAAAAAAACATCTTTGGCCTCTAAAGCTGTACCTAAATAAATAAAAATAAATAAATATAAATAAAAAATTTATTTAGCACTAAAATGTATATATGAAAATAAGAATGAGTCTCAAATCAATGATCTCAGCTTCTGAATCAAGGAAATAGGCAAGAGCAGCAAATGAAACTCAATGTAAGCTGAAGAAAGAATAATCAGAGGAAAAAAAAGAGAAAACAAACAATTGAAAAAATCATTTACTCACACAGGTCAGGAAAAAGACAGAAGTAGATACAAATTAACAGTATCATAGAGGACTATTATTATTAGAGGTATCAAAAGGACAATAGGAATATTATGAACAACTTTTTTTCAACTTTGATGAAACTACCAAATGCCCTGAAAGATGAAGGAAAAGGAAAACAAACCCAAACAGGCTCATGTAAGAGTTAAGATAACCTGAAGTCTTACAACTGGTAAGGAAATAGGATTTGTAGTTGTGACTCATAGAAAAAAGAGAATATCATCCTTTGCTTTTAAATTGTACTAAACATTTAGGGAAAAATAATGTCATTTCTATGCAAACTCTTCCAAAAAATTAAAAGAGGATCTTATACTTATGACTGCATTCTGTGAGACAGTCTTACCATGACGCTAAATCCAAACAGATGTTACATGAAAACAAAACTGTAAAATAATGTTCCAATGAAAATAAGTCCTGGGGCGCCTGGGTGGCTTAGTCAGTCAAGCATTAATCTTGATTTTGGCTCAGGTCATGATCTGACAGTTCCTGAGATTGAGCCCTGCATCGGACTCTGATTTGGGATCTGTGCTGGAGTGTGCTTAAGATTCTCTCTCCCTCTCCCCTTCCCCTTCTAAAAAAAGGTGCAAAATTATTTTTAAACTTTAGTGAATTGAATTCAACAATATATAATAACAATAGCATAATGTGGCTAAGTGGCATTTATCCCAATAATGCAGAGCTTGTTCAATATATGAAAAATAAATCAAACATATTTCATATTGAACATATGAAAAAATGCTCAACATATCGGCATAGAGATACAATTATACCCCTAGTAGAATGGCTAAAGAGGCTCCCAAGTATTGGTGAGGCTATATAGAAACTGAATCCATCATAATTGCTGGTAAAAATGTAAAATTGTATAGCCACTTTAAACTGTATAGCCACTTTAAAATGTAAAATTGTATAGCCATTGTTTAACTTTAAATAATATGCTGGTTTCTTAAGCGTTCAATACATATCTGCCTGATGATCTGATCATAATTCTTCTAGGTATGTTTTCAAGAAAAGTGAAAACATATAACTATACAAATACCAATGCGCAAATATTTGCATATGTACTTATCAACTGATCAGTGAACAGATAAACAAAATGTGGTATTTCTGTACATTGGAATATAACAACATGGAAAAGTCTCAATATGGTTATGCTAAGTGAAACAAGTTAGACGAAAGAGAATAAACACTGTATGATTGCATTGGTATAAATTCAAGAAAACAGAATCCATTCTGACCTATATCAACAGAAACCCGATCGTTGTTTGCCTGGGGATCAGGGGTGGGTTTTGGGAAGTTTGGGAGGGAGGCATTAAAAAGACATGAAGAGGGGCGCCTGGGTGGCGCAGTCGGTTAAGCGTCCGACTTCAGCCAGGTCACGATCTCGCGGTCCGTGAGTTCGAGCCCCGCGTCAGGCTCTGGGCTGATGGCTCGGAGCCTGGAGCCTGTTTCCGATTCTGTGTCTCCCTCTCTCTCTGCCCCTCCCCCGTTCATGCTCTGTCTCTCTGTCCCAAAAATAAATAAAAAACGTTGAGAAAAAAAAAAAAAAAAGACATGAAGAAACTTTTTGGGGTAAGATATATCTACATTATCTTGAATTTGATGATGTTTTAATGGGTGTATGAATATACAAGAGTTTCTCAAATCATACAAAGTTGTGCAGTTTATTGTTGGTCAATAATACCTTAATACAAGTGTTAAAAAAAGAAGAATGAAAAGGTTGTAATTTTCTGGGGTGTCTGGGTGGCTCAGTTGGTTAAATGTCCGACCGGCTCAGGTCATGTTCTCATGGCTTGTGGGTTCGAGCCCCGTGTCGGGCTCTTTGCTGACAGCTCAGAGCCTGGAGCCTGTTTTGGATTCTGTGTCTCCCTCTCTCTCTGCCCCTCCCCTGTTGGGAATCTCTCTCTCTCTCATAAATAAACATTCAAATAATTTTTTTAAAAAGGCTGTAATTTTCTAAGCTAACATGTCTGTAGCTGGAGCTGATGAAACTCCCTACTGTGGGAAATGGGGAAAATGAAGAGAAACTAGACCAAATTCTGAGGGGCAAAATACATGTTTTGCCTTTTGCAGAATTTTGTCCCTGAGGGATCTACCTTGTATAACTGAAGTCAGTCAAATTAGTCTACAAATGCAGCACATTATATTAATTATCTCTAATTAGTAAACAGGTCATTAGGAAAGCAGAGTATGACTGCTAAAGAATTGGCTATGTATTCAGATCAACTGAAGTTTGAATCCTTGGTCTGCTAACTATATTACACTGTGTCCTTAACTCTTTGCATCTCTATTTATTCTTCTATAAAATTTGGGTGATAAGAGTTGTATCTGCCCAATAAAGTTGTAATGAGGCTGAGCTGAGCTAATAAATATATATCTCTTCAGACTCTCTAGTTTATACCAGGTGCTCAATAAACGGTAACCATTATTTTACAGAAGAAGGGATAGGCAACATGTTTGACAGTCTCATGTCATGAATTTAATGCCACAATCAGACACTCATCTTCAGCCACCCATTGTATTCATTCATTAATTTCACAACTATATTTACATTCCCCTTAAGAACCATATAAAGCAATCACTTAAGATTCTGGCATATTTGAAATCTTTGAAATGGTCCATACTATATTCAAACTTTGGGAAAGTATTTACGCTATACTACACAATATGATACTAATTTTAATATGTTTTATATTTGCGAGTATCATTACTTTCTTTACTAATTCTCTGTTATTAGAAAAGGTTGACATATCGTTTTTTCCAAAAATTTTGATGCCTAGTGACTATTTTTAAAAGATGTTTCCACATTTTCAAATTACCTCTTAATAGCATTCCTAGAACAAATTTTTCTTCTAATTTATTTGTTTAGGTCATTTATTATTTGAACTATGACTTCTCCAAGAGAGGCAATGAGATAAGAATCACTACAGCGGAGGATTAAAATCACAGACTCTTAGAGCCAGATGGCCTGATTCTCAAACCCAGCTTTGCCACTGACTAATTGTTTGGCAAGTTATTTAAATGCTGTGTCTTCATATTATCATCTGCAGTCAGGTATAATAATAGGATCTACCTTGCAAAATGATGAGTCAAATACAATAATATATTGAGATCACTTAGAAGTTAGTTCAACTAAGAATCGTGCTATGGAAGGATTTAGTCTTATTACTGTACTTGATCATACATAGTACCATGTTATTTTTTTCAAACAGCTTGTAAATGGACGATGATTATTTTTCTGCAAACTTAAATTATCACAAAATACTTACTTTATTAAATTGTTCATAGCATCTGGATCATATGCTGTAACTTGTCCAATGATGCTGCCTTCCTTTACATCTTCATCTACTTCTATCAAGTAATAAAGTTTGCTAAACACAGGAGGCTCATCTATATCTTCTACAGATATTTTGACCACAGCTGTGTCTTTGAAAGGTCCCAGGTGTAGAAATCGTGGATCAGGGTGAGTGTTACTTGCATCCACTTTTAAAGTGTACAGCATTTTGCTTTCAAAATCTAAATTCTGGAGTTAAATAAGAAAAATTAGTATAATATAGCAGATATGACAAGGGAAGACAATATTAAATTTGAATATCCAGCTCTGTTACCGGTGCCAGGAATTATGGTTAAAAAACTTCCTCAGTTATTGCTGCATAGGTATATCAAATAAACTAGTAATTTTTTGTTTTGTCTTACACTTATTCATAGGGGGTAACTGAATATAATGGTATGCACATTAAGACTGAATCCCACTTATTAATGCAATTCACATTTTGATGGTCACAGGCAAATGTATTATCTAATGGATATACAGATTATTTACTATTATTATTAAAGTTATACAAAGTTAAAATCAGAGTAAATATAAAATGAAGTAGAGATTTAGCAAACTGCTCATGTAAGTTGCCCCCTTAGTTCCAACATTTCTAAAACTGATATTTTAAAAAGAAAAAGCATATTTCATTCATCTGAACACTATGGAAAGCAAGATGTGAATGGAAACAGAAAAATCAGGAAAATAGAACATGATCAATATTTAGCCGGATTATTCTAGATAAAGTTTCATCATGTTCTCCCACACTGCATTAAAAATCAAGAAATCCAAAATAAAACACACATCTTCAAGTTTCATCTACTTGAAGAGACAAATTGGAATATTTTGAAAAGTGTGTGAAATAAAGTTATGACTGCATGCCTATTTTTTCAGCCAGGGAGAGTATAAAACAAGGACTTTCGAGGCTGTCTGGTCCTACCTTGAGTGTCTGCTATAAAAGCACAAGCAATTAAGGCTTTGTATCACTTTTTAAGTGTCAGTGGTGAAGATGCGTAACTTGAGATGAAGCCACAACTATACCCCCTTCTATGAAGACTGTAAAGATGGGAAAAATAAATCCTAGGCTTTTCTTCCCTTAACTGAAAAGCAAAAATAAACTATAAGCACTCAATGAAAAAATGAAGACAGCGTAAAGAAACCTGTTTGACAGTTATAATCCCTTCCTGTGTGTCCTTGTCAGTGATGACATCAAACATGTCTGTTCCATCTCCTTCAGCAATGCTGTATTCCATTTCAGCATTCTCCCCCACATCAGGGTCATCGGCTTTTATCCTTCCAACATGGGTTCCAAGCGGTACGGACTCGGGAGAATTAAATTGATACGTACCTGAAAATTCAATCAGAGCTGTTTTGGCATTTCATCTTCAGATAACAAAAACCTTTCTTTTCCTCTGCCTTTTTTACTTCAATAAATTAATTTTAAACTGGGAGAGTTTTTCATCATATTGAATTGTAAGCTGTCAAAAATTATAGATTTATTAAATTGGAAAAATAATTTATAAAGGCAGAGCACTCTCACTTTGTAAATGAGAAATATAAGTTCCAGGAAGATTAAGTGGATGCTCCAAGGTTATTGAGATAACAGATGGTAGGCACGATATTAGAATCCAGAACTTTTACTTAAGAGGGCAAGAAAACCAATTATTTACCGCTTATCTGGAGCTTTCAATATTGTCATTATACTTTTTCACAACTTTCAAATTATTTCAAAAACATGCACTTATTCTTACATTCTAGGTCAGAGATAGAAAAATAAACCCATACACAGGAATTTCCTTCCTTCCTTCCTTCCTTCCTTCCTTCCTTCCTTCCTTCCTTCCTTCCTTCCTTCCTTCCTTTTTGCTTGTTAATGCCTTTAAGGGATATGAATGTTTCTGTTTCCTTCAGTTCCAGCCAATTATATTGCATTGTGGTGTCCTTGAAAGGATTTTAGTTTGTGACAATTTGTTCAAGAATCAATAGGAAAAAGTTAAAAAAAAAAGTTAATGAAAGTTAGAAATGTTTTTAAACATTTAAAATGTGCTGCATTCTGTATAAGGCCAAAGGCCCTCTATATTAATTTATTTAATTCTAATATCCGTCCTCATAATACCAAGGTAGGGATAGGGCTCAAAGAAACAATCCTATAAAATTGAGAAAAACAGCATGCAAAACTAAGTCTCTCTGATTCAAAGTCTTCTCTTTCTAATTTGTTTGGTGATTAAGGAGGACTTCTAAATCCAGCTGCCTGGATTTGAATTCTCATCACTGGGCAAGTTAAATTCTCTAACCCTTGATTTCTTCATCTATAAAATTGGGTGATAATGACAGCAATCATCTCATAGTTTTTTTTTTTTTAATGAGAATTACATGAAATTATGTCTTTTATATGTTTAGCCCGGGGATAGTTCTTAAACATTTTTTGTTATTACTACTATTATTGTTCTAAACCTTTTGCTAAGATTATAATGGATCATGGAATTATAGAGTGCCAAGCCGTTTGAGAATTCATCAAGTCATACTGTTTCAGTTTATATTTAAGGAAACTGAATGCAAAGTTTAGATTTATGTTAATTAGGCTTATTGTTCATATTCTTAGCAAACTTTTTAAAACATTTATCAGATACATATGTCAACCATCCAAAGCTGAATCATCACATAGTTTAATTTTGATTAGCTTGGAAAAATGCTCTAATGTATTAGATTCAATATCATAAATTTAAATTTGAGACCCCCTCAACTGAACATTTCAAAATAGGCCCTTCATATTTGTATTCCCTGCAAAATGGAAAGGATTGGAATCTGTTTGTGTGGGAATTCATGGCATGCAAAGCATTCAGGATTTAACATACGTGCCTAAAATGGTGATGACTAAAAGGGTATTGACTGATTTGACCTTTACAAGTAGATAACAGATACTAGCAAACATGTCTCAGATGTCATCAGAAAGAAGGCATACCACAACTCAAAAGGCCATTAAGAAAAACAAATGCTGGGGCGCCTGGTTGGCGCAGTCGGTTAAGCGTCCGACTTCAGCCAGGTCACGATCTCGCGGTCCGTGAGTTCGAGCCCCGCGTCAGGCTCTGGGCTGATGGCTCGGAGCCTGGAGCCTGTTTCCGATTCTGTGTCTCCCTCTCTCTCTGCCCCTCCCCCGTTCATGCTCTGTCTCTCTCTGTCCCAAAAATAAATAAAAAGCGTTGAAAAAAAAAATTAAAAAAAAAAAAAAAAAAGAAAAACAAATGCTGCCATTTGAACCCATTTTGTGTTGATTGTAATACTCGTATCTGATATCTGAGACTTTAAAATATCAAGTCTGTGTTTTAGAATCAATTAAATAAGGGAGTATAATTCTTATATACAGATAGGATAACTGTGTATAAGATAATCTCAGATAACTGAGGTCTGACGAGTGACAGACATGGGATTTGAAACCAGGCTGTCAGAACTAAGAGTCCATGCTCTAAACCGTGAAACAGATAAGAGAAAGAGTGAGATGATCACAGCCAATATTGGGAAGTCAATTTATGGGAAATTATAATATTTTGTCGGAGGGATAGGTTGTGGATTTGTCTTTGTTCACAACCGAATAGTGAAAACACTGGTACAAATCTAAGCCCCTATTCGTAGTGTGTTGGAGAAGGCTTCCTACACGAGAGAAATAAAACCTTCCTTACTCTGGGGAAATCGTGGAGGATTGTTGTTGACATCTGTCAGAGTGATGTTTACGGTGGTGGTTCCAGAAAGGCCTCCCATCTGGCCGCCCATGTCTTTGGCTTGTATAACCACTTGGTACTGTTCTCTATTTTCTCTGCTCATGTCTGGTAGTGCAGTTTTTATTATGCCTTTTAGAAAAAGTAGACAAATATTTTACAATTTAATCACTGAGTTCTAAGATTAACCTATGCAAGATCTATTTTATAGAAGTTCATCATAACAAACAGCCAAAAAGCTGGTGTACCTAACTGTATGAAATCCATAACCAATTTAATGTAATGGACAGAACAGACAGAATTCTTCCACTGGCTATTGTACAGGGAATGAGCTTGGCTAAATCAATTTAATTATATTTTTTGATTTAAAAAAATTAACTTCATTAAAAAATATTCAGATGAATAAGCTTACTTAATTTGATGATTTTCACATTCTTTCTGTTTTGAGTATTTCCTAGGACTCAAAAAGTGCTAAATCTCAAATTTTGTATTTGGTGTCGTAAATTTAAACTCTGTAGATAATAGTCTAAAAGGATAACAGTTCAAATAATCTATTTAAATAATATGAAATTTGCTTTTATTTCCATGGAATAACTATGGGGAATAAGTGGAAGCATGATACTGAATCAATAGCTCTTAAAATACAGAAAAATCTATAATTGTGCATCCGGATGTATTACATAATGAGATGAGAAAGAAACCAAGTATGAAAGGCTATTACCTGATTCTGGGTCCACGGAAAAATATGGCTGTCCTTGCAGTATGCTGTAGACCACTTTCGCACTGTTTCCATAGTTGGCATCATCTGCATCTGTTGCGGTCACTTGTATGACAGACGTACCTACACGAATCCCACCCACCCAAACAAAGATACTTAAATACTTCTAACTTTGAAACGGTCTTTCCGAAAAAGTATTGCTGGTGGGTCATGTGGTGTGTTAGATGATGGTACATGTTCAGAGAAATGTGTTGAAATGATGCTGCCTCAAAAAAACAACAACCACAAAAAACAAAACACTTCTCTTTTTTCATTTTTTTAAAAATTAAATACCCCATAATTTTATTGTTTGAGCTATCTGAGAAAAAAATCAGCAACCTATTTTATCACAAAAATGAATATAATGAGACAAATGCACTGCACTTTTAGTTGACCAAAAATATTGTGAGGAACAATTTTTCTCTGAGTACAATGTGCATGCAATTTTCAATTAATGCATTTCTTGCTTACTGGAAATGTATATTCAAAGATAAAACCAGTATTGGTAACATCCAGGTTGCTTTTTACTCTGATAAATTAAATGTATATTATACATAGAATAAAAAATAGAGGGACCCTGTTTTCATGGGGAAAAAAGGGCATAAAATTGACCTGTAATTTTGTGTGTGTGTGTAAGATATAAATGATTATTAAGCATCTGGGCCTCCCTTTAAAATATAGTTAACATAGTCATATATGATTATATCTATTGATAGGCTACATATTATTTGCTGCACATAAGTAAATCAGTAGATATTTCCCCCAAATTAAGTATAGATTTTGTCACATGCAATACTATAATTTAACACTACTCTGTTTAATTTTATTTTCTGAAACTTAAACCACTGACTTTTAACTTTATCACAATTTTTTATATTTAAAAGATAAAAAGGTTTTAAAGGGGCTAAACATAATGCAGTATATTAATGGGCTTTTCTGATATCTCACTAATCGCTATAAAGATTCAAAGCATGGTTGTAAAACTACTATTGATTAAAGCCTACCATGTATCCCTTGGGCAAAATGAGTTTGTATGACATTTTCTAGTATACTACATAGAATTTTCCGAAGTTTGACTCTGATTCTACCTAGATTGTGAAATTCTTTAGGACAGGGCAAATTCCATATTGGCCATATCACTTACTTTAAAACCCCCATACGTTACACACTCAGAACTGGTCTAATTTAGTTGTAATGAATGTTTCTCAAAATTTGCATGTATATGCTTAAAAATTATTAATTGTATGTTAAGATTATACTAACAGCTCATTTCCCATCAATGTATCTGAATACTAACACAGGAATCTAGCAGCATTCGTTTTTATGGGTTTTTTTCAAAATTAATTAGCATAGAAAACTTGAGTTCTTTCTCTTGAGGCCTCTGTTTCCTCAGCTGCAACAGAATTGATATGTTCTGTAAGAAGACACAGTACAACTCACTCGTCCATCCCAGGGGTACTCCTTTGTCATTTAAAGAACACTCACTCATGTCCTAGCCAGACCAAGGCAAAAATAATAGTTATATTATAATATAATATGTATAATACAATAGAATACAATAATGTTTATAAGTTCAACTAAAGTGTTTTTCTGACTTATATGAATTTTTAAATATAATTTTATGTGAACATATATTAGTGAGAATAATAATTATTTTCATACTTGAGGATTATTTGAATCATGAATTATTAAGTGTAATCAGTATTCTAAATGTAAGTAGTGAATTCATCAATTTCATGACCGGTATTTTCCTAACCAGTTTCATTTTTCTTTTACTGTGGGTATAATTTCATAGTGGAAACAGGTAAAAACACTTCTCTATACCTTTTGACACTTTTAATAATGTATTTTGCTGTTAAATTTGTTTTCTATTGTTTGCTTTTTATTGTAGGTATGTGATCTTTGAACATATCCAAAAATACTTGACCTAAAAAAGAAAAAAATAATTCAATCTAAATAATAAAAATAAATTTTGTAATGTAACTAAAATGTTAAAAACACTCATATAAACTACGATCTGTTCTTGTAGAATCATGGTAATGATTAGGAATGCTGATAAACACTGAAAAACACTGACAGCTTAATACTATGATATTTATAATAGCAGAATGAAAAAAGAGAAGTACCTAATGTGTTGGACATTAGGGAATGGAGAGTTGTACTTTTTTTTTTTTTTCATAAACGCAGTGACTTATTATCAGTTAGTACTATTTAGCAATAAAATTAGAAGGTGGTTTTTATGTTTTTTGTACCAATTTCGTAAATATGTGTTTATAAAGATGAATTAAAAGATTTTGATTTTTATCTCCCTCTGAATTTTCTGAAACACTTATAATTTTCATTTGCTCTCAAATAATCTAAATATTTTACTTTTATATTAAACAAAGATTAAAAAATTATAGTGAAGCTTAAATGACAAATGTATCATATGACATGACATTTGTCATATCATGATAAATTTATTTGCAGGCTTTGTCCTGTATGATGTAATCTCTCCAAAGGCAGGGGCCTGTCTGGTCTTATTCAGATTTTAACTGAAGCCCAGCATGGTTTCCAGCAGAAAGTCATAATGAGAATGTACGTTTATAGACTGTAAGGTAGACGAGGCAGAATACCCAGCCCTTAATTTGTATGATTACTTTATTCTTATGATTAGCATAAGATATAGGCCTTGAGACATATAGAAGTGGCTCATGGTCACCTGGTAGGTGACAGAGATGGGATGCATCCTAGACAATCTGAGGAAGGAAACAGCACTCTAAATTCTTTACTAAGTGGCTTGTCTGGCATTATGGCTGTGATTAGACACGTTATTGAATCCACAGGTAGTGACTGCTAAGAAAGGGCTTGGGTTAAGTCATAAAGAGTTCATTGATGAGTTATATGTGCCAACTGTGAAAACTGCAAAAGGATTTCTTGTTGAAGTGATGGTGTTGGAGAGGAACTGGGTAAGTTTTTGAGAGACCAGTATGGTGAACTACCCAGTCAATGAGAAAAAAGTTGGGCTCTGCTATAAATATTAAAATCAATGCATCCCATTTGCCTTCATTATATATCCTTAAATATTGTCCAGATTATGTGTTCTGATCAGAAGATGCAATGCATTTAAAATTTCAACAATTAATTAGAGTCATTTAATTTTAACTAAAAAATGATTCTGAGCAACACAATGGAATGTAGCATATGGTTTTGATAGAAGGAAGTAGGGGCAGAGATATAGAGCAAGGAGAGGAGTTGGTGTGAGAGAAACAGGAGACACAATTCGGACAAAAATAAATAGGAAGAAAGGGACAGTATCGAGGAGACCATTAGGGGGTATATTGGGGAGAAGGATAGGATAATAATAAAGAAATTTCATTTTATTTTAGAAGACTTTATTTACCCCCCCAAAGTTAATGGTAGTAGTTTTTTTAGCTCTGGTTTAAGTGAAAATCACTAATATAAGGAAGATAATATTAGAATTAAATGACTGTGCATTACTTCATTTATAGAAGCACTTTTTGTTGTCTGATTATGCATGGGCTTTAACTATTAGTTTAAGATCATCCTTTAGTTTTCTCTGCAATTGGTTATTTATATCAGTAAAAGCATAGAAATAACATCTACAAAATTATAGTGAGTTAATATTTATTTTCCCTTAAAACAGGATTACTTATGACAAAAGAACCATATAATTTAAAAATATAAAATTTATAGACTTTATTTAGACATGTTTTATATATTAACAGGTCTAAAATCTTTTTTTTTTTTAATTTTTTTTTTCAACGTTTATTTTATTTTTTTGGGACAGAGAGAGACAGAGCATGAACGGGGGAGGGACAGAGAGAGAGGGAGACACAGAATCGGAAACAGGCTCCAGGCTCTGAGCCATCAGCCCAGAGCCTGACGTGGGGCTCGAACTCACGGACCGTGAGATCGTGAACAGGTCTAAAATCTTAATGCAAAATGCACTCACTCCCTTTCCTCTTATTTGGATTTAATTTTAATGAGGGGGCATTTGAATTAGATAAAAACTTAAAAAAATGTTGCTTTTGAGGAATTACTAAGAATCTAATAAAATTGGAAGTATTCCAAACTATGTTTTTCATAATAAGCATAACTATTTTACAGTGGGGACAAATAGTAAGGCATTAAAATTATCCAGCTTTCCCTGCATTTATTAAACATTGTTTTTCTGTTTACAATAGTATAGTAATAAATTATGTTTTGGGGCAAGCCAGTTCAATTCTTTTGGGCTCATTTTTACTTATTTATTAAAATAAGTGCTTAAATCAAATGTAGTGTCTTCCATGTGTGTGTATAATATGTACATTTATATTTAAAACTAGATATACATACGAAGTCTATTGTTGGGCCAAACAGGAAGCAATTAATACAGTGATGTCAATCTTAGTACTAATAATAACTATCCTCCATAAATAGGATCAAGATCTATCTGTAACTTTTAAATCCTCTTTTATTAATATGAAAAGCTGCAACCAGAGCCATACATCTCTATGTTGTTGTTGTTGTTGTTGTTGTGTTTCTGTTTTGTTGGAATTCTAGGCACAGAGGCAATAAAATTGACAATTACCCAAATTCTCACTTAAAAAAAATAATGTTTATTTATTTTTGAGAGAGAAAGAGAGACAGAGCAGGGGAGGGGTAGAGAGTGAGGGAGACATAGAATCTGAAGCAGGCTCCAGGTTGTGATCTGTCAGCACAGAGCCCGACGTGGGGCTTGAACTCACAGACTGCGAGATCATGACCTGAGCCAAAGATAGCTGCTTAACCAACTGAGCCACCCAGGTACCCCACCAAATACGCATTTTTAAGGCTGCAACAATAAGAAATTGTGCTGCCCGTAATTTAAAGTTTATATAAATATAGATTGCCTTACAGGAAGGGCTTTTTGCACAAAATAATCTATAAGCCTTCTTCCATGTATAAACTTATATATTCTATATTTTATGGTATGGAATGAGCAAAGATTTTTTTAAATAAAATATACAAGTGCTTACTCTAGTCCTGATATTATTACGTATTTGATAAATATTAATGTAACCTAGATGAGATAGAATATGTTTGAATTAGATAAATGATTGGAATATACAGAATAAGAGATAATATTCCATTAAATAGCACAAAATAATATGGGAGAAAATGCAGGTATCTGAGTTTAAATATAAATAGTCTCTGATAAATAAGTATTCTGGTTTTTAAAATGAGTTAATTGAGTTAATTCTTTGAAAACTTTAAAAGTTATTCAACTATAAATCAGTTATTATCAAAATGTGTCTTATTCAAATATCTGTCATCCGAATTATACTTTTTATTCCTGTATGTATATCAAATCTATTTCCAGAAGGATAAGTGACAGTTTTTGTACTATTTGTCAAAATACCTGGTAAAATAACATATATGCAGGATAAAAAATAATGTGTTATAAAGGTTAAAGGGTGTTACCAGAAAACCAAACTACTTTAGAATACTCATCAACAGGCAGTTGAAATGGAAAGTATGATTTTAGATGTATCTTCATCTCAAATATAAGCCCATAAAGACATCATCATATGTATCTACATTATCCCACTGGTCGACCTATATGGATCAGTCCAGTACTTCCACGGATCTATACCAAGCTAACATATTTTAAAATATTAAAGAAAACACAGCAACTCATATTTCATCCTAGGCTGTATGATTTCCTAGGACTTCTGTCTAATTTGATAATTCTCTTTCATATTATTGGAATGAATACCTAAAAGATAAGAGAACTGCCTCTTTTCTCAGATGGATGAGATTTCATTTGAGGTGAAAAGAAATAACTTCTTTGCAAACCCCTGGTTCTTCTGTCTAGATGACACACATAGTTAAGAAACATTTTATATCATTTCACTCAGCAAAGGTGGTTATAATTTTGTTTTCATCATAAAAAACTATTTTAGACTGAAACATGTACTAATTATAATAATGTCAAAGTTAATCAATGAACAATGATTTTGAAATAATATCCAACTACATAGTATCAAATTTTGAAAATCAGTTGTGCATATTTTGGATACTATAGCAAGTTTATATCACTTCTTTCTAAATATGTAATGACTTAATAGTTCTTATTTTAAGACATCTAAACATACACATACAGATAAATTACATAATAACAAATGTTTTTTTAAAATTGTAGGCAGCCCTAAAAAATGAAACAATTATTTTCAGTTTGCATGATAAACTATTATTTGGTAGTAGAACACAACTAAAATAATATTAAAAGGCTTGGAATATTGTTATTAGGCTACCAGGTTATTTGATCTTAATTCAGCTGCTTAATCATTCAGAATCCTGGCTCCTAATTAACAGAATGGGGATTTAAAGTTCTATTTCCCATGCTTTCCACATGAAGTGGTTTCAATGATCAAATGAGATGATCAAAAGAAATTTGTCAAATGCGAGTATTAGTTGTTATGCAAAATAATGCAAGCAAAACTGTCCAAAACTGCTGACACTATTTGATATCCCTTTTTTATTTCAAGCAGAAATACATTCATCTTGACTGCTATTTGAATAGCAGTTTTGGAGAGGTGAAGGTGTTGGTAGAAATGCAATGGAATAACTGCTCTCATTAATCATATTGTTAGATCATATTTTTAGATATCATTTTAGGTATAAGGTACACCATAGCAGGAATCATTGAAATATATACAATTGAAAATAATTAGAAGTGAGACAGTTAAAACTAAATAGTAGTTTTCAGTTTAGTTCTCATCTTGAAAGAACCATATATGGTAACTGTATGTCCATAATTATTACCTTAGCAAACAAATAAAAATGTTAGTTTACATGGATTAACATATACCTACCGACTCCAGACATTTCAGGAACACTGGCAGTGTATAAGTCTTTTGTGAATTTTGGTTCATTGTCATTGATATCATGGATTTTAATAATAAATTCAGATTCCGGCTCCACCTGCCGCCCAGTCTTTCTGTCTATAGCCTTGGCACGAAGAATGTATAGGGATTTTTCTTCTCTGTCTAATTTCTTTGCAGCATGAATATCTCCTGTATTTTCATCTATAACGAACAGACTGCCAGCCCCATCTCCTGTTAATATGTATTTTAAATTTCCATCTCCTTTATCTTGGTCAGTGTGAAGCTTCAGAGAGGCAGAAAAGAAAAGTTCTATAAATACATGCATTGCTATTACAGAAAAAAATTAATTTTGGCACATATCAACTCTTCACATAATGTCATTAAACAACAATCACAGTTGTTATCTTAATTTTCAGGTGAGAATACTAAACATTCCAGTTTTATCATTCTCAAAAATTTTAAATAATTACATCTGTACATCATAGGGGACTAAATTTACAATGAAATAAAAATGAATAATATATCTTTTGAAACACAGTGTTGAATGATTCAAAGATTTAAACTGTGACACATTAACAAGAAAAAACAAAACATCCATAAACCTAGAGCTTGAGTATAAAATAGTGACATACTCCTGGTTACATTTAATATCACTAAACTAAGAGATGATGTGAGACGTTTTGAACTTTTCATGATAAGTTTAGAATATATACCATAACTGCAAACTGATTTTACCTCTCGTCAGTAAAATATTTGTAGATTCAGAGGCTCTGTCTTCAGAGAAACCAGAGGGATGGAATTTTATTTCAAAGATTCTTCTCTATATGATTTTGGGAGAGTACACTTTCAACCAGGATATCCTTTGTTTGTTTGTTTGTTTGTTTGTTTGTTTGGAAATTGAGATGTTTTATAGACTTCTTTAAAATTCAATTGATATAAAAAACACAGGGCTTTTCCACTGGCCGTATACATATTTTTTCATAAATTATTTTTCTTCTGATACATAACCAACTAAAAAATAGACTTTTTAATGTAGGAGACAGTCTACTGAGTACTTAAAACAGACAAACAGATCATGTATTCACAGAAATTTAGAATTGGAAAAAATCTTGACATTTTTTCAAACCTAACACTGTTCTGAAACTTGAGTCTTAACTAGCCTGTCCCCTAGAAGACAACTATGTTGTCTTCTATCATATATCCCAAAATTCCCATTACTTCCTGGCTCCACCTATTTCTGTGTCCCATTCTATCTTTGAATTATTTGACTTTTTAAATAGTTTTTTTATGGTAGCCAAAATAAGAAACTTGGGATGCATATTTTACTCTTCTTTACTTTTAATCTCAATGCCAAAATAATCATATGCAGTCTTCTCTGAAACCCCTTCCCGACCCATCTATATGTCTCCATCCTATGGCTATCACCCTGGTTTTGTCCTGCATCGTATCTTATCTGGACCACTGTAGCAATCTCCTAATTAATGTCTGCCACCCCTCACAGTCTACTCCAAAGAGTTTTCCATTATAAAGGTGATTTTCTTTTCTTTTTTAAAATAATTTTTAAAAATGTTTATTTATTTTTGTGAGAGAGAGAGAGCATGATCAGGGGAGGAGCAGAGAGAGAAAGAGACAGAGGATCCAAAGTGGGCTCTGTACTGACAGCCTGATATGGAGCTCGAACTCACTAACCTTGAGATCATGATGTGAGCTGAAGTTGGACACTTAACCAACTGAGCCATGCAGGTGCCCCAGGGAGGTGATATTTCAATGTCACAAATCTGGTCATGTTACCTCTTAGCTTAAAAATCTTCCACAAGGTACAGTGCAAGAGAAACATAAATCTAAAGTCTTACAAACCTGGGTTATACTCATGCAAATTTTTGTGTTCTATTGGGCAAATGTGTGTGTGTGTGTATGTGTGCATGTGTGTTTAATCTAAGCCTGTTCTATTAAAAAGACATAATATTCTTTACAAAAATAATCTTTACTTTTATTATTCTAATTTTTTGGACTCTATCGCCTTATTTATACATCTTCCATAATCTTATCCTCATCTCTAGATACATCACTGCCACCTGTACCCACTTCGTTACCATTCTGTATCAACCAATTATATTGTTTTGCCTTGTTCTATCTTCTTCATTTCTCAGAGAATACTGTTCCAGTTTTTATTCTTGATGTTTGCATATTTTCCTCTTACCCTTTAACACCCTTTCTCTTCTCTGCATTGTCTCCTAATTAAACATTTATCATATCTCATTTAAAATCAGGATGACTTTTCCTACTCTCTAGATTAGAATACATATGCCAGCTCTGTAGTTACAAAGCATATTTCATTGTCCTATCGTGATATTCACCACATTTGGTGAAATTATTTATTGTGCCCACTAAACTGTAAAATTCCAAAGAGAACGATTGATATTATTCTTTTAAATTGCTAGGATTTCATTGAAGGTGACAAAAATATGGAAAGACATTCCATGCTCATGGATTGGAAGAACAAATATTATTGAAATGTCTATACTACCCAAAACAATCTACACATTTAATGCAATCTCTATCAAAATACCAATAGCATTTTTCATAGAGCTAGAAAAACAATCTAAAAATTTGTATGGAACCACAAAACACCCTGAATAACTAAAGCAACCTTGAATAAGAAAAGCAAATCTGGAGGCATCACAATTCTGGACTTCAAGTTATATGATAAAGGTGTAGTAAAACATTATGGTACTGGCACAAAAATAGACATATAAATCAATGGAACAGAATAGAAAACCCAGAAATGAAGCCACAGCTATATGGTCAGTTAATCTTTAACAAAGCAGGAAAGAATATCCAATGGGTAAAATACAGTGTCTTCAACAAATGGTGTTGGGAAAACTGGACAGCAAAATGCAAAAGAATGAAGCTAGACAACTTTCTTACACCATACATAAAAATATTGAAAATGGATTAAGGCCCTAAATATGAGACCTGAAACCATAAAAATCCTAGAGGAGAACACAGGCAGTAACTTCTTTACATGGGCCATAGAAGTTGCTATGATACGTCACTAGAGGCAAGGGAAACAAAAGCAAACATGAACTAGTGGAGCTTTATTAAGATCAAAAGCTTCTGCACAATGAAGGAAACAATCGACAAAACTAAAAAGCAGCCTACAGAATGGGAGAAAAGATATTTGCAAATGACATCTGCGATAAAGGGTTAATATGCAATATATATAAAAAACTCTACACCCCCCCCAAAATAATCCAATTAAAATCAGCAGAAGACACGAATAGACATCTTCCCAAAGAAGACATACAGATAACTAACAGACACATGAAAAGATGCTCAACATCACTGATCATCAGGGAAATACAAATCAAAACTACAATGAGATATCATCTCACACCTATCAGAATGGCTAAAATCAACAACACAGGAAACAACAGGTGTTGGCGAAGATGCAGAGAAAGGAGAACCCTCTTGCACTGCTGGTGGGAATGAAAACTGGTGCAGTCACTCTGGAAAACAGCATGGAGTTTCCTCAAAAAGCTAAAGTAGAGCCATCCTACAATCCAGCAACTGCCTACTAGGTATTTACCCAAAGGATACAAAAATACTAATTTGAGGGAATACATGCACTCTGAAATTTAAAGCAGCGTGATCAATAATAGCCAAATTATGGAAAAAGCCCAAATGTTCATGTCTATTGATGAATGGATAAAGAAGTGACATATATAATATATGTATGTGTGTGTGTGTGTGTGTGTGTGTGTACTCACACACACACACACACATAGTTATATAGTTATAGTTATATATAAAATATTACACAGCCATAAAAAGAATAAAATCTTGCCATTTGCAACAATGTGGATAGAGCTAGAGAGTATTATGCTGAGCAAAATAAGTCAGTTATAGAAAGACAAATACCATATGATTTCACTCATTTGTAGAATTTAAGAAACAAAACAAAAGAACATGGGTGAGGTGTGGGGGAAAGAAAGGAAAGCCAAAAAACAGACTCTTAACTGTAAGGAACAAAGTGATGGTTACCAGAGGGGAAGTGGGTGGGGGGGATGGATGAAATAGGTGATAGGGATTAAGGAGGGCACTGTGTTGAGAATAGGGTGTTGTATGTAAGAGTTGAATCACTAAATTCTAATCCTGAAGCTAACATTACACTGTATGTTATCTAATTGGAAATTAAATCAAAACTGGAGAAAAACAACGTCAATGGAAATTTTACATATATACACATGAATACAAAGTATTTTTTATTTTTTTGTATATCATTCCTTTTTAGTTTTCCATGTATTTAACATAATTCCAATATGTCAACCTAAAAAAAATAGCCAGGTATTTTATTAGAAAAATGAGTTTATTCAGGAAGAGAAGAAGAACTCTATCAGGACAAGCAAACTGTGGCAAGCTATAGGCAAATCTGAGAAAAAGTGACGGTCAGCTTTTGTTAGGTTTTAGGAGGAAATTGAGGAAGATTGTTTTTTAAACAAAAGTTCATTGGAGAAGAACAAAATTTTGAGGTTGTGGCTGCTTCTCATTGGCTGCAAGTGCTGATTAGTGTACTGTTGCTGGGGCAGGGAGAGATCTTCCTTCTTTTTGCAGGTTATGTAGGCTGCAACCAGTGGTACATTGGGATATATACTTATATTTATATTTATATTATATTTATATTCATATATTCATATTCATATTCATGTTTATTTATTTTGAAAGAGAGCGAGAGCACAAACGGGGGAGAGGCAGAGAGAAGGAGAGACAGAATCCCAAGCAGCCTATGCACCATCAGAGCAGAGCCTGATGTGGGACTTTAACTCATGAACTGTGAGATTATGACTTAAGTAGAGATCAAGAGTAAGATGCTTAACCCACTGGGCCACCCAGCTGCCCCAGGAGTTATATTTTTTTTATCTTACTTAGATTCAAATACCAATGGAAACCACTCACTTTTCAAACATTTCTCCTCATTTAAAGTATTTTGAAGGCTGAAAAAATATTCAGACAAACATGGTAATCATAATCACTACAATTTTCTGTGAATGATTTTATATTTGATTTTAAAAATTTCAAGGAAACTTCAGTATTAAAATTATGCTGCTTGGACTGAATATGGTGTCCAGAGAGAAATTAAAATAGTAATGGAACTACAAAATTTTCAGAATAAGTTTGTGGTCTGAAAATATTGAATTTTAATTACAAAATGCAATATTTGCAACAGAATTATATTTTAGTCATCCCTATATTGAAATCATAATTTAGGTTTACATCCTATTCCTATCCGTTCTAATGTCTGCCATGATATTTTATGTGTACTCTTTATTCTCTTAATTTAAAATGCCATAATAAAATAAAATAAACTACCATTTTAAAAGAATTATGTCACATAAAATCAAGCATATATTTTAAAGCAGTGTCTTTAATTTACAATTTCATTTTAAGAACGAAAACACAATATTTATTATTTGGTGTAATCTAACAAAAAACAAAAGATGCTATATTAAAATACTGGATTTTTCCATCATGTACATTATTAATTTTCGATTACACACAGAGTTGATAGAAATCAATAGCAAAACCTATTATAACGTAAGTATAATATCTTCTATATGGAATCAACACTCAGCAATTTTATAGGATCAATGAAAATAAAGTAGAAATCTTATGACTATTGCTTATCTATTATAGAACCAAGCCCACATAAAATTCCTGAAGAAATATGAGTACCAAAATATAGTTATTTTCTTCAGATCTCAATGTACCAAGTAGTCCTCCCTCCCTGGAAATAACTTATTTGCCTCTTTTAAACTTGAATAAAACCATGATAGCACAATAAATCCTAAATAATGTTTTAAAATGCTAGCTATTATTGTCCAACAGTATCATGTTTTGTACAAAATCAACAGTATCATAATTTTGCCAGCTACAGTTGTTTTTAGAAATTTGAAAAATTTAAATGTACATGCAAAATAAGCTAAAAATTTAAATTATATAGATGCGTATATAGATAGGAAGAAGTCTACCAAGTTCTCCCTTGATCTATAAAAGCAGAAGAGTTCAAGATCAAAAAAACGAAAGGCTAACTTGAAGGTAAAAACAAGGAAGTCATGACTCCTCAGTCCATCCCCAGACTTGAGCCAGTTAACAGACCCAGACCCTTTGAATGAAAGGGATGCTCAAGTCTTCTTGAGGAAGGTCCCCAGTACATGCCTGAACATTCATACTATTAGTCTTTCTCCTGGCCTTCCGCAAATGGGCTTATGCCTTTTACCAAGTTAACTGTGTGCTGGATAAAAAGGAAGCAATCAGACACCTGAGGAGTCCTGGACACAAGCTCTGAATTCTCACTGACTCCAGGAAACCCAAATCAGTGTGATCTGCCAACCAGAGTAGAGGTATGAGGAAGTCAGGTGATTGATGGAGTTTTGCCTGACATCTGTCTAATAGTGGGCCCAGTGGGATCCTAAATCCATTCTGTAGTAAAAGATAAATTGCTGTATCTTCCCCATCCTCCAACCAAAACAGAAGCCCAATACTTCGTGGTCTTTGGAGGTAGAGTATTTTTCATTTGGATATGTTATTTCTGTCCATTTACTGAAACACCTGAAAAGCTGCTAGTTTTGAGTGTGGCCCAGCACCTGAGAAGATAGGATGATTTGGTCTGTGTATACAAGTCAGTCTCTTTCCTCAGCCAGTTTTGTCATTTCCTAATGGGCTCATGAACAAAGCGGCCATGGTGGCAGGAGTGGAAGTTATACATGGGTTTAACAACTTGAACATCCACTGACTAAGAACCATCTGGCTACAGTTACTGTTGAATGCCCAATGTGCAAGCAGTAGAGACCAACATTGAGCCTCCAATATGGTGCCATTTCCTTGGGTGATCATCCAGCTTCCTGGTAACTAGTCAATTACACGGGAATGCTTCCATCCTGAAAGGTATGATGCTGTTATTTTGTTTTGTTTTGTTTTAAGCTTATTTATTTATTTCGAGAGATACAGAGAGCATGAGCAGGAAAGGGGCAAAGAGTGACAAGAATAGAGAGAATCCCAAGCAGGTTCTACGCTGCCAACACAGAGCCTGACATGGGGCTCGAACTCACAAGACTGTGAGATCATGACCTGAGCTAAAGCCAAGAGTTGGACATTTAACCTACTGAGCTACCCAGGTGCGTTGGGACAATGTTTTTTTTTTTTAATTATTATTACTACTATTATTACTCCTGGAATAGACACTTACACTGGATATGTATTTGCCTTCCCTGCACACAGTGATTCTGCCAAAATTACCATCCATAGACTTACAGCATGTCTTAATGGTATTCCATACAGTATTAGTTCTGATCAAGCAAATCACTTCACAGTGAAACAAGTGCAACAATAAGTAAATACTCTTGGGATTCACTGGTCTTACCGTGGTCCATCGTCCACACCATCCTGAAGCAGCTGATTTGGCACAATGATGGAATGACCTTTAGAAGACTCTGTTACTATGACAGCTAGGTGCTGATGCCTTGCAGAGCTGGGGTGAGTTTATCTTGAAGGCTACATATGCTCTGAATCAGCATCCAACAAATGGTGTTGTTTCAGGATTCACAGGTCCAAGAATTAAGGAGTGGAAATGGGAGAGGCATCTTTCACTATTACCCCTAGTAACCCACCAGCAAAATTTTTATTCCCTGTTCCTGAGACCTTATGCTATGCTGGCCTAGAGTTCTTAGTTCTAGAGAGATGGGGAAATTTTTCCACCAGGAGACAAAAAAATAATTTCATTGAATTGCAAGCTAAGATTGTTGGACTCCTCATGCCTCTAAATCAATAGGCAAATAATAGAGTTATTGTATTGCCAAGGTGATTGGTTCTGACTATAATGGGGAAATGGAGGCAAGGAGCAGTACTTGGAATACAAGAGATCCCTTAGAGTGTCTCTTAGTATTACTATGCCCTGTGATTAAGATCAATGAAAAACTACAGCAACCCAGTCCATAAAAGACTACTAGTGTTCCAGACCCTTCAGGAATCAAGGTCTGAATCACCCCGCCAGAGAAAGAGCCATAACCAGATTAGGTGATTCCTGAAGGCAAAGGGAATACAGAATGCGTAGTGGAGGAAAGCAGTTACAAATACCAGTTATTTGTTAGTTACAGAATGTGTCTAGTTATAGAATGACTCATTGTCATGAGTACTTACTCCTTATTTTGTTATGAATACAGTGTGTTTTTTATAAAGAAATTTCTTTGTTTTTTTCCTATCTTTTTCCTTTATCATGTAACATAAGATACATGAACTTGTTATCACAGTATTTAAATATTATTAATTTTATGTTATTGTATTTATGTTACAAGATACCAAGGAGAAAAATACACATCACTAAAGGACTATACCTCTTCTGGAAAGGGGTTAATGTAATCCCAGTTGTGTGCAGAATAGTTGTATTCTGTTAGGCAGAATTATGACCTTGTTATTGTCTTTCTTTGAGATTAGCATGACTTAAGGAGATATGTGTGAGTGCCAAGTTAAGAAGAAGTGGCCTTATCATGGTTAATTTTATGTGTCAGATTGTGCCATTGGATGCCCAGATCTTTGGTTAAACATTATTCTGAGTGTATCTGAGGGTGTTTCTGGATGAGATTAATATTGGAATTGATGGGCCAGGTAAAGCAGGTTACTCTCCCCATTTTAGGTATGAATCATCCAATCCATTGAAAACCTGAGAAAAAGAATTTGCTTTCTCTGCCTGACTGTGTTTGAGGTGGGACGTTGATCTTCTCCTGCCTTTAGACTCAGACCGGAACGTAACACTTTCAGGTCTTCAGACTCCCAGTGAAACTACTATCCCAGTTGATTCTCCTGAATCTCTGGCTTACCAACTGCAGATTTTGGGACTTCCCAGCCTCCATAATCATATAAACCAATTTCTTATAATATATATCTATATATATATTATATAAAACAAATACATATGTATACATATATATGTATACATATATATATGTATATATAGATATATATCCTGTAGACGACTACAATTGAAAGCAAAATTTGCAAAATCCAAGCAAATTTATTCCTAATCCATTTTCTTTTAGGAATGTAAGAGTTTTTTGATTACTTGCTTGTTTTAAATTTTGTTTAAAGTGTTTATTTTTATTTCTTTATTTTGCACATGCACATGCAAAAGAGAAAAAGAGGAAGGAGAGAGAGAGAGACAGAGAGACGGGGGAGAGAGAGAGAGAGAGAGAGAGAGAGAGAGAGAGAGAATGAGAATAAGGAGAAGGGGAGAGGGAGAGAGAGAAACTCCACACCCAGCATGGAGCCTGATGCGGGGCTCGATCTCCCAACCAGGAGATAATGACCTGAGCAGAGAGCAAGAGTAGGGTGCTGAACCAACTGAGCCACCAGGAGACCCTGTTTAACATGTTTTTAATTTCAAAAGTATGGTATATCGTCCAACTCTTATTATCAACAATCTTCACATATTCCTAAAAAATATATATGTGGAATTTTTTAACTGTTCAGTTTTTAAAGAGGAATGATATAAGAGCTATAGCTGACAGTTACTAACAATAATGATTAATAATACTTCTGATGTCTTAATAATGTTAAAATATATGTCCAATATATTAAAAACAGTGTGTTATGCAGCAGTCTTCAAGGCAGATTTTTCTTCTTTATTTCAGATAATTGAATTATCTTTAAATTTACTTGTATTAAGTATTGGGTTTATAACTAATATATTAATATGCAGTTTTGGGTAAATGAAAATTAAATATAAGACCACTGATATGCAATGTAGTTATGCCATAAAGATTTCCAGTTTTGACTAAAGAAGCATTAGCTGGACATACCCTCTCATAGTAAGCAACTAAAAATCTGGACAAACTACATGAAGTCGCTGTTTTTAGGAATTACACAACAGAAGGGAAGCAACAAAATGAGTTATAAATTCATTCTACCAGTTTGCCTGGGAAAAATTTTACTGTAGGGATGTGGAGCATGTACAGACAGTGGCAAATCTGCCGGGCAGAGAAAAACAGAGATGGGAATTCAGGGCTGTTACTGTGGCACCGATTTGCTGGACAGGATACAAAGGGGCGAGAGCCACAGAGTGCTCCAGTCAGAACATCTGTGTAAATATGGTAGAATCATATAGTGTACGTGTCCACAGAGGCTTAGCATAGAAAATTTCTGGGGATCTAAAATTTTAATAGAGAATTTCACTGATTACAAAGAATGGGAAGAGAGGAGTTTGGGCACAGCCAGAATGGCTCAGTCTTAACTGAATGTTGTGGGTGTTAAGAATTGAGAAAAGCCATGCCTTGGGAGAAACAACTGTGTCTATGAGTGAAGAATACATCTTAAGAAAAAAAAATACAGAGGGTGCCTTGATGGCTCAGTCAGTAGAGCATGTGACTCTTGATCTTGGGGTTGTAAGTTCAAACCCCACATTGGGTATAGAGCTTACTTAAAAAAATCGACAGGATTTAATAAAACTTAAAAAATGAAAATTCTTTAAAGATAGACAAACTAAAATGGACCCATTCAAACAGTTCTTAAAACAATGTTTGACAAGAAGACTGTATCATCTACAATTCCCAGAATATAGTAATATAGTAGTATATATCAATTATTAAGTTCTAAGAAAATGTGTTTTTTAAATATATATTTAATATATATATATATATGTTAATATATATTTAATATATATGTTTACATATACATGTATGTACATATACATATGTGTGTGTGTGTGTGTGTGTGTATATATATATATATATATCTCCAATGGAAACAGAAACACAGACAATCCCAATATGTGAGCTACTAACGGACATACATGTAATTGGAATAATGATCATGCACTTACAGTTGCAAAAGGGAGAAAAGAATATGACAGAGAATATTTTTTAAGAGATAATGGTAGAAAAAATCTTAAAAGCATCCAAGGAATAAACATAAGTTTAGGTTAAAAAATTATAACAAGAAAGACAGCTGATTTCATATTAGAAATAATGGAAGCCGGAACTGTTTAGTAAAAGTAACCTTCAAAAATTGAGAAATAGTATTTTGAGAGAGAAAAAAAATGCTGAGAGAATTCACTGCAATAAGGCTTTCACTTCAAGCAATACTAAATAGATATCTTTAGGCTGAATGGAAATAATGCTAAATTGGATCCTTGACATAAAGAAAGAAATGAGGAGACTTCATGAGAGCAAAACAGCTGGCATAAGAGATTATCTTAAAGTATTTTTAAAAGAAAAATGGCTGTTTAAATCTTGTAAAACATCAACATATTATAAAATTTATATAGCACAGTAAACATAACATACATAACAATAATAGCAAAGTAGATGGAATTCTGCTTTCACCAAGTTTTAACACTATGTAGTAATGACATCATATTCCATTAGACTTGAATAAGTTAAGGATGGATATAACCCTTATCCTTATATTCCTTTTATAATCCTCAGGGCAACTGCTAAATAATACAAGGAGATAAAGCTAAAATGGCAACTGTGGAAATAAAATGAAATGCTAATTAGTAGACAAAAAGAAAGTTGAGGAGACAGAAATATTTTTCTATGAACAAAGGCAAGAAACAAGAGGTAAATGGTGAATAATTAGAACAAGTGTAAAACAAGAAGGCCAGCAGTATATAAACACAAACATATTAGTGATTACATCAGTATCAGTGGGCTTAAAACCTCAAGTAAGACTATTAGAATCCACTACAAAAAGGTACTTAAGTATATGTAGATTACAAGAGCCAAGCCTTCAACATGATAGTATAAATAAATTTAAAGTAAAAAAATAAAAATGTCATAAATACTAATTATAAGAAAGCATGTAGGGCAATATTAAAATTAAACAAAATAAACTTTAAGAAATAATGCAGAAGAAACTTAGTAACACTGAAGGGGACATTATCTCAGAAAGATATGACAATCATTATTGTTCATGGAGCTAAGAATAAATTTCTAGATGAAACACTTGTCATAAAACTAAAGAAGTAGCAGACAATCCAAATCACAGTTGGATTTTATTATGGAAATGATTAGGTTTTGTTTCTTACAAGAAACTAATACATTGAATACATATAATTGAAATAATGAGATTTCAGAACAGATGATCACAGTGAGTCGTAATACTGCCCACATATCATCCAAGCAGCTATACAAGCAGCGACATACAAATGTACAATGTGCAGTAAATGTACAAATAATAGGTATGTTCTTCTAATCCTCTACATGTATATTAATAATGTTTTTAGAATATTTTTATTTACACAGAAATTACAAAGCTATCTCTATCACTTCCCACATCCTCACACTTAGTTTCAGTTATTAACCTCATATTGTGGTATATTTGTTACAATAATGGACCAATATTGATAAATTATTATTAAAGTGTGTATCTTATTCAGAGTCCCTTGCTTTTTACCGCATATCTTTTATCTGGTCCACATTACATGTAGTCCTCATGCTCCTTAAACTCCTTTGTACTGTGACAGGTTCTCAGACTTTCTGTTTTTTATTATCTCCATAGTTCTGAGAGTGTATGTCATGTGTTTAGTGATATATCCCTTTTTTGGACTTTATCTCATGTTCTTTCTCATGATTATTCTAGGATTATGTGTTTTGGGGAGAAAGACCACAGCCGTGGCCTTTTTCATCACGTTTCAAGGGTATATTCTTTAATCATGATATATCACCATTGACGCTAACTTAGTTGACTTAGTGTTTGTCCAGTGTCTGCGCTACACAGTTACGGTCTTTCTCCCTTGTCTTACTGTATTTTTTTTTAAGTTTATTTATTTATTTTGAGAGAGAGAGTGTGTGTGTATGCATGAGCAGGTGAGAGGCAGGGAGACAAGGAGAGAGAGAATCCCAAACAGGCTCTGTGCTGTCAGTGCAGAGCCTGATGTGGGGCTCAAACCCATGAGCGGTGAGATCATGACTTGAATTGAAACCAAGAGTCAGATGCCTAACCGACTGAGCACCCAGGTACCCCTTACCATATTCTTTAAAAGGAAATCGCTACATTCTGCCAAAATTTAAGGAGTAGGGAGTTACACCTCTTTGAAGGGAGACTATCTTCATATATCATTTGAAATTTCTCTACATGGGAGCCTTGTTTATTCTCTCCCCTTTACTTATCTATTGTTATTTAGTTATATCAGTTTGGACTCTTGGATTTTTTTTGCGGGGGGGGGGGGCTAATACCAGTGTATTTCATTGCTCCAATTTTTTCAGTTTTGCCCACTGGGAGCCCTTACAGTCAATTCTTGTGTCCTTTTGCCATATTCCTATCTTTGTAGTGTGTTTTTGTCTATATGCATTTCCTTAATTTCTGGCAACACAAGATACACCACAATCATCTTGTGTATTTCTTGTTATATTCCTAGAATCATCCTTTTTTTTCAGGAAGACTCAGTTCTCTTTATTGAAGAATGACAGTAGAAATCGAGATCAGAATGCTAGATGTGTTTACTGCTACTAGGTGTTGTTGCTTTTAGAACCTTTCAGCTGACAGAACAATGAAATTTATGGCTGACTACTAGTCTGTGTATATACCTCCCTAGATGACACCAGTTGTATCAATATAAAGTTCATTCTGATATCTATATTTGGATATTTTAACATATTAATTTGAGTAATTAGAGAAAAAAAAGGCAAATAATAGTAAAGGTACAGAATATTTTGGCAGTGCTCTTAGCCAAATCAATCCCAATAATACTTCAACAGCACACAGCCCAGCATCTTCATAATATGCATTCTTTTCACATACACATGTAAGACTCATCAGATTATGCTATGTATTAAATTGCATTGGAGATGACCAAAATATCTGGCCCATGGCCTATTGATGTAGGCTCTGTATTATGTTTGTTGTTGCCCACATATATATGTATATATGTACATATATAAAATATCATGTATAATATGTAATATATGGAGTTAATACTATCCCTAACAAAATTTCAGTGTTACTTTTTACAACAAATTGATAAGCCGAAACTAAAATTAACATGGGAATGCAAATGACCTAGAGTAGCCTGGACAATTGGAAGAAGAAAAAAGTAGAATTTATATTGTTAAAGTTCAAAACTTATTCTAGAATTACAATAATGAAGAGAGTGAAGTATTAAATAGACAAATGAGAACAAAATAGGAAATCTAGAAATAAACTCACGGATACACTTGATTTTAGAAAAAGGTGTCAATTGAGATTTTGTTGTGGAAACATTCTCAGCAAATTCTGTAGCAACTCCATTGATATTGGTATTTAAAAACAGAAGAAACTTCATTCATACCTCACATAATCCACAAAAATTAATTTGAGATATATTACAAACTTAAATATGATAGCTGGAACAAAAAGATCATCTTGGAAAAAACATGAACTTGACTTCATGATATGGAAATAGGCACATATTTCTTTTGTAAAATCAATAGGTCCAAACAATAAATACAAATAATATTTTTATTTAATGAAAATTAAAATATACTCATCAACAGACAATGTGTTTTTGATACTCTGCTGTTAAGTACATACACATTAAGGATTGTTGTCTTTTTGGAGGAATGGCCTTTTTATCATTATGTAATGTTTCTATTTATCCCTGATAAATGTTCTTGTTCTGATATTAGCTGTATCTGAAGTTCATCTAACTACTCCAACTTTCTTTTGATTACTGTTGCCTTAGAATATCTTTCTCCATCTCTGTACTTTTAATCTAACCCACTTTAAATATAAAGTGGTTTCATTTTAGACAACATATGGTGGAGTTTTATATTTTTATATTTTTTATCCACTCTCTACCAGTGGTGTGTTAGATTCACATTTAAAGAGTTTGATTGGTATAACTGATTTAATATCCTCCATATTTGTAATTATTTTCTGTTAATTACTGGTTCTTTATTTATTTTTTGTTTATTTGATCTTTTTCTGCATTTTTCCATTTTTTTTGAGCATTTTATGTATTCCATTTTCTCTCTAACCTTCACAAATCAATTATAAGTTTAAAAAAAAAGACATGAAGGAGCTTTAAATGCATATTACATTTAAATGTAAGTGAAAGAAGCTAATCTGAAAAGACTGCACACTGTATAATTCTATGTGATGTTCAGGAAAGAGCAAAACTTTAGAGATAATCAAATTACTAGTGGTTGCCAGGCATTCAGGAGAAGGAGGGAGGGATGAATAGATACAACACAAGGGATTTTTAGGGCAAACTACTCTGTATGACACTATAATGGTGGATACAAGACACAATTCATTTGTCAAAACCCATAGAACTGTACAACACAAAGAATGAGCCCTAATGTAAACTATGTATTTTAGTTATAATGTAACAATATGGTTCACATCAGTTGTAACAAATGTACCACACTACTGTATGGTGTTAATGGAGAGGGAACTCTACTCTCTGGTCGGTTTTTCAGTAAACCCAAAACTGCTCTAAAAAATAAACTCTATTAATTAAAAACAAAACACAAATTATAAATTTATAAAAAAAAGTCCATATAAGATTGAGAATCAAGCCACAGACTGCAGAGAGAGTATAAAGTAGCAAAGGACTTATCTCTCTAAATATGAAAATACTACAAGTCAATAAACAAAAGACAAATCCAGCCAATACAAAGTGGGTCAAAAGAAAACAGGCGTTTCATTAAAGTTGATACTTGACTAGTCAATAAACATAAAAATGTTCTCAATGGCATTACTCTTCATCAAAACGCTTCAGCTGTGAAAGCTCAGTGGGGAGTACTACACATATTCCAGAAAACCTGAAATTAAAAATTAAACTGAGAAAGATACGTTGTGCAAAACACTGTTCAATTTGGAAGGAAGCTTGTTTCACAGATCTGATACACTCTTTTGCATTTTCTAATAAAATCATTTAGGGGCACCTGGGTGGCTCAGTCAGTTAAGTGTCCAACTTCAGCTCAGGTCATGATCTCAGGGTTCCTGAGTTCGAGTCCCACGTTAGGCTCTGTGCTGACAGCTCAGAACCTGGAGCCTGCTTCAGATTCTGTGTCTTCCCCTCTCTCTGCTCCTCCCCCACTCACCCTCTGTCTCTGTTCGTCTGTCTCTGTCTCTCAAAAATAAATAAATATTAAAAATAAAAAAAAAATCATTTATATACTTTCCCTTAGACCAAGTGCATGTACTTCTTGTTACGTATCCATATGCCAATGCCCACTTCAAACACTTGTATAAATTTGTTGATATAGGTTTTATTTGTAATAGTCTGACACCCAATAGTAGAAACGTGAAATTATGTATATCGATAAAATTCAGTACTGCTCAGCCTTAAATAACAAAATACTGATGCATTCCACAACATGTATGAATCTCAAATACTTTCCAGTGACTACAATCATTTTAAAGAGCCATACAATTTCATTGATATAAAGTTCAAAAACAAGCAAAACTTATTTGTGATAATAGAAGTCAGAGTCTTGGTGTATTGATTGGGAAACTGAAAATGACACTTTCAGAAATGCTGGACAGTCTCTATACCTTGATCTGAAAAGTAGTTACTAATGTGTGTGTGTGTGTGTGTGTGTGTGTGTGTGCACCTATAAACATATGACATCATCAAGCTCTTAAGATTAGCTTTACACTTTATTGTATATAGATTATGACTTAAAATTACTATAAAAGGGTGTTCCTTAAATAAACAAACAAACAAAAAAAAGCAGATGACAGCTCATAAAGGCAATGGAATGCCAAGGCAGGGCCTTAGTCAGATTTCTGGCGCTAGCTATTTGAGTTTGTAAAATGAAAGCATGTGTTGGGTCTCAGTCAATCACTGATGTGCTGGGAGATCAGAAATGCCCTTGGCATCCAACAAAATATCCATTGTGTCAAGAAATTCATCCAATATCAACAGAAAAAAAAATTGCCTGACAATGGCTGTGAGTAAAGTTCCTAAGTGCTAGGGCATGACATAGTTCATATCACATGACCTCTATTTGCAGCCTGAGGAGTTACAAATATGTGTTATGGGGGCCTGCCACTGATTCTTAGTTCAGTTTTGTTAATCACATAACAAGTATAACATCAGAGGGTACATTTAAAGGATTAGAACAGCCATGTGGCTTGCATGGGTGTATTTCTTCTACTGAAGTACAAGTTTTTATACAGTTACTACTCTATAGATAGAATCAAGGAAACAAATTTTGTAAGCATATCACAGTACTTGTTACACAGAGAGAAGTGCTCTACTCAACAGGCAATTGAAACACTTGTTATTCAAAACAGGTGACTGGAAAGGGTCTATGGGTTGTCTTAATAGTTTAAAGGAACACATTCTTGAGTATGAGAGGAGGTAAAGAGAGGTCTTCACTAGAATTGTTTATAGCCTCTAGAGAAGGAATGGACAAGGAGGGGAATGCAATTACAAAACACTTCATCTTTCCATCTAAGAAAATTTTTCTTCCATTCTTCTTTATCCAGTGATGTCACACCTACTTAAAATTTTTGTCTATGTAAAGAACGCCTAAGACCTAATTTTAATGTCACTGAATTTACCAGTGCATATTTTTAAAGGTATTTTGGAGTAAGTCATAACACCAACCCCCGTGGCCTAATTAGGGCTACCTACAAATGCAATTCCATTATCAAGCAGCAGGTCTTGTCCAATATCCTCTACCTGCAAATCCCAATTATGCCTAGAGATGAGGGCAGGGGTGGATGAAAAGTGTTAGTAAAGCAGTTTTTATTACCAGCTCTGTAGGTAAATAACATTCCTGCTAAATTTAAAAGTCAACCTTAGGTGGAAAAGTAATAAACAGAAATGGGAGGTATACCAAATGGAAAAGGCATTCATAAGAAAAGATTAATAAACCAGGTAGGGATGCAACTGTGCCATTTCCAAGTGAGCATCTCAGGGCAAGAGAATAATACTTTTAGTTATCCCTCTCAGATCTAATGTGACCATTGGCGAGTGGAGAAAGAAACCTGAGGACTTCTTATTCACACAGAAGAAATATTGAACTCTCGCTCATCATGCTGTCGTAAAAATATGTGTGCTGATTTGTAAGCACTGGCCCCATTGTTTTAAATGTTCTGTAGGTACAGTAGGAGTCCACCAGGAGACTCTGAGTAGGACTGAAATAACATTCCTAGAAGGTTGCCAACTTGCTGAAAACATCTTGCTTATCCAAATAGGGACGTCAGAAAATGTTCTTTTCCAGGAGATTGGCAATGGCCAGAAATTGGTCTTGAGAGAAAACAAAGCCCTAATTATATGGATTAATTTAATAATAACTTTAGCAGAGCTGTCAAGAATGGTGGAAAAGAGCTTATTCATTACAAGGAAAGGCTACCAGACATCATGCGATGGCTTTGTGGTGTAGAAAGGCAAACAAAGGAAGTTCAACTGTGTGGGTCATCACAAAGAAGTATGGCTTTTATCATTGCTTTCTAATAGCCTGAATATCACAGATGAAAGGAGTCCTCGCTATGATACAACCCACTGGTTTTGAATAGAGGAGCAAAGTTGAGTCATCTCTACTGGGTATGGATGGACTGGGCGACACAGTGCATAGTTCTAACACCTGGAAGCCAGTGTCCTAAACCCTTTCCTATGGTAGCTGGGATATTTTTATGTCTACAAATCAAATATAACCCAGAATTCAGAGAATAATGGTCTTTGGTCACCATCTCAATCAGTGGAATGTATGGTATGTAGAGAAATTTCTACATTAATCTCTTTGCCAAAGCTATATGAGGAACATATGACTTAGAGAATTAAATTAGAGCCAGACTTGTATAAATAATAATTCTCCAGGCAGAGAAAACATTTTATGATCTAAACTGAAGCCATCACTTAATGAAAGGACTCTGAAAACAGTTTGTCCAGAAAATGAAGTAAGGTTGGCCTTATAAAAATTACACATTCAATAAATGCTTGCATCAATGTATAAAAAGTTCAAATGACTGTCATCACTGGGGGAATAAGAGTAATTGCACTGACAAAAGAATATTAAAATAACTCAAAAGGGATATCATCATGTTTAACAAGCTTTGCAAGGAAATACCTATTTAAAATTGCATGAGTCAAATCCCATTCATTGTCATGGTGTTAGTAAGATTAATCTTTGTAGAAAATATAGCACAAACTATAAAACAGATAATTAAAATGTGTCTTAGAAATATGAAGATATTGACTGAGGACAGAGATCAGACTAGGAAGTTAGTTTACCTTCAAGGTGTTTCCTTTGCATTATTAGAGAGACCCTCCTTAGGTTGAAAGAAGGCATGTGAACATCACCTAACCTCAATGTAAACATGCTAAGAATAGATGTCCTAAAAAAAAAAGATAATGGCATTTTATAGGAGAAGAATTCTTCTCTTTTAGTTGTGTTAGTGGACTATCCCTGGTTTAGGTTTGCCTTTGGTAATTAAATTAAAAAATCCATGATTAATGAGGTATGCTGTCTGGAAAATGTCACATGTGACTACTTCAGTACAAAATGGAGATGATTTGTGACTGAAATTTACCCAGTTTTCTAAAGCAGGTGATTATCCATTTCACACAGAAGCCTATTCTTTAGATATGGGCTGGAGATGCATCCTGTAGGGATCTGGTGAGCTGTACTGAACTCCTCCACCTCTCTTTCCTTTATATCTATCTATCTATCTATCTATCTATCTATCTATCTATCTATATGTATATATATATTATATATATATATAAATTAATATAATTATATTATAAATAAGTAAATATAAATATATATTCCTTTATGTATATATATATTCCTTTATATATGTGTGTGTGTATATATATATATATATTTTTTTTTTTTTTTAAGTTTATTTATTTGTTTTGAGAGAGACAGAGAGAGAGTGTGAGCAGGGGTGGGGCAGAGAAAGAGGGGGAGAGAGAGAATCCCAAGCAGGTTCTGTGCTATCAGCTTGGGCTCAATCTCATCAACTGTGAGACCCTGACCTGAGCCAAAATCAAAAGTTGCACACTTAACCGACTGAGCCATGCAGGCACCCCTCCTTCATATATTTCTGTAGATTACACGTATCCTTCAAATACATGAAATATCACAGGCTTGATATTGGGTAATGTGTCTGATCAATGCAAGTCTAATTTGACAATTCCTTATCATTTGTCTTATTATTAGCTCAGAAGGAAAGAACAATTGTTTATCATTTCTTAATCATAGGCATCCTACTGCTGTTCTCACAGATGTATTTTTCCTTGGACTTCAAAAGTCCCCTCAAAACTTTCATCTTCAATGCATAGTTTCAATTAAAAAAATAAGAAAGCAAGCAAGAAAGAGAGAAAAAAAATTCCCAAGGAATTTTGTTGTTCTAAGACTAATTCTCATTGTATTAAACCAAAATTCTCCTTTCCCTAAAGAACACACGGTTTGAGGAGAGTACAAAGTTGAATGGTGAAAAAATTTTAAAAACAGTAAAGAAAGGGGCTCCTGGGTGGCTCAGTCGGTTAAGCGTCTGGCTTTGGCTCAGGTCACGATCTCACGGTTCGTGGGTTGGAGCCCTGCCTCCGGCTCTGTGCTGACAGCTCAGAGCCTGGAGCCTGCTTCGGATTCTGTGTCTCCCTCTCTCTGTGCCCCTCCCCCGCTCATACTCTGTCTCTCTCTGTCTCAAAAAAGTGAATAAAGATTAAAAAAAATTTTTTTTAAACAGTAAAGAAAGTAATTAGGATGCATGCTATAGAATTGATCTTCTATGCAGTCTTGGCATAGAACATACTGGCTGTAGTGGATGATCCACATTAACTTCTGTCTAACCTCAATGTTTATAGATGTTTTCATAATTTTGCAATATATTTCCTCATTTTTGTTTGAAAAGATTAAACTTCCCACTTAGTAATATGTCAAACATTCTTATTTAAAAACCTAGTAAGTCAGTAACTTGACGTATAAAGACATTATATAATTTAGGTTCAGTTATGACAGAGTGAATTTGAAATTTTAATTATTATTCTATTAAATTTTCTATATTATACTTCAAAAATGTTATTGAAAATAAAGCTTATACACTAGTGTACTGCAAGTACACGCACAAAGCATTCTGAGACATATCCATGGATACCACTTTAATGAATTCATTTTTACACAATAAGAGTCCTTATCCCTGTTTTCTATTTATACTTTCTTTGTAAGCAGTTTAGTCAAATGACTTTACATAAAAATTATATGTAATGACTCTCACAATGACATCTTCATCCGTAATTTTTCCAGTCTTTTCAAATCTAATATGTAAATGCCGGCCTTTTATACCCATCAATGTGTCAAATAAGCCGTTTAAAACTTTATATGTCCAAACAAGATTCTCTTATTTCTCTCTGAACTAGCCATTACTCATCTCTTCACCTGCTGTTTCCACCGTGGTCAATAGTGCTACCCTTTGTACGATCGACCACACTGAAGTTCTTTTCTCTCTTTTCTTGAAACCTCTCCATCCAGTCTATCTGTAAATCCCATGGTCTCAAAACTCTTTTATTAACATCTTAGTTCAACTCAGTGTATCTTAGCCAGCACTGTGGACCACCTTAATTACTTCAATAGCCTCTTACTCCATCTCCTTGAATTTCATTTTCCATTAGAATCCATGTTCCACACAACAACCAGACTGATCTTTTCAAAAAACAATCAGTTTATATGAATCACCTGCTTAAAACACATCATCTATGTTTTTTCATTGCCCTAAGTTACACACACACATCAAAAACCAAAACCAGGCAAATAATCAAAAACCACAAAGAAAATCAACAGATTACCGTGGCTTCCAAGAACCTACCTGACCTTGCCTCTTTCTACCTCTCCAAATTTATATAGTCATTACTTCTCTCCTCACTCACTGAATTACATCTACATTGGCTTTCTTTCTTCACCATGGATTTCCATATAACTGATTCAATTATATGAGTTCAGTAAACTCTTCAATTTAGAAAGACAAATTAATTACCTTGTTTAAGATCATGTTAGAATTTTATTGTGGAAAAATATTTAAACAGATTTCCTGACTTATCATTGTTCATTCTTTTCTATAAATGTCTAAACTCCAATTAAAAACAACACTCACCACAGCTTCCTTCATTTGTGATTATCAATTATGAATATGAATTCTCTCTCTAACTGGATTTCTGAAAAATTTAGAGCATTTTTGTCTTTTTGGTAACTGCTCAATTTTTCCCATTATCAAAAAATTATATCTCCACTTTTTGGATCTTAAAAACTCCCTTCTGTGATGAAGATAAAAAGCTGTGACATAAGAAAGAAAAATTAATGATAATTTTTAAATTATAATAATCCTGATGAAACTTCATAAAAGTCAAATGCTGATTAAGTCATGTGTGTCCTCATAAAATTCAACCTAAATAGCAGTTTATATGGGACTGTTAGAATATTTTCATAACAAGCTGTTAAATACTCACTGTAAACTAAAACCAAACATCGCTAATCTATCATTCGTCAGCTGTTCTTTTTTCTTTTTAGCTGTTGGCTCTATCTCTCTTTTCAAACATTAGCTCTCACCATCTGAAATATCTCCTCACTTCTTTGCAGTGTTAACTTCTGATTGCTGTTAAAAGTTCAGGTTAGATGTTACAATATTAAGAAGCCCTTAACTTCCAAGTGCTGCTCAACAATTTACTACAATCTTACTTATTTACTTATTTATTTATTTATTTACTTATTTTTAAAAGTTTATTTATTTATTTTGAGAGAAAGGAAGAGTGGGGGAGGGACAGCGAAAGAGAGAGCCCAAGCAGGTTTTGCACTGTCAGTGCAGAGCCTGACACAAGGCTTGAACTCATGAACCATGGGATGATGACCTGAGCCAAAATCAAGAGTTGGATGCTTCCCTGACTGAGAGCCACCCACACGCCTCAATTTACCATGATTTTAATGGCCTAAACTAACACAATTTATTATCTTTAGTTTTTACAGTCAGAAATATGACAGGTCTAACCAGGCTAAAATCGAGATATCACCAGGGTCACATTCCCTTCTGGAAACTCTAAGGGAAAATCTATTTCCTCATCTTTTTAAGTTTCTAGAGGCTGCCTGGTTCCATGGCTCATAAGCCCCTCCTTTATCTCTAAAGCCAGTAATAGCAGGTCAAGTGATTTTCACATGGCAGCTCTCTGAGATTTTGTGGTTGTAGCTCAGTCTCTTCTCCTTTCCTCTTCTCTCTCACCCTCCCCTCTTCCCCCACAACCATCTCAGGATCAGCTGATTACCAACCTCAATGCTCTGTTGTCACATAATGTACCAATGTCACAGATTCTAGGCATTAAAAAACATCCTGTACATGAATGTTCATAACAGCACTATACACAATACCAAAAATGTGGAATTAAAGACCCATTGATGATTGAGGGATAAAGAAAATGCGGTATATTCATACGATGCAATATTACTCAACTATAAGTTGAGTGAGCGCTTAATGGGAATGGGTTTTATTTTTGGGGTAATGAAAATGTTTTTGATGGTTGTACATTGAAAATGTACTAAATTACACTGAATTATATACTTCAAAATGGTTAATTTTATGTTAGTAATACTTCTCTGAAAAACTTTAAAAAAGGGGTGCCTGAGTGGCTCAGTCGGTTAAGCATCTGACTCTTGATTTTGGCTAAGGTCATGAGATCAAGCCCTGTTCTGGGCTTCGTGCTGAGTGGAGCCTGCTTGAAATTCTATTTTCTCCCCCTTTCTGCCCCTCCCATGCTCACGCTCTCTCTCTCTCTCTCTCTCTCTCTCTCTCTAAAAACAAAACAAAACAATAAACTTAAAAAAAAAGTAATGAAACGAGACTTTGGCTACTCTTTATTTGATTTTCTTTCTTTTGTGTTATCATGAACTTTTACAATACTACCTAAAGAAAAGGCATCCTAAATACTTCCAGTGAAGAGATCAGTTGTTTGGGAATGTGCATTATGTGAACAGTAGACTTGTCATCAACAGTCTTGGACACTGAAAGCTAAAGGAGTGACCATTGTTGTGAATGTGTATATTCATGTTCAAATTATTTTGAAACTGAATTCCATACTCAGTAAAATTGTTAATTAAATGTAAGGATAAAATCAATATAACTCATGCATGGACACAAAGAGCTTACCACCCATGTGCCATTCATAAAACAACTGACAAGTTTAGACATCATATTAAACTTTCAAAGAATAATATAATTAGTGAGAAGTTCCGGAAGATGGCGGCGTAGGAGGACGCTGGGCTCACCGCGCGTCCTGCTGACCACTTAGATTCCACCTACACCTGCCTAAAGAACCCAGAAAACCGCCAGAGGATTAGCAGAACGGAGTCTCCGGAGCCGAGCGCAGACGAGAGGCCCACGGAAGAGGGTAGGAAGGGCGGCGAGGCGGTGCGCGCTCCACGGACTGGCGGGAGGGAGCCGGGGCGGAGGGGTGGCTCGCCGGCCAAGCGGAGCCCCCGAGTCTGGCCGGCAAAAGCGGAGGGGCCGGACGGACTGTGTTCCAACAGCAAGCGCGACTTAGCGTCTGGGAGGTCAGAAGTTAACAGCTCTGCTCAGAAAGCGGGAAGGCTGGAGGACAAAGGGAGGGAGAGCTGCTGAGCCCCCGGACGGCAGAGCTCAGCTTGGCGGGGAACAAAGGCGCTCGCCAGCGCCATCTCCCCCGCCCATCCCCCAGCCAAAATCCCAAAGAGAACCAGTTCCTGCCAGGGAACTTGCTCGCTCCGCGCAAACACCCAACTCTGTGCTTCTGCGGAGCCAAACCTCCGGCAGCGGATCTGACTCCCTCCCGCTGCCACAGGGCCCCTCCTGAAGTGGATCACCTAAGGAGAAGCGAGCTAAGCCTGCCCCTCCCGCCCCCGTGCACCTTGACTACCCACCCCAGCTAATACGCCAGCTCCCCAGCACCACAAGCCTGGCAGTGTGCAAGTAGACCAGACGGGCCACACCACCCCACAGTGAATCCCTCCCCTAGGAGAGGGGAAGAGAAGGCACACACCAGTCTGACTGTGGCCCCAGCGGTGGGCTGGGGGCAGACATCAGGTCGGACTGCGGCCCCGCCCACCAACTCCAGTTATACACCACAGCACGGGGGAAGTGCCCTGCGGGTCCTCACCACTCCAGGGACTGTCCAAAATGACCAAACGGAAGAATTCCCCTCAGAAGAATCTCCAGGAAATAACAACAGCTAATGAACTGATCAAAAAGGATTTAAATAATATAACAGAAAGTGAATTTAGAATAATAGTCATAAAATTAATCGCTGGGCTTGAAAACAGCATACAGGACAGCAGAGAATCTCTTGCTACAGAGATCAAGGGACTAAGGAACAGTCACGAGGAGCTGAAAAACGCTTTAAACAAAATGCAAAACAAAATGGAAACCACGACGGCTCGGATTGAAGAGGCAGAGGAGAGAATAGGTGAACTAGAAGATAAAGTTATGGAGAAAGACGAAGCTGAAAGAAAGAGAGATAAAAAAATCCAGGAGTATGAGGGGAAAATTAGAGAACTAAGTGATACACTAAAAAGAAATAATATACGCATAATTGGTATCCCAGAGGAGGAAGAGAGAGGGAAAGGTGCTGAAGGGGTACTTGAAGAAATTATAGCTGAGAACTTCCCTGAACTGGGGAAGGAAAAAGGCATTGAAATCCAAGAGGCACAGAGAACTCCCTTCAGACGTAACTTGAATCGATCTTCTGCACGACATATCATAGTGAAACTGGCAAAATACAAGGATAAAGAGAAAATTCTGAAAGCAGCAAGGGATAAACGTGCCCTCACATATAAAGGGAGACCTATAAGACTCGTGACTGATCTCTCCTTTGAAACTTGGCAGGCCAGAAAGGCTTGGCACGATATCTTCAGTGTGCTAAACAGAAAAAATATGCAGCCGAGAATCCTTTATCCAGCAAGTCTGTCATTTAGAATAGAAGGAGAGATAAAGGTCTTCCCAAACAAACAAAAACTGAAGGAATTTGTCACCACGAAACCAGCCCTACAAGAGATCCTAAGGGGGATCCTGTGAGACAAAGTACCAGAGACATCACTACAAGCATAAAACATACAGACATCACAATGACTCTAAACCCGTATCTTTCTATAATAACACTGAATGTAAATGGATTAAATGCGCCAACCAAAAGACATAGGGTATCAGAATGGATAAAAAAACAAGACCCAACTATTTGCTGTCTACAAGAGACTCATTTTAGATCTGAGGACACCTTTAGATTGAGAGTGAGGGGATGGAGAACTATTTATCATGCTACTGGAAGCCAAAAGAAAGCTGGAGTAGCCATACTTATATCAGACAAACTAGACTTTAAATTAAAGGCTGTAACAAGAGATGAAGAAGGGCATTATATAATAATTACAGGGTCTATCCATCAGGAAGAGCTAACAATTATAAATGTCTATGCGCCAAATACCGGAGCCCCCAGATATATAAAACAGTTACTCATAAACATAAGCAACCTTATTGATAAGAATGTGGTCATTGCAGGGGACTTTAACACACCACTTACAGAAATGGATAGATCATCTAGACACACAGTCAATAAAGAAACAAGGGCCCTGAATGATACATTGGATCAGATGGACTTGACAGATATATTTAGAACTCTGCATCCCAAAGCAACAGAATATACTTTCTTCTCGAGTGCACATGGAACATTCTCCAAGATAGATCATATACTGGGTCACAAAACAGCCCTTCATAAGTTTACAAGAATTGAAATTATACCATGCATACTTTCAGACCACAATGCTATGAAGCTTGAAATCAACCACAGGAAAAAGTCTGGAAAACCTCCAAAAGCATGGAGGTTAAAGAACACCCTACTAACGAATGAGTGGGTCAACCAGGCAATTAGAGAAGAAATTAAAAAATACATGGAAACAAACGAAAATGAAAATACAACAATCCAAACGCTTTGGGACGCAGCGAAGGCAGTCCTGAGAGGAAAATACATTGCAATCCAGGCCTATCTCAAGAAACAAGAAAAATCCCAAATACAAAATCTAACAGCACACCTAAAGGAAATAGAAGCAGAACAGCAAAGGCAGCCTAAACCCAGCAGAAGAAGAGAAATCATAAAGATCAGAGCAGAAATAAACAATATAGAATCTAAAAAAACTGTAGAGCAGATCAACGAAACCAAGAGTTGGTTTTTTGAAAAAATAAACAAAATTGACAAACCTCTAGCCAGGCTTCTCAAAAAGAAAAGGGAGATGACCCAAATAGATAAAATCATGAATGAAAATGGAATTATTACAACCAATCCCTCAGAGATACAAACAATTATCAGGGAATACTATGAAAAATTATATGCCAACAAATTGGACAACCTTGAAGAAATGGACAAATTCCTAAACACCCACACTCTTCCAAAACTCAATCAGGAGGAAATAGAAAGCTTGAACAGACCCATAACCAGCGAAGAAATTGAATCGGTTATCAAAAATCTCCCAACAAATAAGAGTCCAGGACCAGATGGCTTCCCAGGGGAGTTCTACCAGACGTTTAAAGCAGAGATAATACCTATCCTTCTCAAGATATTCCAAGAAATAGAAAGGGAAGGAAAACTTCCAGACTCATTCTATGAAGCCAGTATTACTTTGATTCCTAAACCAGACAGAGACCCAGTAAAAAAAGAGAACTACAGGCCAATATCCCTGATGAATATGGATGCAAAAATTCTCAATAAGATACTAGCAAATCGAATTCAACAGCATATAAAAAGAATTATTCACCATGATCAAGTGGGATTCATTCCTGGGATGCAGGGCTGGTTCAACATTCGCAAATCGATCAACGTGATACATCACATTAACAAAAAAAAAGAGAAGAACCATATGATCCTGTCAATCGATGCAGAAAAGGCCTTTGACAAAATCCAGCACCCTTTCTTAATAAAAACCCTTGAGAAAGTCGGGATAGAAGGAACATACTTAAAGATCATAAAAGCCATTTATGAAAAGCCCACAGCTAACATCATCCTCAATGGGGAAAAACTGAGAGCTTTTTCCCTGAGATCAGGAACACGACAGGGATGCCCACTCTCACCGCTGCTGTTTAATATAGTGCTGGAAGTTCTAGCATCAGCAATCAGACAACAAAAGGAAATCAAAGGCATCCAAATTGGCAAAGATGAAGTCAAGCTTTCGCTTTTTGCAGATGACATGATATTATACATGGAAAATCCGATAGACTCCACCAAAAGTCTGCTAGAACTGATACATGAATTCAGCAAAGTTGCCGGATACAAAATCAATGTACAGAAATCAGTTGCATTCTTATACACGAACAATGAAGCAACAGAAAGACAAATAAAGAAACTGATCCCATTCACAATTGCACCAAGAAGCATAAAATACCTAGGAATAAATCTAACTAAAGATGTAAAAGATTTGTATGCTGAAAACTATAGAAAGCTTATGCAGGTAATTGAAGAAGATATAAAGAAATGGAAAGACATTCCCTGCTCATGGATTGGAAGAATAAATATTGTCAAAATGTCAATACTACCCAAAGCTATCTACACATTCAATGCAATCCCAATCAAAATTGCACCAGCATTCTTCTTGAAACTAGAACAAGCAATCCTAAAATTCATATGGAACCACAAAAGGCCCCGAATAGCCAAAGTAATTTTGAAGAAGAAGACCAAAGCAGGAGGCATCACAATCCCAGACTTTAGCCTCTACTACAAAGCTGTCATCATCAAGACAGCATGGTATTGGCATAAAAACAGACACATAGACCAATGGAATCGAATAGAAACCCCAGAACTAGACCCACAAACGTATGGCCAACTCATCTTTGACAAAGCAGGAAAGAACATCCAATGGAAAAAAGACAGTCTCTTTAACAAATGGTGCTGGGAGAACTGGACAGCAACATGCAGAAGGTTGAAACTAGACCACTTTCTCACACCATTCACAAAAATAAACTCAAAATGGATAAAGGACCTGAATGTGAGACAGGAAACCATCAAAACCTTAGAGGAGAAAGCAGGAAAAGACCTCTCTGACCTCAGCCGTAGCAATCTCTTACTCGGCACATCCCCAAAGGCAAGGGAATTAAAAGCAAAAGTGAATTACTGGGACCTTATGAAGATAAAAAGCTTCTGCACAGCAAAGGAAACAACCAACAAAACGAAAAGGCAACCAACGGAATGGGAAAAGATATTTGCAAATGACACATCGGACAAAGGGCTAGTATCCAAAATCTATAAAGAGCTCATCAAACTCCACACCCGAAAAACAAATAACCCAGTGAAGAAATGGGCAGAAAACATGAATAGACACTTCTCTAAAGAAGACATCCGGATGGCCAACAGGCACATGAAAAGATGTTCAACGTCGCTCCTCATCAGGGAAATACAAATCAATACCACACTCAGATACCACCTCACGCCAGTCAGAGTGGCCAAAATGAAGAAATCAGGAGACTATAGATGCTGGAGAGGATGTGGAGAGACGGGAACCCTCTTGCACTGTTGGTGGGAATGCAAATTGGTGCAGCCGCTCTGGAAAGCAGTGTGGAGGTTCCTCAGAAAATTAAAAATAGACCTACCCTATGACCCAGCAATAGCACTGCTAGGAATTTATCCAAGGGATACAGGAGTACTGATGCATAGGGGCACTTGTACCCCAATGTTTATAGCAGCACTCTCAACAATCGCCAAATTATGGAAAGAGCCTAAATGTCCATCAACTGATGAATGGATAAAGAAATTGTGGTTTATATACACAATGGAATACTACGTGGCAATGAGAAAGAATGAAATATGGCCTTTTGTAGCAACGTGGATGGAACTGGAGAGTTTGATGCTAAGTGAAATAAGCCATACAGAGAAAGACAGATACCATATGGTTTCACTCTTATGTGGATCCTGAGAAACGTAACAGAAACCCATGGGGGAGGGGAAGGGAAAAAAAAAAAAAAAGAGGTTAGAGTGGGAGAGAGCCAAAGCATAAGAGACTGTTAAAAACTGAGAACAAACTGAGGGTTGATGGGGGGTGGGAGGGAGGGCAGGGTGGGTGATGGGTATTGAGGAGGGCACCTTTTGGGATGAGCACTGGGTGTTGTATGGGAACCAATTTGACAGTAAATTTCGTATATTAAAAAAAAATAAATAAAAAAAAGAAAAAAAAAGAAAAAAAATAAATAAATAAAACCCTACAGAGCATCTAAAAAAAAAAAAAAAGAATAATATAATTAGTAATATAATTACGATACAAGAGGCTGTTTGTTAAGAATGGTATTTAGAGGGGCGCCTGGGTGGCGCAGTCGGTTAAGCGTCCGACTTCAGCCAGGTCACGATCTCGCGGTCCGTGAGTTCGAGCCCCGCGTCAGGCTCTGGGCTGATGGCTCGGAGCCTGGAGCCTGTTTCCGATTCTGTGTCTCCCTCTCTCTCTGCCCCTCCCCGTTCATGCTCTGTCTCTCTCTGTCCCAAAAATAATAAAAAAAAAAAAAAAAAAAAAGAATGGTATTTAGAAATTTTCTCAACATAAAAGAAGACAACCAGTGACTTCAAACACACATCTCTGTAAAGTACTGCCAGCTCAATTAGAAAACAAACTAAAATGTAACATCGTTTTAATAATGGTAGATATGAAGAGAGAGAAGGAAATTGATATGATTTTGAACCTCTGGATATTTTGTCATTTAAGTGACATTAATTTTAAATTGTGTATTATAGCTCCAATTATAAACTTGATATCACCTGGTGTATTCAGAACTTGAAAATTTAGATGAAATTGCACAAATCCCCTTTTACTATATACTATTATAATGCAAAGCTCTCTACATTCACTGAGCCATTATCAAGAGTATCTATATTCCCTTCCCTCTTCTCTTGCAAACTGTCCAAGTCATCCCAGGTACTATTGTTTAAGTAAAGAAAATAAGAAAAAAATTAACTCACTTAATTTCCAAACAAACTAACCAATGAACCAATCAACATACCTACTAACAATTCCATATGCAATTTTTATTTTGAGGAGATTTTTATGTACTTATTTGTTTGTTTGTTTATTAAATCAAAAGCAAGAAAGGCAGGCACAACTGAGTGCAAGAATGTACCAAGGCACACTGAAGACTAACCCTCTAACTGATTCTAACTAACATAAGACTCTAGAACCCCTCAGGTAACTTTCATTATAGATGTGGACTCAAAAGCCTAATGAGGAAGCGGAACCTTCCTCATCATGTCTTCTGAAAATGTCTCCTTATTTATAGCAACAACCCTCTTCTTTTAGTGTTTTCTGTTTATCTTTCTGTTCGTCTCACACCTAATGGGACAAGGGTTAGTATCATCTCATATGTCAAAGAGATAATAAAGGTACCTCAATGCAGAATATTTCTGGTTTTGGCATAATGATTTTTTTTGATTCATATACTTAATTATTTGGGCCATATGAAAATAAAACTTTCAATATTATTAAAGCAAATAAACAAACAGACCCAGGTTTTTGTTGTTGTTGTTTTTAATTCTCAAGCACTATATCAGAAACTTGTCAGTCCCACTTTCTTCTTTTTAAAGTCTCTTATTACTTGATTTCAGAAAACTTATACAGCATACTAAATCATTTCATCATTGATAGTTGCTCAAAATCAGATTTATCATAACAGAGTAGAATGTATTATAAAATAAAACTAATTAAAGCTAAGAGGACAATAGATTTTATCTATTATATGACAGTCCAGGCACAGTCACTGTGACTACTACACAGAAATCTAACACTATGTGTTCACTGTGTTAAAGCCTTTTTACTATCAAATCCAAGATTTTCTTTCTGACTTTTACTGATCCTTCACCATACAGAACAGGTAGCTTCCTGTCGCTAATAATCTCCCTGACCTCTGTCCTCTTTTGTTGGACAACCCATCCACAGACAAAAACCCCAAGCTTTCTCCTTTTAACTATTTTTTGTTGGTTTAGATTCTCCCCAAAGATCTCACTCTATAATCAGTTTATCACATTTTTTGTAAACAAAAATTACTTTCTTTAAAAAAAAATTTTAAGTTTATTTATTTTAAGAGAGAGAGAGCAGGGAGGGGCAGAGAGAGAGAGAGAGAGAGAGAGAGAGAGAGAGAGAGAGAATCTCAAGCAAGCTCTGCACTACCAGCACAGATCCTGACGTGCGGCTGGAACTCACAAACCAGGAGATCATTACCTGAGACAAAATCAGAGTTGGACGCTTAACCGACTGAACCACCCAGGCGCCCCACCAAAATTATTTTCTTAATAAAAGGAATCTTCCTGCAGCTAAGTCAATATATTTTCCTACCCCGCCCCCGAAAAATCTCTTCTCTTTGAACAAATTAATCTGCACAGTGATATCATGACAATTTAAAACAAAGTAAACAATCATCTGTGTTACTATTATTTGCAAAAACAATTATTTGCAATCATCTGTGTTACTATTATTTGCAAAAACAATTACTTTAATAGACAAAAATGCTCCATGACAATTGATCAGAACTCTTTAAATCACATTAAAATTGATCATTTTAGAACTACAGATAGTGATATAATCTTTAATCTATAGCATTTAGATTTTGTCCTTTTTTTTTTTTTTTAAATTTTTTTTTCAACGTTTTTTATTTATTTTTGGGACAGAGAGAGACAGAGCATGAACGGGGGAGGGGCAGAGAGAGAGGGAGACACAGCATCGGAAACAGGCTCCAGGCTCCGAGCCATCAGCCCAGAGCCTGACGCGGGGCTCGAACTCACGGACTGCGAGATCGTGACCTGGCTGAAGTCGGACGCTTAACCGACTGCGCCATCCAGGCGCCCCAGATTTTGTCCTTTTTCAAGAATAGTGTTTGCTTTGCTCAGAAGAAAATGTAGAACATAAAATAGTACCAAAGTAATTTACATTCCTTTGTAGTTTAGCAGTGGAACAGCTTCTGGCTCTAATCTCCTGTGAGATGCTATCTGCTGGACTTTTAAGTATGTCACTTTGGATATGTCACTTATATCTTAGACTCTCTGAAAATATATAGAAAAATAAGGGTAAGCACAAAGACACTGAATGCCAATTCTATGTTTCCTGGTTTATGCTGACAACTGTGCGTTGCTGAATTTTGAGCTCAGCCAGAACATTACAAGATAAAATCAGCACTACATAAATAAATTAGATATGGAAACGTAGATCAAATAAATAATAAATAAATAGCCATTACTATTCTCCCAAAAGTTTCTAAACTAGAGAAGCCTGGGAATGTTTATTTAATTATTGTATATATTTTTCTCGAATAATGAGTGCAAATGCAAATTGACTCTTACCATGTATCCATGAACATTAGTGCAGATTGGTGATTAGGTCTTTGTCACTCTATAAAATGATACATTATTTCAATGGACATTGTGAAGTTACTCCCAGAGATTAGGTAACTCAGTGAATGTTAAATGAATCACAAAATAAGAATATGGAAAAATGTACCTTTAACTTGAACTTAAAGATTATTAGAAAGAAATGGCACTGATTAAAAGTTTGCAAATCTTTCTGAATAAATACTACTATGATTTTAGAAAAGAATCCATCTCACTAAATTGAAGGCTTTTTACCAAATTATATTCAAGGTTCATGGAAGCACTAATATTATAGTTTTCCATTAAAAGGAAAAGAAAAAGTATGAGTGCTCATGCTAAGTGCAATCAAGAAATTGTGAATAGTACTTCCATAAACTTTATAATAGAGCTGTCGTTGTGTTCTGCTTTATTGTTTTGTTCAAGGAAATATTCTCTTCATAAAACTTATGTTCAATATAGAACAAGCCTTTATGATGATTCATACACACACACACACACACACACACACACACACCTATTTTAGAAAGTGGAGATTGAGAAATATTTTTTAATTTTATATTTCACTGCAGAAAGACTAGACTAGACTTCCAAGAGCATCACAAGGAGACTGTTGTTCCTACTCCCTAGGAATTTGGTCTACTGAGTTATGGCCTATCCTTTCTCAATGAATGCACAGGAATCAAAGTCATAAAATATATACAACTATAAATGATGATTATTTTTCTCCATTGATCTTTTTCTCTTCCCAGAAAAATGGTGTGTTGATTGAATAAAATAATTTTGCCTTCATGAATCAAATAGATGTTCTCAATACCATTATATTTAAGTTGTGTAATTATTTTGTAAAATACAAGGATACATCTTCTGATCCAGCAAAATTCCAGTCTCTTATTCCCTTGCTAAAAATTTCCAGCTAATAACTAATTCTTGTTGGTCTCCCAGTGATTTTCCTGGGTCAGACAATGAAGAGATTAATCAATGACTAGAGACTATTATAATATCTTTTACCGATGATATTCCTTTTTAACTGAACAGTTGCAAATCTATCTTAAAAAGAATGGAATCTCTTGTAATTAAAACATCCAGGATACATTGACTTTTAACTAGTTTTCCTTTTACGTCATTAAAATGGTTTTCCTATTGCATCATTAAAATAAAATATCTCTCTTTTGCAGTTGGTGATACCCTTGTGTGCTTTATGAACAGGAAACAGTAATTGAACAACTAGAAACTGAACCCACTATTTTAGCCTAATTATGTGAACACTTCTGGGCTTGTCCCAAGAAATGTGGACTTCATAGTAATAGAATGAGCCAGAGGACTAGATTATTTGGTTCATTTTCTCTCATGTTCTATGTAGAGCTGATTCAAAAGCATTGGAACAGCAGTAACAGTAACACCAAAATTACAGATTTTAAATTAACTCTATGACCATGTAAAATAAAGCAAAACATTTTATATTTCCATAAGCATTTAATATGTTAAATAACCATGTAAATATTTTTGGTGGGTTTAAACCTATATACTGTACTATACTATAATATTATAATATTATATACCATTTTTGCCAACTGAATTTAGTGCTATGTATGTTCCGATCAACCTATCTCCTCTTCAGAACTAGGGCACTTTCCCCAGGTCACTGATGAAATTCTCTTGTTACTGCAGCTCAGTGAAAGGGAACCACCTCACCCAAGTTAAACTCCTTCCCTGAAGCTCCCCACATCCAACGCTTGATGCACAGTACAAAGTCCCAGGTTCCTTGTCTCAGTGTTGGGTAGCTCTGAGAGCAATTCCAGATCTAGAACTCTTCACAGGATTGGCTTTTGCCCCATGTCCCAGTTCAACTTCTCTTTCCAGTCTTGAGTCTTTACTTCTTGTGGCTCTGGTTCAGAGTGTTTCCTGCTACAGCTTCATACCAAGCTCTCAGGATCTGCTGTGGTAGGAAACAATCTAATATGCGATCCATATTCAGATGATCTTCTAAACACACATCACCTGATTTCTCCCAATTATCCACCCAAAAAACAAAATATTTAATTTCTGTGAAGGTACCACTTATTTTTCCTTTTCTTTTGTCGTACAATAAACGAAAGAGCCTCTACTAACTTTCTCCACTTACTCTACTGACATTCCCAGGACAGTTCTTCACAATTTGGCTTCTACCCACAAAATTGGAATGTTCTTTTACAGTTAACAAACCCAGTATTTCTCTTAGCCCAATTACATAAATACATTACTGTGACATCATTTACCATGTAATTATTGCAAATTATCCTTGTTTGAGCTTTGCAATGTTGAATTTTTCTAATTCTCCCAGAGCTTGTCTTTATCTGTGGTTTTCTGACTCTTTCTGGAATGACTAGCCCTTGGGCTGGAACGTATGCATTCCTTAGTTTCTGTCCTGGAGTCCTCTTCTGTTGTCTTATGTTCTTTTCTCTTGTCTTCTTTCCCTGTATGTATTGCCCCAGTAATTTAATTACCGTCAGTATCAGCAAACCCCATACTTACCTGTAAGTTTCTCTAAAGGAGTAGCCTTGCTCTTAAGATTCGAGACCAAGTTCTGTTTGAAATTAAAACTGTATCTATCCAAATTTAAATGTATTATAAATTCAAATCCTTAAGAAAATTATTTAACTACTTTAATTATAAGTTTCCTCAGAAAGAGTACTTATGAATGCAATTACAGTTCTACATCTGTTCTAATATTCATATGTTTAGTATCAAAATATATTCCAGGCACGGTTTTAGGCACTGTGAATACAACAACAAACACAAGTGAAAATGCCTGCTAACTGGAGCATACATTCTACTAGGGGGAAATAGTAAGAGGTATTCACATCCTATTTTAAGTGACATCTATACGTATAAAACTCTGTTTTGTGGCACCTGGGTGGCTCAGTTGGTTGAGCGTCAGACTTCAGCTCAGGTCATGATCTCAACGTTCCCAAATTGGCGCCCCCCATCGGACTCTGTGCCACCAGCTCAGAGCCTGGATCCTGCTTCAGATTCTGTCTCCCTCTCTCTCTGCCCCTCCCCCACTTGCCCTATCTCTGTCTCTCAAAAATGAATAGACATTAAAATTTTTTTTAAAATAAAACTTTGGTTTTTATTTCTTATGGTCTTTATTTTACTTTTCATTAGATAAAATTATAGATCCAATGTGAACCATCAGCTTATGCAATACAGTATCTGTAAGAGATAAAAATAACATTAATTTAATGGATTTACATTTTAGTAGAATGCCAGGCATTCAAACAATGGAAATACAAAATGATATTATTAGAGTATATATAGAAGTATGTTCAGGAAAGAGAAGAAACCTGGGGATATTTGAGAGAATGTTTTCTGGAATTGATGGTATAAGAGATGACTTTTGATAGATGAATAGATATATATCCCAAAGAGGTGGATGGTCTGAACACAGTAACCATTTCAGGATAGTCAGGGTTCTAACTTTTGGCAGGAGTAGTGCCTAGAATTTAGAGAGTGATGGGGCCAAGTCTGGACAGATTTTCATGTCACATGAATTAGATAGAAGTGTTAAGTATATAAACCAAATTAAATAGAATTATCCCATCTGTCCTCCCCTCACTGACCAGAAACACAGTCTATATATATCAGATATATAAGTATGCAACTATTAACTGATGTTTTTTTAATCCTCCTTAAACCTAAAATCTCTCCCTTTTTTGTTTTTTTACTAATTTATCTTAGAGAGCTTCTCATATCATTTTATATAGTTTCATGTACTTGTTTTCCACAGCGAAAGAATTGTTTATTCTTATTTAAGTAATCTTCAATGAATGGATATTTAGTTTGGATCCTTTGTTGTTGTCACTGGTTATTATATCAAGTGCTATAATGAATAGTCTTGTCCATATGTCTTCATATATTTCTAAGAATATATCTACTGGACAAATTTCTAGTGGGGGAATTGCTGCGTCAACTATTAACTATTATCTTATTTTTTTGGTAGTTTTGGATACTTATAGCTAAAAGGAACTTCAAAAATCCCTTGCCAAATATCAAGCTTTTTCACTTTTACTAGGCTCATTGAAGAAGAATTGCATTTCACTATTGTTTTGATATTATTTTTGTTTTTGTGGCTAGAGAATCTGTTCTAATGTTAATTGGCCAGAGAAGGGTTTTCAGAATGATAATCATTTCAAAAAATAGCTTTTTCTTTTGTATGTATGTTCTTACTCCTGTTGCCATTGGATTGTGTGGTTCTTGTAAACATTCACTGTAATCTGAAATATCCTAGCATAGAGCCTCAAACTAGCAGATGCCAGTATATAGTTGTAGAGTTTAAATAGATGGTTTGATGCTTTAAAGATTCAAAATTTCCTTTGCTTGGTATCTACACTTATCATTTCTATTAATTCTCTTTTCCTTGTTTTTTTTTTCTGACAGCAAGAACCCTAGACTTTTATTTTTCTTAGTCTGCTGATTTCACTGATAGATTGAAAATAAATTACATATATACATATATATTTATACACCTTTTTCAAAGTAAGTCTGATGAGTTTCAAAATTTCTTCAAAACAAAATATAGTAGTAAATTTTGAATTCTGATAATTCAAGAGATGTCAGGTTTTTGTTTCTATGGAAATGTCACAAAACTAAGTAGTCATTGTCTTTTTTCTTGATAACACATACAATTTAAATTAAAGCTATTGACCTTAAATTACAGGTTTTACTAATCAATTAAACGTTTTCCAATAGCTTAGTGAAGAAATGGTTATGAAGCTCACTGTTTTTACAGCAAAAAATAATCCTTATCAATTTATTCATGTTTTTTCTAACAACTCATGTAACCTGTAATGAGAAATAAACCTCATTAAATTAATATATACATACACATGATATATATGGTCTGTATTCATGTAAATGTTTTTCACAATATTTCATTGCTTTGATATTTATGATCAACCTTTGTTCTTCAAGGCACATCACATTTACCAGGTTTATTAATCTAAAGTAAACATAGAAATAACTAAATCATTGCAACTCCAAAGAAGTATGATAGAATAATTGAGTACATCATGAAGTTTTTGCATTAGTAATCAGAACCTTCATTTCTCTGCCTTCACTGAATTTTCTTTCCGTATATTTACATAGACTAGACCTTATTTATTTGAGAAAAACCTCATTTTGCAAATTTGACCTTGTCTTCTATACCTGTATACATGTAAGTAAGATGATTTTTTCTCATAAATGTTGCAGGTCCTACAGCGATTCAAATGTCTAGTGTAAATATAATAAATATGGTCCTGAGATTTTTACATATAATTCAAATTGAATACCAACATAAACTTTCATTTCCTTTAAATTTTCTGATCCATAGCGGGGAAAAGAATGTTAGCAGTAAAAACCTCAGAAATGCTTCCGACATAGAAGAGGCCATTCTTATCACAATTCACACATTTTAGCTACCTTTTATTCTATGAAGTTCCTTTTGACATAAATGCAAACTCTGCTTCTTTTCAGCTTTATGCAAAGCTAAAATGGGAGCCTCTATTTCTAGCCTTGACCAGAAAGTCAGAAAAGAGAATGTGTACTGTATGATTCCAGCATTATTCACCATGAAAATGGTCAAGATGAAGCACTTATTACCAGGAGTGAAATGACATGAGAGAAAATTAGGATTCACTCATTGGTCATATTATATCTCATAGAATACAAATGAAGGTTATTGCCTTGAACACATCATTTTCAAGAGGCAATTATACTCTGGGGAGTGCTAACTACAGCAATCTATTATCACTCCCACTATTTCATTCCAACTTTAGAGAAGTACCTGTTCAGTAGGAACAACTTTAAATGGTATTATCCATTGTGCCCTCAATGCACAAAATTTATTAAATGTAAGACCTGCAAGTCAAAAAGAAAAGAATTTAGAATGAATCATTTTCATGCAAGTGATTATTTGTACATGTTGCCAGAATCGACTACATGGCTGAAAAGCACTTGACAACAGGATTTTCCTTAAGATATTTGCTCCAGAAATTTAGTCTCTTTACAGAGAAAGCTGTTCTTATTTCTCTAACAAATGTGTGTGTGTGTGTGTGTGTGTGTGTGTGTGTGTGTGTGTGTGTGTGCATGTGTGCGTGTGCATGCAAGCACTGAGCTGGGACATTGGAATGTAAAAGGATTAAGTAATTTTTCTTTTCACAGCCTGCACAAAAATCACTCACAACATATGCAGGCACACACACCCATGCTCACCATGCGTGTGCACACATACACATATACAGATACAGCTGTGTGATAAGAAGATACAAAAATACTATAAAACATAGTGTTACAGGACAGGGAAAATAGCAACCACTGGCTGGCAGGTGGATAAACAGCTCGTAAGAATGATATCAAATGTAGACCTTTTAAATTTGAACAGGATTTAATATGCAATGAATAAAATGGAAGGTATAAATAAACAATGGAGATTTCAGGATTAAATGGAAATTAAGTATGGGGTGATTGTCCCAAGAAGAATAGCGAATGCCCTATTCTTAAAGGTTTTAAAATAACAGTAGTCTGAACATATTTGAGCATTTTCCCTAGGCAAGAACCATTAAAGATGTTCAAAGAGGATAAGATAATTAAGAAAAAGTACTCTCACAGAGTATATAAAGGCAATTTGAAAGACAAAACAAAAATCAGAGGGAACAGGACCAGTTAAAGATTTAATATAAGAAAGCTGACAAGAGACACCGAGAAACTACTTGTGGCAGAAACAAGTATGTCACCACACTTATGAGTCTGGAAGGTAAATTAATGGAACCAGATCAATCACAGAAGAGGAATAAACTCATGCATTCGTTTTTCTTGAACCTGTTTTGTATATTAGATGCTTTTCTGTGGCCATGTCACACTAAATATTAAAAGCGTCTTTATCACAACTCACAGCATATGGTCAAACATTTTAAAATGTCTTTTGGTTTTGCATTTAGTTGCAGGTGGAGGGCAGGAAGGAACTAAGGAGTGATAATGATGAGTTTTAATTTTAGGATTGCTAACTGCAGCAAAGGAATAGTAACCTTATATTTTTACACAACTTTGAAATGATACCTGATCATGATTTGGGCTTTAAATTGATTGTTGAATGTGTTCTATATATGACCCCTATACTATATGGCTTCAGTTAACGGCTTAAGAATTTGGAAAACCTAAGCAACCATGGTCTGTAACCTATAAAATGTTTGCTAAGTATCTGCATAAATATGTCATTTGCTTTTGTTCTTTTTACCTTGCAATCACTTTTATGGCAACTATTCTTTTACTGAAAAAAGCTCCTTGAAGATTAACAGTGCAAACCACATTAACTATTGATATCCAGTAAAGACTGAATTTAAATTGATCACAAGCATGAATATTATCTATCAATTTCAACTTCTTCATAACTGAAGTTTTTCAAGTGATTCTAACAAGACGTTTCACCAAGTTGAGTGTCTGTCTCTCTACTTAGGGAATGTCTGTTAATGAATTATTCTTTGAATTAATTTTCTTTCTTTTTATATTGTGATCTCATTTTTAACATAATGTTATTGATGTTAAGGTCCAAAATACTGCATTTTTATCATTTAAAATTGAAAAATCAACAAAATAATATCTAATGTTTATAGTATTTAATATGACTCAATTTTATCTAAATATCTTACCCAATATATTTTAAAACTTAATTTATTCTCTCTTCTGGTTCATTTTGTTAAAATTGTGTCTACATGGTAAGGCCATATGTAGTGAGTAAAATGATGATTTTTGTACTTTTAAAGACAAATAAGTAAATAAGCATGATATATAATTTTCCCCTTTGCAAAACTCCTCTAAAACAGTTCAGTGGGTTTGGAAAATATCTGCTTGCTTAGTTTAACTGTGCCTTGTCCTTAATGAGTGCAGTGATAACAACAATGATAATATCACTGTCCCATGCTTAAAAAACTGGATTAAAACCAACATTGATTTGAGCACTAATATGTTCCAGGCACTAAAGTAGAATAAAAAAAAAAATCTATATTTTCAAAGAATAACCAAGTCTGAAAAGATATAATGGAAGTATTTTTATAAAATACGGTAAAACATAATGGTGATGTTGGTTTTTATTTTACATAATTCTGTTATATATAAAGTAGTATGAAAGATTAGATAGTTCAAGAGGTGAAGGCTAGTTAGTGACACCTGACTTCTTGCCCCCACACTCTTACTGAGGTATTGATGGAATGAGTGGAGGTGTTGGAAATTGCCCTGGAAAGAAGGGGCATTAATCATCAATCCCACAGGGCATTCGAGATGTGGCGATGAGAAGAACAGAGTATAACTCTAAAATAGACTTGCTGGTCCAGACAAGAAATGAATAGCAAATGTTTACAAATGGCCACTGCAGATGTTCATTGGAAGGTCTGAGTTTTTTGCCAGGAAGGAAACAGTGAAGCACCATGTTTCTTAACATGCTAGAGAACCCCCAAAGTACCAACAACTTATCCTTCAGAGTGACATATCACAGTAAGGAATCGACTCACACTATTACCTATGATAAAAAACACTCTGAAAGTTCTACCTAATATGATAAAACAAGAAACAGAAATAATAAGTATATCTTATTTTTATTAGGCACATTGGACAAATATTTAAATCTTAACAATATCACAAGCCTTAGTGGCCCATGAACCCTACATTCACATTATGAAGTGTTTCTCAAAAGCAATCTTGGTATTTAGCTGCACTGGACAAATATACCCGCTGGGAACAATTATAAAACATGATCAAAACAAATAGATATGCAGGCAGACAGACAAAACTGATGACGAATCAAAAGAGGAAGTGCTGCAAAGTATATTCCTTTGAGTTATACCTTTTGTGGCCTATGCTATTACCAGCCTTTTCCCCTGAAGGTACTTTCCAGTTAGGGAGTTAGTGACGATATGTGTAGAGCCCAAACAGAGAGAAGCAGTGTTATTTGGCTGAGAAGACAGTGGTAAGAGTTTGGGTTTGCCAGAGTGGCTAGAAATTGTACAGCACAATCTTAGGGAGGATCACAGAGAGTAGAGCCCCCCTGTCTCTGCTAACATCTCCAAATTGAGGTCTAAGTTTCATGTACTCGAGATCTGAAATACACAGGGATATCAATAGGATGGCATTTAATCTTTAGATTATTTTTGAATCTTCTATCATCTAAGCATATTGTATTTTTCCAGATAAGTGCCCTTCAATGTTGCTCGCATTTATAGCATTTATAGTTTATCCTGAATCTGTGAGACTTTCAGTTTGTTCATACCATCACCTCCCTTTGGGATTTTCTTTTTACTTTTAGTCATTCTGTTGTTTAAGTGGTTTAAATCTGCATTTCCTAATAACTTGAACACCTTATCATATGTATCTTATTGGCCACTTGGGTATCATCTTTTGTGAAATAACTGTTCAATCATTTTGCCTGTTCATCATTTTCTTCTTCATTTCGATACTTCTGTAGGTATATGATATTTGTCATATCTATTATGACATGTACTGTATGAATTAAAATTGCTTTTATGGGGCACCTGGGTGGTTCAGTTAGTAAGCATTCGACTTTGGCTCAGGTCATGATCTCGCAGTATGTGAGTTCCAGCCCCATGTCAGGCTCTGTGCTGACAGCTCAGAGCCTGAAACCTGCATCAGATTCTGTCTCCCTCTCTCTGTCTCTTCTGCCCCTCCCCCACTCATGCTCTGTCTCTGTTTCTCAAAAATAAATGTCAAAAAAATGTTAAAAAAATAAATGTTAAAATTGCCTTTATCAATTTGTAGACACCTTACCAATTTATACTTCAAAATGAATATTTCAGAACAAGAAAATTGTCTAATATAATCATGATAATAATTATAAAATTAAACAAATTTAATAGTATAATTATATTTAACATTAAAACAAAAGTCCCTCTTCAAATATAGCAATTGTTCTAATAAAGAATTTATGATAATATGCCACAAAATCCAGGATTCAATCCAGAGTCACACATTTCCTAAAATAGGTATGTCATTTTAGTCTCTTAAATCCAAAACAGTTCCTGAGACTAGTGGAATTTGACAAACTAATTTTTAAAAGTTTATGAAAATGCAGAAGACCTCAGAAGCCACAGTGGTTTTAAAGAAGAGGAATACAGTTGGGGGACTTAAATGGCTATATTAAAAACTAAGACAATAATGCTTCAACAAGAATTTGGTATAAACATAAGGACAAACAAAAAGATTAGCAAACACATGTACACATAAACAGTCACATGAATTATGCAAAAAGTGGCCATTGGAATTAGATGCAGAAATGATCTTTACAAAAAAAATTAATACTAGAAAAAATCTAGGCCTATATTCACTCCTTGATCTCTACTTTACATGTGGCCCATAATGAATTTCAGTTGGCTTATAAACCTAAACTTGGTACAGAAAACAATGAAGTATCCAGAAAAAAAGCAAAAGATATTACCCTAATGATAATTCAATCATAGGACACAAAAATTAATAGCCTCAAAGGAAGAGATTGGTATACTGAACCAAACTAAAAGTAAGAAACTTTCTTCATTAAAATACACTATGATGGTAATGAAGAAGTGAGCTGAAATTAGGAGAAAATAATTTCAATATCTCTCAAAAAATGACTAGTATGTATAAAAACCTTTATGACATGGCAAGGTAAAGTTACATAGCATTAGTAATATATATGGAGTAACATATATGGAACTAAAAGCATTAGTAAATACATGGAGTAAATGGAACAGTCAAATTCCTGGAGGGAGTGTAACGTTGGTACAATTTCTTTGAAAATGCTTTATGAGTATCTAATAAAGATAAATCTATGCCCACTCGATGATTCAGCAATCCTACTCTTAAAATATACCCAAAGGAAATAAATCCACATGTGACAATAAAATGTGTAAGATTCTTCATAGCACATTTTATATATAATAACGTCCAGTTAGAAGTGCATCAATCATTTATCAATAGAATAAATTGTGGCATACTTAAGCAATGGCATACTGTGTAGCCATTAAAAGAATTAATTCTACATATAACGTCATGGATGAAGTTATCCTGTATAAAATTGAAATACAGAATCCAGACATACTGTGTAATCCCATGCATATAAAATTCAACTACTTGCAAACTTATCAATAGGGATTGGGGTCAGCAAAGCGGTAACCTATGGGAGGTCATTGATTAGGAAAGGCTAAATGAGAGGGTGTCTTCTTGGATGCCAAACATTTTTTATATTGTGATCTTGGTCATATTAACATAGGCAAATAGAAATATAAAATCTCGTTGAGCTGTACAGTTAAGATGTGCATACATCAGTTTGCACATGTACATCTTAAACCAAGTTGGCAACACATACCCATACAAACACAGGCATTCTTTAAAATGTTTTTCTGTTGTTTCAGAATCATTTATGTTTACAGTCACTATTTTGTGACTTGTAATGGGGTTTTTCATAATACTATTTTTATTTGACACAATGTTACACAGCAATTGAAAACTATTTCTGGAAAATCATTCTGGGACATCAAAATATGTTCGCACTTTAATCTTAGGTACACAGCCCAGGTGCCTATGTGGCTCAGTTGGTTAAGCCTCCAACTTTTGATTTTGGCTCAGGTCATGATCTCACAGTTCGTGAGATTGAGTCCCACATTGGGCTCCATGCTGACAGCGTAGATCCTGCTTGGGATTCTCTCTCTCATCTGTCTCTGCCTCTCTCTCTCTCTCTCTTTCTCTCTCTCTCAAAAAAAAAAAAAAAAAATATATATATATATATATATATATATATATATATATATAATCTTAGGTACATAGGCAGAACACCATTTCTAATTTTCAGATATTTACTATATACAAATTTTATGACAAAAAAGAATACCAAAAAAAATTATCTCATTACAACCATAATTATCAGTGAGTTTGGGGGTTATATTTTCTTCTTTGCTTTGTTCATCATTTATAAATTTTCCACTCTCAGTGTACATTTATCCTCTCCTTGCACACTTTAAGAGGAGGAGTGTTATCATTTCACAAAGGAGACCAATTTATTAATGGTCTAGTTTTAAAATTATTTACAATTTTCTAATGGCACTTTTACACTCTCATCCCAAATCGTCACATTTTTTATTACTGCCTTTGACTTAGAACTTAAAGAGTATCAGAGGACACAGAGATAACGGCTAAATGATCCAAGGCAAAGAGAGTAACATTAGCAGGCAAAAGTTGAGGGGCAAATATGTAACACCAATTTCCTGGCATCTCTAAGAGTTATTTTTAAATTTGTGTTTATGCCTCACTGACTTTCTTTCAATTCCTCTAAAGCTTCTAAGAAATGGTCAAAAATAATGTCTATGAAATTAATTCTAAATGTTATTAATTCTCATAGTCAATCACTCTAGCACTGTTGTTTTGAACTTACTGGCACTCTGAATGTCACAGTTTCAGTATATTAAAAAATATTGAAGTATGGTTGACATACAATGTCATATTAGTTTCAGGTATATGACATGGTGATTTGGCAACTCTGTACACTACTCAATAGTCACCGTAAGTCAACATACAACATTATTATAATATTATTGACTGTATTCCTATGCTGTACCTTTCACCTCCATGGCTCACTTATTTCATTTTATAACTGGAAAACTGTACCTCTTAATCTCCTTCAACTATTTTGCCCATTCTTTCCCATCTCCCTTCTGTATTAAGAGACTGCTCATTTGTTTTGTTTTTTTACATGTCACATGTAGGTGAATTCATATGGTATTTGTCTTTCTCTGATTTATTTCACCTCGCATAATACCATCTAGGTCTATCCATGTTGCTGCAAATGGCGAGATTTCATTCTTTTTATGGTTGAATAATATTCCATTATATATGTAGACTACATCTTCTCTATCCATTCATCTATCAATGGCTACTTTTAGAACTAATAAATGAATTCAGTAAAGTTGCAGGATACAAAATTAACACACAGAAATCTGTTGCATTTAAATACACTGATAACAAAGTGTCAGAGAGAGGAATTTCAAAAAATGATCCCATTTAAAACTGCACCAAAAAGAATAAAATACCTAAGAATAAATTTAACCAAGGAAGTGAAAACCCTATATTCTGAAAACTAAGACACTGATGAAAGAAATTGAACATGGCACAAATACGATATACCATGCTCATGAATTAGAAGAATGAATGTCATTAAAATGTCCATACTACCCAAAGCAATCTACAGATTCAATGCAATCCCTCTCAAAATACCAATATCATTTTTCACAGAACTAGAATAAATAATCCTAAAATTTGTATGGAACCACCAAAGACTTCAAATAGCCAAAGCAGTCTTGAGAAAGGACAAGGCTGGAGGTATCACAATCCCAGATTTCAAGATATACTAAAAAGCTATAGTATTCACAACAGTATGGTACAGGCACAAAAGCAGACATATAGATCAGTAGAACAGGATAGACAGCCCAGAAATAAATCCATGCTTAAATGGTCAACTAATCTATGACAAGAGACAAAAATAATACAATGGAAAAAAAGAAAAGTCTTTTCAATAAATGGTGTTGGGAAAACTGAAAAGCTACATGCAAAAGAATGAAAGGGGGCACTTTCTTACACCATACACAAAAATAAACTCGAATTGATTAAAGACCTAAATGTGAGACCTGAAACCATAAACAGCACGGGCCAGTAAATACTTGACCTTTGGCCTTAGCAATATATTTATGTATATTTCTCTTTAGGCAAGGGAAACAAAAGCAAAAATAAACTATTGGGAGTACACCAAAAAAATAAATAGGTAAGTACATAAGTAAGTAAGTAACTTTTTTGACTAAAGCATTTTTTGTGTATTCCTCCCATAAGCACTAACCAGACAAGGCACTTTGTGGAATAGGGGCTAGGCAATGTCTAAGGGCATGTCTACCCTTCTCATCTCTGTCCCTATCTTTCGTCTCTTGGTCAAAGATTTTAACTTTCAATTTAATCTTCCAATTTATCACCAACAAAGCAAGTTCTTTGCTAATATTAGCCTAATAGAACTAGGAAGAAGAAAAATGAAATTTTTCTAGTACCTCAGGTTTATATAATTTGAAGATACTGAAGTTTCCTGACTTACTTTAGAGGAGTTATTATGAGAATTTATGGGAAATAGTAGTGACATAACTTTGTATTTATGATATTTTATATTTCATTGTATTCCTAATATCCATTTTATAATAAATATTCACCATTGTTTTGTTCACATTAATTTTGAAGTAAAATATATATATTCATTTATGTGAAAAATACTTGCTAAATTTAGCTCATTGTAAATTAGAAATTAAACTTATAAAAAATATATTTAATGACAAATTTTGGGAAAATGGAATATACTTTATGATTTTTGTTGTATATTATAAAACTGATTTCATAACATGTTTAAACAAATACTTATTTGTCTGTGGTTTGACCAAGACACTTATTTTTTCATATACACATAAAAAATGACTTCACTTACTTGAAGTGAAGATTTTTTTTTTGACAGTTTAAGACATGCTTTATTGAGGTAAGCATAGAAAAGTCAATAAAACTTTTTATTCAGAGATTCGTAAATGTAAAGCTTTTGTCAGTAACCTAGTGTTTTGGGCCTTTAAAGATATTGAATGTTGCATTTTTATTATTATTAAAATGAAATATACTACAGCAACTACAAAGAATGATTTTCTAAGCAAGTAAGAACTTAAAAATGTGTTGCAAGTAAGAACTTAAAAATGTGTTTTTAAAACATACATTAACATAATTACTGGAAATATTGTTTTTTTTTTCCCTAAAAGTTTATTATCCTTTAATTTATTAAATATAGTGACTGAATTTCAACAGTGGTTGACAGATGAAGAAACAACACACCCAGGGGCACCCGGGTGGCTCAGTCAGTTAAGTGTCCAACTTCGGCTCAGGTCATGATTTCGTGGTTTCTGAGTTTGAGCCCAGTGGCAGGCTCTGTGCTGACAGCTCAGAGCCTGGAACCTGCTTCAGATTCTGTGTCTCCTCCTCTCTCTGCCCCTCCTCTGCTCATGCTCTTCTCTCTCTGTTTCTCAATAATAAATACATGTTAAATGTTTTTTTTAAAAAAAAGAAAAATGAAAAGAAAAGAAAATAAGAGAAAAGAAAAGAAAATAAGAGAAAAGAAAAGAAAAGAGAAGAAAAGAAACAACACACCCAGAAAAAGTGGTGGATATAAAGAACAGTGGTGGATATAAAGACTTCTGCCTTGTCACTGCCATTATTGCTGTATAGTGTTAGGACTTACTATTACTTAATGACTTAATATTATCTAATGACTTAATGTTCTCTTCAAGCAATTTGCTTCATTCTTATCATATTGACAATACTATTCCAATTAACAATCCTAAAATAGTTATTTACAGCAGAAAATTAAAATTTATTATGTGATATTCTTAGGGCCTTTTATAAGAATGCCCAGCCCCTTCTTCAGTTCCTTCTACTGTGGAAAAGAAAAATTATTCAAGAAAAGAAAATGAAATAAAATAGTTTTTTCCTTTTTAAAATGTTTATTTATTTTGAGTGAGGGAGAGAGAGTGAGAGAGTGAAGCAGAGGCAGAAAGAGAGAGAATCCTAAGCAGGCTGCATGCTATCGTCACAGAACCCAATGCATACTCGATCTCACAAACCATGTTATCATGACCTAAGCCGAAATCAAAAGTTGTACACTTAACTGACTGAGCTACCCAAGTGCCCTAGAATAAAATAACTTTTAATCTATATGCTCTGAATTATATTTTCATCACTGACTTTGTCTCATAGGGCTTCATTTTATACATACATTCAATCATAAGACATTTATTTAAAGGAAACACAAGTTTTAAGAAGGGAATAATACATAGAAATTGATTTTAGTCATGGAACATAACTTGTGTGGGAACAACACTCTTCTTGAAATAATTAACTGTTTACAAATTAGTTAAAAAACAACAAAAAAACCAAAAAACTAAAAATACAAAACACTTTATAAAGGTAGTAGATAAGAACCAGGAGCAAAAATTCAGAGGCTTACTAGCAAATAGAGAATAAAGTGATTTCCACATTAACCCCTTTTTTTCTTGCAAGTATACCACATTTCATATGTCATGAAGAAGACAGGGTTCAAGCAGAAATCAGCAGTCTTTATGATGAGGCATCGGAGGTCAGGATTCAGGGACATCATAATGGCTAAAAATTGAGAGAAGAAATCCAGGAATAGAGGAAGCCACAGAAGAGAGAGCCCTAAACCTTGAACATACATTGCATGTAACATGTAGCTGACTTCTAAACTGACCATGTACAGACTAAGACTCCAAGGAATCCAGAGAAAAGGAACAGTCTGAAGATTAACTAAGCAGAGAGGTTAGCCATTCCAGCTACTAGGAATGAAGAGTTTAAGATTAAAGCTCCTTGTAGGTAAATGTATTTGGTGAACACTTTGAGATTTCCAGTAAAACAGCAGAAAAGTGATAACTTAGGAGCCAGGAAGATGTGCTAGGATTTAGGGTTATACCACAGGGCTAAGGGAATAAACAAAATAGTCTTCCTTGAAAATCCTAAAAGCCTACATACAATCAAAGTAGAATCCCATAATTTCACTTCCTTCTGGGACAAAAGTCAACATTCTTCAGAGGAAGAAAACAAAATCCAGAATCTCCACAGTATGTTACCCTTAATACCCAGTATGTAATCTAAATTTTGTAGAGATTTAACAAGCAGAAAAATACAGCAAAACAGAATAGTCAATAGAAATAGATGAAAATAAGACTCAGGTGTTAAATTTAACAGGCAAAGACTTTAAATATAGCTATCATAAGTATATTAAAGAATGTTTATGGCATACTAAAATAATGGACATAATATATTAGGGATTTCATAAATTATATGCAAAATCAAACAGAAAAGAAAACGTAGAACTGGAAATTATAGCTTCTGTAATAAAAATGTGCAACAGTGGTGTGGACACAGAAACAAAATAAACAATATATTTGATGACACCAAAAATAAATGATCCATATTAAAGCACCAATATAAAAATATATTGACACAGATATAAAAATATAGAACACAGTCTCAGTGATGTATGGGACAATGTACAATGCTCTAATATACTTGTATTTGGAGTTCTCCTCCTCCAAAGAAGAGAGAGCAGGCCATAAAAATACAAATAAGCATACAATTTAAAAATTGGATGAAAAAGGACACACTGGTCTAAGAAGGCCAGTGAGTCCCAAACAGGTTAAACAAAACACATCTAGGTATCAAAGTACAACCCCTGTTGAAACAGACAGTCAGAGAGCTGAGGACACAGACCTTTAAAAGCAACCAGAGACAAATACACATGACATACATGCATTACTACCAAAAGTAATGAAATCCACAATGCAATGTAGCAAAAATTTTAAGTACAAAAAGAAAAAAAAACAGGTAAATCTATATTTCTACATTCAATTAAAATATTTTTCTTTTTAGGGGTGCCTGGGTAGCTCAGTTGGTTAAGTGTCCTACCTTTGATTTCAGCTCAGGTCATGATCTCAAGGTTCATGGGATCAAGCCCCATGTTGGACTCCTTGCTGATAGTAAGGAGCCTGCTTGGGATTCTCTCTTCCTCTCTCTCTTCCCCTCCCCTGCTTGCCCTCTCTTTTTCTCTCTCTCTCAAAATAAATAAACTTAAAAAAATAAAAAGTAAAACAAGTATTTTTTTTTCTTTTTCTTGTTTGTTTCACGTTTTTTTTTTTAATTCTACTAATTTAACATCTAGTGTAATATTGGTTTCAGGAGAATTTAGTGACTCATCACTCACATATAATACCCAGTGCTGATCACAAGTGCCTTCCTTAATAGCTATCACCCATGTCGCCCACCTCCCCTTGAGCCACCCTCAGTTTGTTATCTATAGTTAAAAGTCTCTTATAGTTTGTTTCCCTCTCTTTTTTTCTCTTCCCCTATGTTCATCTGTTTTCTTTCTTGGATTCCACATATGACTGAAATCATATGGTATTGGTCTTTCCCTGACTGACTTGTTTCACTTAGTACAATATACTCTAGATCCATCCATGTTGTTGCAAATGGCAAGATTTCATTCTTTTTGATGGCTGAATAATATTCCATTGTATATATCTACCACATCTTCTTTATCCATTCATCACTTGTGAAATAATGATATTTTCAGATTAAAAAAAACAAAAAAATTGTTTCCATCAGATACAAACTACAATTAATGTTAAAGGAAATCTTCAGGTTGAAAGAAAATGATAGTACACAGAAATTCAGATCAATATGAAAGAATAAAAAGCACTGACTGGAAATGGTAACTACATAAGTAAATATAACACAACATAATGTAACATAGTGTAACATAAGATTGTGTTTTTTAAAATTTTTAATAAATAATGGAATGCTTAAATAATAAAGTATTAGCAACACAGGGTGCAATTTATAATATATACAGAGAGAAAATATCTGACAAATATAGACTAAAACCCTACAGAGGAAATAAAATCATACTGTTGTAAGATGATTGCACTGCATGCTAAAAATATATAATATTTATTTGATTTATATTATAGTAGGTTAAGGAGACCAAATTTAGACATTTAAGAAAACACTCAGTTGACCCAAAATATGGTAGGAAAGCAAAAACCAAGGTAGAAAGAATAAATGGAACAAATGAAAACAAGAAAATGATACACTTAGATCCAATTATGTCAATGATTACATTGTTTATGAGTGGACTTAACACTAATTAAATGTTAAGGATTGTCAGATTGGATAGAAAAGCACAAACCACTTCTGAGATGTTTACAAGAGCTGTTTTTTATATTAAATTGTACAGAAGGGCTGAAAGCAAAATGATGTAAGTGATCAACCATACAAATATTATCATAAATGAATTGGTGTGGCAAGTTTGTACCAGGCAAAGTAAACTTCAAGCAAGTAGTATTATGAAGGATGCAGGGTGATATTTCATAATAATAGAGCATCAATTAATCAGAAACCTAAGAGATAATTGGCCATGCATCTGATAATTGCATAAAAACAAATAAAGAATATTTGACAGAGGTAAAGAGAGAAATTAAAATATTGAACTTTTTAATATTCTTCTCACAGTAAGAATTGGAATAAGGAGACACAAAACTTTTAACCATAGAGAACTGAATAATACTATCATCAAGCTTATATAAGATTGCAAAATACTGTACCCAGTAGGTATGCAATAATTCCTTTTAAATATAGAAGACACATTTACGAAAATAGTTTTTAAATTGCATTTTTTAAAACCATTAATATGCAATAGCGATGTATCCTATTGTATTTGTAGAGTAAGATCAATAGAACATAAATGTGGGGCAATGTTTTAATTTTTCAAGAAAAGCTTTTGTTATAGTAACCATTAAAGGAGCTGAAACTTTCACAAAATGGCCACATACAAATATATCCCTCCCCATTGTAGGAAGAAGAAAGGCCTTTTTTCCTCTTAGATTTGCCAATACATTTATTTATTGATCTTGAACTCACTTTTGTGTTTCTGTCTGTTAGCGTATAGTTCTGAGTATGATGATTTATTGTAATAGCATCCCTAAAACATTCTGGCTGTGAAACAGGATACTTACTGAGGGAGTTCCACTAAATGTATATTCAGTGGCATATCTAGAGTGGCCTCATTTACTTTATGAAGTCAGTGCAAAAAAGGCTGAACATCTTTTAGGATATTGTCCTAATTCCTTTTCCATGAACAATACCACAATAGCTATAAGACTATTAGTATGAGTCATTAGAATTTACTGTGGACACATTACAAAAAGTTTGCACAAGCAAAGTTTGAATATTTTGTTAAAATCTGGTAAAAAAAATAGTCTACGTTCATGGGAATAGGGAAATATGGCAGTCCTAAATTAACAAAGAAACAAATATGCATACGTTATTAACTTGGAGGGTGATTCTAGTGCTAAATTAGGCTAGGTAGAATTTAGCTATTAGGAATTCAGTCTAGTAGATAAGGAAAAAAGTATTTTCCTTCATCTAAATTGAAACTTCTATCAGGTATTTCTCCAACAGGCCAGCAATAATAGCATTTTGCTTATTATAGATAGAGACTATTTTATTTACAACAAATTATTTCTATCTATTTCTAAGATAGAGACCAGTGCATCTTATTTACTGTTAGTTTAGGATTCAGTCTTGGTGTCCTGCATTGTAGGTGTTCAGTTTCTAAAACTAATTGAATAATAATACACAGGGTTAAGATCCACATTAACATAGTCATAACTTTGCAAATAAATATCTTCATTTGTAAAATAACTTTGTTATTCTTTTAATTTGTAAAAAAAACTTTACAAATAAACACACTAATGCCTTACATTGGCATATTTTTGGAAGATAAACATCATAAATTTTCTGAAATGCAACTGACTAATGCATACCCAGAGCTTTAAAATCCATTCATATCTATTACTCTTGGAATTCTACTTTCAGTAATAAAGTAATCTAGTAAGTGTAATTTAAAATACACTCAAAGTTATTAGCTACCAAATTTTCATCACAGAAATGTGTGTGTGTGTGTGTGTGTGTGTGTGTAATACCAGTCTAAATAGAAATTTCAGAAAACACATAAATTTAATTTAATTAAAAATTATATGTATGATATTATATGGCAAATACTGAAATTTTAACAATGTGCAGAAACACAGAATTAACTGAGAAAGACAAATTAAAATATATGTAAGTAATATGAAATCAACAGTGCTAAAATATGTAACTGGAAATAAGCAGAAATATGTAAACTTTTAACCTTATCTTCATAGTGTGATTATAGTTATCTTTGAGATCTTTTACATTAACTTTTAATTTTATGGACCTAGTTTTTTGTAAGGAACACTAATAACTTTTATTAAAATAATAACACTTATTATTAAATGATGCTTGTGCTTAAATATTTTTTCACAGTCCTCCCTCTAGACCTTCCTAGAGTTTCTACTACTTCTTAAGTTTCTTTGTTTTGTTTGTTTGTTTTTTAAACACCGATGAATATGTAAGCGTGGATGTGATCTTTTGCAAGTTTGGCAATAGAGGAAGAGACTGTTAAAATATTAGAAATATTTCACAGGCACTGAAGTTGGTGGAAGATGTCAGGGAAAATCACACATATATTTGGTAATCGTACTAATAAACATTTCTACCATACTCTAATATTTTAAATGGTTTAACAGTTACTATATTCCAGGGGGAAAAAAAGTTTAGTTAAATTTTAAATGCAAATTTTTCTAGAAGTAGTTATGTTTCCTTAATCAGTCAGAATTTGTTTCATCTTATCTTTTAATTCTTAATGCCTGTTTGAATTACCTGTATTCAGGGCAAAGAAATTGTTGGAATGCAAATGATTCTAAAGTGTGTGCTGTTTTGGCATAGAGCAAAATGAAAGGGTTGCAGCTGCAATTAGGGGCTTCAAGGATAATGGAAATACAGGAAAGGAATTGACTTTTTGCAAAATGTGCCAGGAAAAATGAGACATATTTATTTTAAACCTTCTCTGCTGTTTCTATGTTTCAAAGTGCCAGTCTCTCAGGATCCAGAGTAATAAGTGCTTAATAAAGATAGCAACTGAATATTAATTTTGAGTAAATAAATATATTTTGTCAAACATTTTGGGGAAGAAAAAAATGAAATCAAACACAGATTGAAAGCCCAAAGGCCACAGATTCTAGATGGTAAAATATTAGACCAGAATAATTTAAATTATGCCTTGAATAAGATTTTGATAGGTGGTTAAATTTTGATAGGAAATTCTAGCCAAGAAGAATGGGGATGGGCTTTATATAAGAGGATGCCGTTGAGATAGGACTTAAAGCAAGGAGAAGAGATGAAATTATGAAAAAGCAGGTTAGATACTCCCTGTAAAAGTGCCTGTGACCATGATAAAATAGAAGTGAAGCCTATGGAAGAGGAAAGGTTTCACTTTGTCTAGAACTAAAGCCATATTATACTGTTGTGGGAACATAGAATACGGGCTGGAATGTACAATGATATCGAATACTTTGAATCTACTTAAGTCAATTTTTCTATAGATATTTTGTCCAAGAGGTTGGTATCATTCAAGAAACAGTGTGTAATGGGTTTTTAGGAATTAAAAAAAAAATAATGAAGTCAAGTAAAAACTCATTAGGTGTGCTAATGCAGTGGTTCGGGGAAGTGATAATGCAGTGCAAGCGATGAGGGGCTTGACAGTAAGAATTAAATACTAGCATTCTAGTACAAAAGCAGAGTTTTAGAGATCTCAGTGTGAAATAAGCCATTGTAGACTTTCCAGAGAACCTAGCCTTAATGCTTAATATTTTTCTCATGTGTTTTTAGTTTTAAACAACTAACCTATAAAGAGAATTTTGGGATACAATGTGCCCATAAATCTGAAACAGCTGCTACATGTACCGCACCATAGTAAAGCTTTACAAAGATAATTTATTTAGATGCTGAAAAACACTATAATACACTATAAAAATTTATCAAACATCCTTCAGGAACTTTGAGACTTTATTTCTGTTTCTGTACACATCAAAGTGCCATTTTCTGAAAGCCTAAGAGAAAATTGCCTATCCAAGTACATTATTTTATGTATGCTTTGGGGGGATATCAATATTTAGTGCATATGTCAATATCTGTAAGTGTAAAGGAGAGTCATCCCACAGTTTCATTACTCAATCTGATATAAACCACACTCCCATCCATTTTCCAGTTGGTACCTGTGTTTTCCACTGTTTTAGTAAGAAGTAAATTGTATCCAGTTGTAACCAAGAGCTTGATAAATGTTAAAATCCCATTCCAATTTGAGATTCTGATTATACTGATGGTAATTTTGGCTATGGTATAGTAAAAGGTTTTGAATTAAAACATAAAAACATATAGAGCTAACTCGGTAAAAATATGTTGTATTTAAATGGTGACTGGTTATAGGCATTTCCATAGCACAGTATTGATTGCTGTGAGCAAAGCAAATGCTTTGAATTAAAGTGTAATGGTCGGTTAAGCTGATATTTCAATTATTTTATAAATACCAGTGTTTTCTTTCAGAAGGAATAAACACTATACTTGTAAGTTTGGTATCTCTCCAAGTAATAAATGTGTTTTAATCAGATATTAAATATAAATTCTCAATAATAGGCATGTGATCTATTAATTATTAATTCATGACAACTAGGGATTCCTCAGGATCTCGACCTATTGTGTAAGAAAGCAAGTGCATATGAAGTTTCTCTAACAGAGTTGTAGGAGCCTTTGCTATACTTCTTGTTAAATTTATTTAAATTCTTCTCTTGAGCAGTATTACTCTTTTGCTTAAGTAAACAGCCACATGCTTCTATTCAAATTACGGGGAAGCTACATGGCGATTGTCATAACTTTGTAATCCTCTTAAGTAAGAACCAAAAATTTCCCTCATTACAGAAAACAGAATTAATATATCTGATAGCATCCATCAAAAATGAGCAACCAAACTTCAGACTGAATTATTGTGGAAAACGAAAATTACTCTTAATTTTATTTTTATTTTTCATTTCTTTAAAAATTTTAAATCCAGTATAGTTAACATACAAAAACTACTCTTAATTTTAACATTCCTCACTTTTCTGTCCTGTCTTGCAAAAAATACGAAATGACATACAGAAATATCCCCTTATTTTTCCTTTTAAAAATATCATTGTGATTCTTTTTTTTTTGCTCCTCCAGTCCATCCTAACAATGAAAGCAAACCAAGCATCCCAGACTTGTGCTCCACCAATAATGAACTAGTACAAAAGCTTTCAACAGGGTTCAGCTTCCATGCTGTATATAAAACAACTCAGCATGGAATTCTGAGCCTTTGACAGTAGTAGTCTAACTTCATCCTGCTAAGCTATTCTGTGTGTGTGTGTGTGTGTGTGTGTGCATGTGCACACAAGTGTTTCACATGCATATCATGCCATGTGCAATCCCACCTCCTTGGATTTATCCACATGCAAATTTTGTTAAATTTTTACTATCCCTTCTTATACACAAATGCAGTCCCATCCGCAATCCTAGAAAACATCAGAATTTTAAAGTTAAAGAGATCTTAATAACAATTTAACCTAACAAGAATTTGAGGTTTGGAAAGTTTAGTTAATTTCTAAATTGTATGTGATTACTAAATTGCAAAACCAGGACTGACCCTTGTAAGTTGCATGTTTATGTGCATGTACAAGTATATTTTGTTACATTTTACTGCTACTATTTTCTTACTTGTTTTAAAACTTCTTCATTTAAATTCAGGATCAAACCCTAAATTTTTCATCCAAGGATTATATATCCTTCCAACTTTATACAATTTTTTGTCACCTATAAATTACAATAGGCCTTAATATTGTCTGCAATGCCAAGCCTCTGCAAAACTAGGAAAAAATACGAAAATTTCTTTGCATTAGAGGCTACATTATTCTTTTTGAATCACAGTACACGGTAAATATGGTAGGCCTTTACATCACATGGAGGTTGCCACGGTAGTGGATCCCAGAAGACTAGGCAAACAGAGCAATGTGGTCAAAAAGACCATCTGTTTGGTGTTCATGTGTTTGACCAAGTTGAGTCCTAAATGAAGGACTCAAGTTTGACCAAGTAGAGTCCTAGCTAGGCTCTGCATATGCAAATGAATAATAATGTTGAAAGCCAAGAGAACAGGTTAGGAGTTCACAGACCCTTAAGAAGTTAATGAAAGTAAACAGTAGTTGGAAGCCTACTTTTATAGTGAACTCCATATATGGTGCATGGCATATCTAAGAAAAGGCCCTATTTCAAAACAGAGAAATCATTTTGTTTTCGAAAAAGTAATGAGTGTTTTATTTTGTTGAAGCTTCTCTTTCGTATATATATTGCTTTCCAAATATAATATAAAAATAGTTGACATAACCTTTTGGTTTGATTATCTTCATTTGACAAAAATTCTTATTATTATAATCGGTTTTCTACCTTTGGCTCATAATCTGGTTGTCAAGGATAAATAGCCAGTAAAAAATTGAACACCTTAACTTGTGTATGGCTTAAAAAAACAGGTTATTGTCCAAAGACAAGTGATCAAATATTTTATGAAAACTAATTAAATAAAACTATGCACACATTTTAGTAACTATTTTTGACAGATTACAGAACTAATTAAAAAAAAGCAGGATGGTACAAAAAGTTCTAAACCATAGTGCATATTTTAAAATGTCGGTGCAGTAATGGTGTCTGTTAATCAATGCACACATAATTTTTAGAAGGAAGCATCTTTGTTTACAGCTAAAAATAAATGCTTGTAGTGGAGCCTTGATTGCCTTACGATTGAGCAGCTCTTTTTATCTGTAGCTATTCTTCTGCATCTGTGAATCTCCAAGGATGAAACCCTCTATGTAAGACCTTGCGAACTGAATGTGCCCTTTATACACTGCCTTAGAAAAAGAATCATAAGGCAATTTCAAGTCCTTAGACACAAACATTTGTCAGTTGAACTTGAAATATCCTGATGTTAGTTATTAACTATGGTGTGAGAAGTGATGTTAAATGAGGGATGCTGGGGGATGCCCTATGACTAACCTGAGGAGAAATAAGAGGGGAAAAAAAAAAAGAATCAGCAAGTGAACTATATGGGGCAAAATGAGTGTGACCTGTGGAACCAGGGGAGGAGGTATCAAAAGAAGAGGAAATAATAGGCTTCTGATAAAAGAAGCTGCAGTTGAAAAAATACACTGCCACACACACACACACACACACACACACACACACACACACTGAAAAATTAGATCAAGATTTTGGCAATTTCACAGAATAAATGTGTTTCTAGTTTAAAAGCAATATAGGCATGACTTTTGTGATATCAGATGCTTTTTATGTTTTTATTTTTGGCCCATTCTATCTTATCTGCCTCGTGTTGCTAGTAACTCAAAAAATACTGTGCCCATCACAGTCATTTCTAGTATCATGTGCAAAGAATCAAGAAAAAAAAGTATGTGATTTATGAGCAATGTTAGTATTCATCATTGTTTATTTTGTTTTATTTTTAGAATTTGAAAGTATCTCAGCATTAGGCACATATCTGGAATAATCCAATAAACAAAGGATTTGTCTTGCATGTAGAATGGTATGAGTGAGATTGGTAGATATTAGATAAATAGAAAATTCTGGATGTTGGAACGATCATGTCATCTATTTTGAGGAAGACAGAAAAGAGGAAGAGAAAGTTTACGAGTCTATTTTCTCAAAGTTGAATATAAGAAGGAGAGTTACGTATTCTCTATCGCGGTTTGTTCCAGACTGCTAATGAGCCACTATTGCTGTTAGGATGGTTTTAACCTTCCCGAAGGTACTGCCTTCTTTCTACTTCTGTTTTCTTTCTCCTTCTCCTTGAGCCCTTTGGTCTGGGTTACAGGCGAGAAGTCGTTCAATTTGACTGATATTAAGAAACAGACTACCGAGAGAGAAGTATTTATACTTATTTACTTCTCATACACAGCAGACTATTCTTAATTATGATAAATTGTTTATTAGTAGTCACCAATATATTTTAGTAATTTTTGGTATACTATAATTGCATTTTGTTTTGCCTCACATAGCACACTAAGTTATTCTTTATCTGATGCTTTAAATTAAATTTCGAAGAATGTTTTTAAAACATTTTAGATGCACATCCATAAATATATAAATATAAATCATATATTGCTGATTAATAATGCTATGGACACTGACCTACATTTAGCTACCTGAGTAAATCACATTACCCATACTACCCTACTGAAAACATTTGCCATATTATGCCTTCTGCACATCATAATTAGTCAAATATTGTAAAATAATCATTAATAATATGGGAAGTTGCTGTAAAAAGTAAATAAATTGCCATCACTTTCAGCTTCTAGATTTATCACATAAAAATTCTTACCTTGCCAACATACTGTGTGTCTGTACCTGTGTACTCTTCCAACAAGAAGAACTGATTCCACATCCAGCCACGCTTGGTACGATGTAACATTTTACTATCATCTTTTGTCAGATCCACAACCCTTTTGCTTGGCAAATCCCTACTAGCTTTTTCTTCTAATGGAATAGCATCAACTGTATGAAACATATAGGTCCAGATGAATAGTGATAGGCAATAGTATGTCCTCATTATAAGCAGCTTCAGTAGGATATCAAATTCAATGTACTGTCCAATTCCCCTGAGGAGTAGAGAGAGAAAAATGGCTTATTAGGTTGTGTTTCATTTTCACATAACCTGTAAGCTATAAAACTTTTCTAAATATTAAGATTTTATAAATAATATATATATACATTATTTTTCCATGTTACATCAGTGAACTTATCATTAAACATATCACATCATATAGCTCACATATCATATAGTGAGGTGAGGAGACGTGTAGCACAAATAAACTAAACAGAAATTTAACAGGTGACTTTAATATCACTATATTGCAGCATATAAATGAGAACATATTTGTAATTTAAAATACCAAGTATTTGAAAAAAAATTAAGCTCTACCATATACCAAAGATCATACTGAATGTTCCTGAGTCTTAAAGACTAATAAAAACTAGTGTATTTATTAATATATACATATATATGAGCTTATATACCTTTAGTAACACTGTTTTCAGTGCACAAGCTATCAACTTTTACAGTGTTTCTTCTCCTCCACCTTTTCCTTTTCCTTCTCCTCTTCCTCCTCTTCATCTTCTTCCTCCTTGTTCTTCTGTACCATGATAAGGTATTTCCTCAAGGAAAACTAACTTGTACCAAATACACTTTGGATTGTGTCCTGCAATTCGTAACACCATACTATGTTGATCCTTTACAATTGATAACTGTATTTTTCCTGACAGTCAGTTGAATAACTCACTCAAATTTACTTGAGGCTGAAAAGAGCATGCTCTAAATGGACACACTTTACCTGATAATTAAAAACAACAACACATATTTATTTCCTAAAATAATAGGAAAAATGAGCGCACAAAATTGATGTGGTAAAATTCGATATGGGGGTCTTAGCTATGAGATAACTTGATCGAGAATTTTGCAACACTGTCTCTCTGTTGATATGGTAAGTTGAATTTTCTTGAAGCGAAAAAAAACACTAGTTCATTTGGTATTTCAGAATTAATTTTGTTTATTAGCAAAACAAATTGGTTTCATTTGGAAACATTCAGAAGATGTGAAATCCTAATAATGCTGCTGCTGATGGTAATGATATTGGTGAGCGATAGAAACCCATCTCAAACTAATGTAGGCAAAGGAAGAATTCACTGGAATATAAAATCAAACTAAATGGGGAAAGGAAGAAATGAAAGGAGCAAAGAAGCAATTGGGCCTTTCCTGCTCATGAAAACAGGAATCAGGGGGCGTGGGTACTTTAATACTATTCTCTCTTAATCACTCCTCTCTCCTCTCTTGCTTTCAACTAAGCCTCCTCGACCTGATGGCATATAGGAATATATAAAGTTCAGATTTAACATCTTCCAATCCAGAAAGAAACTGACAGGGTTTTCTAATTTGAGTTTGAAAAATTGTGGGAATGGACTCTAATTTACCTGGCTTAGCCCAGATGCCCAACACTGGACCGTAAGTCTCTGGAGTCAGTTGTTGTTATCAAGGCATAAAGGTCAAACATGTGCCTCTAACTTGGCTTTTCCATTATTATCTGTGAGATTTGGTGATATTTACTTGGTCTCAACTACTTACTCCTAGAAAGGTAGAATAATTATTACCTGACTCACAAAACATTGTTATTAATTTTATTTTAAACCTTTAGGAATACAAAGTAATACTTATTTGTATCACAAAAATTTATTTTATTTCTACAACAATGTATACCCATGAGAAAACTGCATGTGAAGAATTTAAGTAATCTGGCAAATGCACAAGTAGTAAGTATTGGAACTAGATACACAGCCTTAAACAATGTTTTACAAAAGATAATATATGTAAAGAAGTTAGCATAGTGCTAGCATACAAATTGTCAACATGTTAATGCCATCATCATCATCATCATCATCATCATCCATGGTTGCTTCCACTATAGTCATAGTCATATATCAGATAAGGAATGGTGATTGGCAGATAATGGTACGGATGCTTGCTATGGTCCACAGCTATTGGCTCTGTCCAGCACACATGTACTCTAATTTCCATACCTATTATTTTAAAAAACTTCTTACTTAACAAAATACACATATATAATCACAAATCCTCACACTGCAAAATGAGAGAAATTAAAATCCATTACTTTTTGACTCTGAAATCTCAGGTACTTGTCTTTCTTAGTACTTTATGTGGCTATTCGTCATCCTGTAAACTACAGAAAATTGGTAAATTTAACCACAACAGGCGTAAAACTCTGAAATAAATATCAGAACACTACAGTGTCAAAAAGTGCTTAGAAAAAGTGCAATGGAAAAGTACCATCTGGTGGCCACTAGCTCAGAACATGCCCTGCATGGTTTGAACAGTGTGGTGCAGTAGGAAATGAGCAGCCGAAGGATCTCAAGAACAGCTGGTGTCTCACTTTGATAAAATACGACAAATTCCTTAGTTGACCACACTGGCCACCTGTTTTCCCCCCAGTGGGAAATCTCTTTTCACCATCATTTTTACTGACCACTCTTGCAAGAGAAATTAGAGAGCATTCTTCATTTCCTGTGGTCTGTTCTAACTGTGATGCCCACTTTAGATGGAAATAAGCGTTTAAGCAGAAAAGTTAAGTTGTATTTGGTGGAGCCAGAGACTTAGGCAGAGGCCAGGATCCCATAGGTCTTTTATAAGCTAGAGTAAAAAAAAATGCATTCATTTTCAGTGCAATGGAAATCAGTTGGAAGATTTTTAACATGAAATGGTTAGAAAAGATCAATCTGGCTGCAGAGTGGAAAGTAGGTTAGAGGGTAAGCAAGAAATTTGGTTAAGGGGGAGATCAGTTAGAGTCTATCTCTCAAGTTAAGAAAAAGATGGCAGTAGCATATGGAGAAGTGGTTTCCAGTGGACACTGACACTGTGCTCAGGTTCCCTTCATTCTTTAATATGGACACACACACACACACACACACACACATGCATACACACCACATGCACTAAAATTTTTTCAGGCTTTTGCCTCTAATGACCTGCACCTGCAACTCTCTTTGGAGGACTTCCTTTGGCTACTGGAACCACTCTGCTCACACACACAGGGTGCCTAAAGTTCCTACAAGTTTACAATCATCTCCCATGAAATCCCTGAGCCATTGTCTAACAGGTGCAAAAATGTGGAAATTCACACTTTATTTACATCCCAGAGTTCCCCTACAGACTCATGCTAGGCTGAAACTTTGAAATCACACCCTGTTTGGATTCTGTTTTCCCATGCTCTTTCTCACTTTCTGACCTGGAAGCAATTTGTTAACCAATCAATTGTATACTAATCCTTGCTTCAGGATCCAACTCTGGAGAAATGGACCTAAGGCATGAATACAATCCAAGTATTGACACGTCAATAAGAGTAGATGCTACCTGCTTATGTTCTAAATATTGAAGGTGAAAAAAGATACATAAAGTATAGCTTTTAGATTATTAGTTTGTGTGTTGAGTAAATTATTGTGCCATTTTTGTGGTGTCGCTTATAGCAGGGACACCTCTTATAAAAGATGATCTATTAGGAAAATGAAGAATCAAGTTTTTTTCTTATTTTTGGCCACTTTTATACTGGTACTATTACTAACATATTAACCATAGGAAGCAAAATGATTCGCTGTCCTACTAATTCAATGTATATATTTATGACAACTCGTTAAAATGAGTTCTTCCATAATCCCTTATATTATGATGAGGAAACTGAGGCACAGAGAGGTTAATTGGCTTGCCCAAGTTTATATAAGCAGACCCAGGAGAACTGAGAATTAAATCCAGGTACCCCCTTGCCTTGGGCTGCACTGCTCCAGAAATAGCCTCCTGACATCTGTGAGGCTGGCAACCAACATTTATCTTAACGTACATTCTGTGTTCTAGACACTATTCTGAGTCTTTTTTCAAGCATCGTTTCTTTAACTCCCATCACAGAAATATTACCAGGAAGGGATGTCACATTGGACAAAGGGGCAAACTGAGGCTTTGCTTGTTTAAGTAACCTGCTGTTATCACAAGGTGGTAGACACCTGTGGGAAAGGTGGAAGGCATTCAGGATTTGAATTCTGTTGGACTGATGTCAGTGCTCCTGGTATGAATTGTACTGTTGCTAGATAATGATGCTCCACGTGCGCCCACCTGGGGCCTCCTTCACCTGCTTTTGCCCTATTCACGGTCTTTCTTTCCTCCCAGTGTGACCTGGAACAGTCTTACTTGGTTCATCCATAGCCATCTCCGTTTTATTATTTTCAGTTTCTCTATCATATTCTGCTTTCTTGAGGAGTCTTCTATAACAACTTTTTCAAAAACACCCTACCCCACTTCAGTCTTTATTGATTTCTTTCATACCATCCATTTATTTCCTATATAGTATTTACCATGATTTTAATGATCTCTTTCGTTTTAGTGGATTATGTATTTATTGATGGTTTTTTCTAGTTATGATGTAACTTGTATGGTGGTGAGATACTCTGTAAGTCACTGTATTCTGCATAAAATAGTTATTGATATATAGTAGGTGCTTAATACGTATTTATAAAATTAGTTGACTCACGCCTAAATAGATAATCCTCAATTTGAGTCTGGGATCACAAATGAGATTGACTTAATATTCCATTGCCTAAACAAGCTAATAGAGATAAGGAAAGAGCTCAGCTGGGAGGAAATATGCCCTTAAAAGAACTCTGTTGGTTTTCTTCCCAACAAATGGACTACAGTCCATTTTTTCAGTAAAATAAGAGCAATATGCATAAACATTTGCATAATGTGGGATTAAATATGAACTTTAGAACATGATTCATATAAATTATAGACTGTTTGTTTGAACTTGAATCCCTTTCACTAAGTAGATTCTTTTCCTCATAATTCTTAGCATAATTCTTTCACATTTAGGAATAATAGTGTATGCCTCCTGTGGCCAATTTAACACCCGCACATTCCTCTGCTTTTAGACAAAAGTACACATTATAAAACGTTTTTTATTGCACTTTGTTTTAAAGTTAGCAAGCTCTTATCTCATGGGGTTTATTAAAAATTCTTCCTATCCTTTATTCATTCAATAGCAACAAGCTGATTACTAAATTTTCTATGCTTAATTATCTCTATCAGCCTTAAATGTTCTGCATTTTAATCATATTTTTTGTTGATAAGTAAATACCATCAGATGCATTATAAAGTACAATATTTTAAATTTGCTTTAACTTTGATTTTGTAATCAGGGAATTCACTTGAATCTTGTTAACTTTAAAAACTGAAAATTGTTTTATTATTATTCCCTTGTTCCCATAATTATATTTCAATTGCATTTGTGAAAAAAGGCTGTTGGCTATTTGTGAATCCAAAAAAAAAAAAAAACAACAACAACTGTGCATTATTGTAATTAAGTAGGATGTTCAGTATATAAAATCCACATCTAAACTAAATTATATCATTATTTCTTATCCCTATAGTGTAAACTCAGATAAAGTATTTTAATAATTCCAATCATGTCTTTCAGGTAATTTCTCAAATGAAATGTAACTATAACACAATTGTATACTTATATCTTATTATACTGTTTGTAATCAACAAAGTACTTCCACATAAATTAACCATTTATCTTTTTAGGAAATTTGGATTTGGTGATATAATTTAAAATTTTTTCAGTAAGATATATGAGGATAAGAGAAATGAAGAAAGCTGTTTCTGATTACACAATTATTTTATGGTTTGGGCAAAAGTCATATACATGTTATCTGATTCCTTGGCCAGTGATCTTTCCAACATAGCATTGTGCTTTGTTTTACATAGATAGATAGATAGATAGAGATATATCGATGTATATATCAGTTGAAGAGACAAGTCTGACAACTCATTTAAGTGACACAAATGTAAAGAACAAATTCTATGAATTTAAATAGACATTAAAATTAGTCTTACATAATCAAGGAACTATTTAGGGCTATATGTTTTAACATGTCTATTTTTCACAGTAATTGATGATTCTTCCATTTATTATCTAAATGTATGTAGGCATACATATGAATATATATAATTGATTATTGGGTTATCATATTTATTCAACACATATTTAAGATCTCTAAAATCATTTATTGATTTTTTTCAACAACCTCATATTCAATTATTGTCACATTACAATTTGAGATTTTACACTTACCTGAATGATGTTGTACATGATTTCAATAAAAACAGAAATTGTTGGAAGAAATAAAAGCTGCCAGGTTTGTATAAGGATTTCTGAATAGTTAACATAAGTAAACTCTCAGCTTTAAATATTTAGTTTTAGGTCTTTAGAAAACTGGCAGTATAGACTGATATCAAAGAGAAGCTCTTGAATCAGGTTTTGCCAGTGTCCTATCAAAATAACAGTGATAACAAATGTATGGCCAACTAATCTTTGACAAAGCAGGAAAGAATATCCAGTGGAATAAAGGTAGTCTCTTCAGCAAGTCGTGCTGGGAAAACTGGACAGCGACATGCAGAAGAATGAACGTGGACCACTTTCTTACACCATACACAAAAATAAACTCAAAATGGATGAAAGACCTAAATGTAAGACAGGAAGCCATCAAAATCCTAGAGGAGAAAGCAGGCCAGACCTCTTTGACCTTGGCTGCAGCAACTTCTTACTCAACACGTCTCTGGAGGCAAGGGAAACAAAAGCAAAAATGAACTACTGGGACCTCATCAAAATAAAAAGCTTCTGCACAGCGAAGGTAACAATCAGCAAAACTAAAAGGCAACTGACGGAATGGGAGAAGATACTTGCAAATGACATATCAGATAAAGGGTTAGTATCTAAAATCTATAAAGGACTTATCAAACTCAACACCCAAAAAACAAATAATCCAGTGAAGAAATGAGCAAAAGACAAGAATAGACGCTTCTCCAAACAAGACATCCAGATGGCCAACCAACACATGAAAAAATGCTCAACATCACTCATCATCAGGATAATACAAATCAAAACCACAATGAGATGCCACCTCACACCTGTCAGAATGGCTAACATTAACAACTCAGGCAACAACAGATGTTGGCGAGGATGCAGAGAAAGAGGATCTCTTTTGCACTGTTGGTGGCAATGCAAACTGGTGCAGTCACTCTGGTAAACAGTATGGAGGTTCCTCAAAAAATTAGAAATAGAGCTACCCTATGACCCAGCAACTGCACTACTAGGTATTTGTCCAAAGGATACAGGTATGCTGTTTCGAAGGGACACATGCATCCCAATGTTTATAGCAGCACTATCAACAATAGCCAAAGTATGGAAAGAGTCCAAATGTCCATTGATGGATGAATGGATAAAGAAGATGTGGTGTATATATATACAATGGAGTATTACTCAGCACTCAAAAAGAATGAAATCTTGCCATTTGCAACTACGTGAATGGAACTAGAGGGTATTATGCTAAGCGAAATTAGTCAGAGAAAGACAAATACCATATGGCTTCACTCATTTGAGGACTTTAATATACAAAACAGATGAACATAAGGGAAGGGAAGCAAAAATGATATAAAACAGGGAGGGGGACAAAACATTAGAAATTCTTAAATATGGAAAACAAACTGAGGTTTGCTGGAGGGGTTGTGGGAGGAGGGGATGGGCTAATGGGTAAGGGGCATTAAGGAATCTACTCCTGAAATCATTGTTGCACTATATGCTAACTAAATAAATTATTTTAAAAATAACAATTATAACATTGTACATAATAGAATATAAAGACATATATAAAAATAAATAATTATATATATATATATATATATAATATAAAGAGATGTAAAGACTGTATTTCCAGAATTTTAGAAAGATAATCACAATCTATAAGGTTAGTGAGACTAGGTTAGGAAAATAAATAATGGTTGATAACTCCCTGTTATATATGAAAAATGCATTGACTTTCAATTAAAAGAATAGGCACTTTTCCCCAGTGTTGGTCCCCTGAATGGGGATCACAAGGATCAAAACTTATGTATAATCTTTTTATACCCCCTTTGAAGTTTGTTCTGATACTATTACATCTATTCGATATATAACAGGGCTGAGAGGGAAAGGAGACAATTTAGGGGGTATTATTTTGTATATATTTTAATTTGTAGATATGCCTTATAAGCAACTTAGTGTGAGAGATGGAACAGCTAAGTGAGAGAGGTCCATGTTCAGGACTTGTTTAAAATGTTGGCTAATGAGGTATTATTGGTGTGGGGGGCAGGTAGAATTTGATAGTGTCATAAACAAATGACATTTTCAGTCAATATGTTCTTAAAACACTAGAAACTAGATTAAACATTTCCACGTTGGTATGAGGAAATGACATAATATACAGCATGAAATTGGGCTATACGAAAGCCTATGGGAATCCACACCATCCTATCACATGAGCACATGCAATAACACTTTCGGGTGAGGGAAAAACACAAAACAAAACAAAACAAAAAAACACCTCACCAAGCACAACAGAGAGTCTGTGAACAATGTAGCAAGTCAGATGAAGCGAGGGCTTTATGTGGGAAAGAGCAGTTCAATTTCTGTAGGAGACAGAAGAGCACTTAAGTCTCAACACATCTCACAATCTGGTGAACTTCTTAAATACATGAGAAAAGGAGGGGGAAAAAGACAGCAACAAGCTTTATAGAGAATGAGGCAGTATCATTGACAAATAAAATATTCTTCTCAAAAATAAACTTAAAAAAATAAAAAAGTTTAAAGAAATGAAAATATTCTTCAGAACTAGTAACAAAGTAGTGGATTTATGTAAGTATTTTAAAAGAAGCGCCAATGAATTGTGGGCATGTATTCATTCACTGTCTAAGAAAAACTGGTAAAAAATCATGCAAACACTGTTCTAGACACTGATGATACAGTAATGAATTAAAGTACCTTACCTTGTAGAAATGTTAGCAGAGGACCAATAGTCATGAACAACAACAAACAAATAAAGTGGCAGACAATTCCAAAACTTACTATAAATTTACACTGATCAAGGCAGCATGATTTTGGCAAAAGAATAGACACATACAATTGAATAGAGTACAGAATTTGATCCACAAAAATTCAGTAAACTAATATTTGATAACAAGGCAAAGGCAATTCAGGGGAGAAAAGACAGCTTTCTCAACAAACTGCATTCTAGTTAATAAAGTTGCTTCTCCTGAGGATATAGGTTAACAAGTCTCATGCTGCTACACATGTATACTGACACTGAACAATTAAGTAAATAGATGACAGATATTGGGAGTCCGGCTTCTTACTGTTGTTATGGGAATTTACAGATAAGCAAAAGGAGGAGAACAGTGAAATTCATGCGGTGATGGATTAGAATTGGAGGCATTAAGAAAAAGTTGTATACTTTGATATAGTTACAGATGGCTACATATTGAAATATTTATAGATGTGTGCATATGTACAAGTTTGTATAGAATATTTGTTTGTTTTCCTGTCAGCCAAGATGGCCTAGCGCATTGCCACCCAGTACCAATAAACCTAGCACCCAGATCTTGGTTTCTAATACAGTTTTCCAATTAAGTGAATCAGAGCTCCTTGGGGAAAATAGCTGACTCTAGGACTAGACCAAGAAACATATAAGATGAGCTGGGAGCATCTTGCAAGGTCTGGAAGTAAAGGGGTGCTTAACAAACACACAAACACCAAAAACATACCATTGACAGGGGTATTTCAAAAGCTCACAGAACAAAAAAAAAAATGTCTCAATGGCCAAAACTGGATTAATTTGAGCAAGAAACTAAAATATTACATTATAATTACATGGGTAAAATAAGTATCCATGCACTCAGATTGATATAAATAAATGATTCAATCAATACATGAGTGAGGAAGAGAAGACAAATCTCCCTTAATATGAGTTCCAAATATTTATATAGAAACTCTCCCCTCAAGCAGGAAGATTCTACATTCCTACTACGTAAGTGTGTGATGTACATAGTAACTTCCTTCCAAAGAGTATAGTATGAAAATTTGAAGAAACAATTATTCTTTTTAACTTTATTAATTTATTTTGAGGGGGGAGGGGCAGAGAGAGAAGGGGAGAGAGAGTATCCCAAGCAGGCTCTGCACTGCCAGCACAGAACCTGACACAGGGCTCAAACCCATGAACCCTGAGATCATGACCTGAGCTGAAATCAAGAGTAGGACACTTAACCGCCTAAGCTATCCAAGTGCTCCAGAAGAAACAAGTACTTTTATTTTATTTTATTTTATTTTATTTTATTTTATTTTACTTTATTTTATTTTATTTTATTTTATTTATTATTTATTATTTTTATGTATTTTTTTTGTGTAGAAACCTGAGAAACACTATCTCAGCCAGGTATCAAGGTCAATATCAACAATATATTATCAAGCTGATGTTAAGTATCCTTGACACAATATCAGGAAAATGGCACTTTACCTCTGTGGCCTTCTCCTCCAAGCCAGACTCAGGCTAATTACAGAAGAACATTAGACAGATTCCAATAGAAGGGCTCCCAACACAATACCTGGCCAGTTCTCCCCAAAACCATCTAGGTCATCAAAAGCAAGAGAAGTTTGAGAAACTGTCTTTGCCAAGAGAAGCCTAAGAACACATGACTACTAATGAAATGTAATATCCTAGATGGAATTCTGAAACAGAAAAATTATTAGATACAAAGGAAACCTTAATAAAGTATGGACTTCGATAATAGCAATCTATCAAAATAGATCCATTTAATATAAAAAAATTATATATTATACTAACATCATATGTTAATAGTAAATGGAACTAGGTAAAGCATGTATTGGAACATTATGTTCTACGTTCTTTATTTTTCTGTGAATCTGAAACTATTCTAAAAATAAAGTTTAAGAAAAATAGAGTAAGTTTAACAGATAGAGGGGATAAATTATGTGTGTTGGGGGAGGTTCTGTTACTTTTGATAATATGATCAAAGAAGGGGATTCTAGATTATGGTGATATTTGAGCATAAAGCTGAAGGGACTTAGGGAGATAGTTATGAGGATTTCAATGGGAACAGTGTTCCAGAGAAAGGAACTAACAAAATGCAAACACTTAGCAGGGAAGGGGTAGGGGAAGAAAGCATGTTCATGTTAGAAGCCTTCAGGTCATAGAAAGGACATAAATGTACCTACAACTGAGTGAACAAGGGGATAATTCTAGGCTATGAGATTCAAGAGGCAACAGACTTCTAGAGTCTTACAAGCCATGATAAGGAGTCTTAACCTTCATAATATTGAAATCACAGGAGGGTTTGTGGCTGCGGAGGATCCTGACATAACTTAATGTTAAATGGGTAACTCTGACTGGCGGATGGGAAAATAGATTTTATAAGGAAAGAAAGGAGACAGAGAAAATGGTGAGGTGATCCAAATAATCCTGATAAGTGAATGTTCTCATTGGGATGAAATTAACAGAAGTGGAGTAGGTAGGAATGAATCCAAGGCTTTGGCTTGAACATCCGATTAGAGCTTCCATTTGCCCATTAGAGGCGCTGGAGAAGTTCAGGTTGTATGAGGAATTAGGGAATCAAGGTTTTGATTTAGAACATGCTTTATTCAATATCCAAGTGGAGATAATCCACATGCATTTGGACATTCAAGTCTGGAATTTAAGGAATTGTCAGGACTGACTGAGACTATTGAGTTTCACCATAGCATTCCAGGGTTATTAAATCCATGAGAGTGGTTGAAATTACACATGCAGTACAAAAATAAGAATACAGTTTCAGTCTCAACGGAAGGTAAGAAAATGCAAATTTTATAATTAAGGTTTAAGGTTACCTGGCTTAATATTTGACAATGAAAGCCAAAATTCTGAAAAAAGCAAGGATAGTACTGAGTGCTGTTAAGGCATAGCAGGGTGGGCATAGTCCTTGGTATACAAAAAGAAGAATATTATTAATGATGAGAGTAAAATGCATAAAATTTTGTTGAAAGTAATTTGTGAATAAGGATCAAAGCCTTAGAATGGTTTACAGTGTTTAATGAATAAAATTCTAAGAAAGTTTCTTAAGAAATTAGGCATTTGAAAGAGAGGCTTGGGTATAACCATATTTACCAAAGCAATGTTTAGTATTAGATGTACTGGACCTTTTTATGTTTGCACCTTCAGACGCACTCTCAGTTCTTACTTTGCTCAGTGCAGCAGGAGATAAATTTGTAGGAACTGTGTCAGTGGGCTCACTGGTCCTTGGGTGCATTTAGCCGGTGTGAGGCATAGGCAGGAGATGATGGGTAGAAGGAGATGGAGGTAGTCTTCACACCACACCCTTAATGGCCAGTTGCTTTTCTTTACAATGAGCCACAGCTTCTTTCAGATAGCTGGTGCTCTGTTAGAATAACTGGTACTCTCTCGGAAGTAATGTCTACTCAGGCGCCTTCCTCCTGTAGATCCAGGAGGGGTAACAAGTTTATGCTGCTGTGAATTCTGCCATGCCACCATCCCTAGTTAGTGCCTTTAACACTGCCCTCACTGTCTATTAAACCAGTCTCAGTCACTGAGTATGTCATCTGTTGCCTGTAAACATTCTGACAGAAACATTGGAGAAATTTGGAAATGAACTAAATGTCTATGAAAGGGGAAGGGTAAGAAAGTCATACAACTTACATGCAATATAATGACATGATGAAGTCATCAGAACAATCTACATATTAATTCTTCTACCAAATATATACAAAATGCTTACTCTTTTTCTAGGCATTTTTATAGGTGAAAAGAATAACAGACTCCTTGAGGAGTTTGCATTCCAGAACTATAGTCTTACATACATAAAAAAAAAAAAAAAAAACGTTTATTTATGAAACACCCCGAAGAGATCGCTGACATTAGAAGTAATGTTTTCTTTGTTCCCTGTATCTATGAATCTGTTTCTACTGGGCTTTGGTTGTTGTTTGTTTTGTTTCCTAGATTCCACATATGAGTGAAATCACACAGCATTTTTCATTTCTCTGTCCGACTTATGTCACTTAGTAAAAATCCCTGTGCGTCCATCACAAATGGCAAGCTTCCATTTTTTATGGCTTAGTAATGTTCCATTATGTATGAATATACGTGTGTGTGTGTGTGTGTGTGTGTGTATGTGTGTGTGTGATATCACATCTTGAATTTCTTCAATAATATGTCATCTATCAGGGAAATTAAAGAGAAACTTATTTTTATATCTCAAATTTTTAATTAGTGGAGAAGGTATAAGTGAATTTCCTGCCTGTGGTTTCACATCAGCTTCCAGTGACAGAAATGAACATCAGAGTCTGTCAAATGCAAATTAATGAGTGTTTCACATGCCATCAGCCTACACTAAGTATTTCTCATTTAAGAAAGAGTGCACAGTGCTAAAAATTGTCCATATTTAACACTGTATTTGATTAGACAGAGATTGTTTCTTGAGTTAGGTCTAGAAACCAGTAGTTCAGACAAAACTGTTGGCCTGCCTATGTCTTAGAGTGGGAGGGGTGAAAATGGGGACAAGAGGGTGTAGTGGTAGGATGTGCTTGGTAGTCTGGAGGAGAAGAAGGGAAGTTAAATAGCTGTGGAAGAGCAAATTATAACATAAATGTCCAGACATTTATAATAATTTTCACAGTGGAGACATAGATAAGTTAATATTTTAACTATTCAATGTTTTAAAATTTTTAATTAAATATTTTAAATATTTCAAATATTCATGGGTATTATGGATTTCATTTTATTTATTCTTATTATTTTTGAATGTTGAATGCTTAATGAATTTGTGTGTCCTCCCTGCACAGGAACCAAGCCAGTCTTCTCTGTATCGTTCGAATTGTACTATCTGTACTGCCAAGGCGAGCACGAGAGAATATTTTGGATTTTAAAAAGGAATTTCAGTCTTTTTGTTTCATGAAACTTTTTGTCAATCTGATTACAGGATAATGTTTTTAAATCATTAATTAAGATATGAGACATAAGTATTAAAAAGAAAATCAATCCTATTAAAATACAGCTACCAAAACATTTTAAAAACTGATTTTGGTTAAATAATATATATGCTTCTTGATTAATGCAATAAATTACAAAACCCATCAGCAGATCTATTAGTACCATGGTGTCAAAAAAAAAAAAAAAAGAACACACGAAGCACTTAGTATGATACTTAATTCCTACTGAGGATAAAATCACAGATACCTCTAATACTTCTGTGTAGTAATACCCATAAACATAATTGGGAGGGGGGCGCCTGGGTGGCTCAGTCAGTTAAGCGTCCGACTTCGGCTCAGGTCACGATCTCGCGGTATGTGAGTTCGAGCCCGGCGTCGGGCTCTGTGCTGACTGCTCAGAGCCTGGAGCCTGTTTCAGATTCTGTGTCTCCCTCTCTCTCTGACCCTCCCCCGTTCATGCTCTGACTCTCTCTGTCTCAAAATAAATAAATGTTTAAAAAAAATTAAAAAAAAACATAATTGGGAGGGATGCTAAATTTCAGTTCGAGAATAGTACAAATATTGATGTAATATATTTTCAGTTTAAATATATAAACTCTATGTTAAGATTTCTTAGAACTACTTACAAAATTTTAAAAAAAGACTTAAATTTTGAAGAATATGTAATTTTATAATAACATTAGGCAGAAGACTGGAATGAACAGTAAACCTATGGGGAGGACATATGGATTAAAATTCTGAGTTTGTCACTCTCTTAATGAGCTTAGGCAAGTTTATTAACTAGGTTTTATTTTCATTATATCTGGAATGGGAATCATAAGCTTATCTTATACAGAGATAAAATGATTAAATAAAATCATGTGTATAAAAAGAATCTGAAATATAGTAGATTAATAATATATAATTATAGTCTTCCTTTCCTTCAACCTGAAACTATTGATTAGTTCATTAAATAATTATATTCTATTAATGTGCAATAAAGCAATATGCATTTGCCTGGGAAACTATAAATGAGACTTGAGAAGGTCATTGTAAACTATTACAGTAACCATTTTAAAGGCATAAGCACATCCATGGTTTATTCGAAGTGTTAATCTGGAGTCTGTAGTAGGCACTGTTGTGTTCCACACGGATACTGTTTACCAAGCCAGTCTACTTACTAGCCAGCTGTTGTTAGGTATGGCTGCTACCTGCTTATAGCTAACTCCTTCTGAGAAATTTTCTGGACTGATGAGAACCACCAAACTAGGGACTTACTCCACTCACCACTATGATCAGTAACAATGAGGGGCAAATAGATCCTTTGCCTCAAGGTGGGTCAAATGTATTCCAGAGTCTTCTCTCTGTGGATCAGGCAAGGCTATACTCAATCTGAGAATATGTCTCTATGATCTTTCTTTTTCCTGCTTTATTCCCTTTTAGTACAGTTGTCTCCTGAGAAGCACATTTTCAATCAATCACCTATATCCAAATCCAAGTCTCAGACTGGATCTAGGGAAGCCCGTAAGATTGTACATATATAGTCTGAATGAACTTCTACTCTGTTAGAAGTGAGCCTTTGAGTTTTTTTTTTTTTTCAAATATTTATTTGGTGCCTACTTTTGCCAGATGCATAGCACACTTTAGATGCTTGAGATGCAAACAAAGACTTCTGCCCTTGTGTAACTTACATTCAAGCCGGAAAAGATAAACACTATCCAATAAATGTAATAAATATGAAAACAGTAGAGAGAAAGTATTCAGTGCTATTGAAAAATAGTAGAGCAATATAGGGGAATCTGAATATAGGGTCTGGGGAAGGGAAGAGAGGTGAAATTCCAGGTTGGCCTCATTGGGAAGGTGTTCTTTGAATAAAACTTTGAAGTAAGGGGAACTATACAAGTAGATATGCAAGGGAAATATTTTCAGCCAGAGTAAAAGCCTATAGCAATGGAGTGCCTGGCTTGTTTTAGTTGTGTCTGAGAAAGATAAGTGAAGGGGAGATTATAGGAAGAGAGGACAGAGTGAGAGTAGGAGGTTTTTTTATGCCAGAAAGGAAAGTATATTAACAGGTAGTGGCATCAAGCCAAGTGATCAAAACTATGGGGACTGGAAATTGACCATTAGATTGAAACTATAACCTTCACTATGTAATTAATATATTGCAATGGTTTTCGAATAAATTTATATTTTCTTTTACCTGGATTATTCAAATGGCCTCTAAATATTCAAATGGTCTAACGTGTAATTCCTAGGACATGCTACAGTCTTTGTTAGTGACAAATAAATTTGCAAATATCCTTCTATCTATCTTGATTTCACTTTTCTGTGAAGTTGGCCTGGGAAACTGTTCAAATTTTAAGACTCATACTATTACAGCTTATTGTTTGAAAGCATTAACTTTGGAACTTGGATGCCTGGTTTCAAATCACAGCTGTCCTAGTCCTACCAGATGCCTTTGAACTTCTTATTTTACTATGAGTTCTCCACTTACCTTGCTGTGCATGTTGTATTATTGTGGGTTTTTAGGATGCTTTGAGTTAAATTAGCTGATACCCATAAAATAAATGATATATTTTCTGGATATTCTGTTTCGAATGGACTATTTAATGCAATGATAACAGTATATTAAAATAATGTTTCTCACACACACAGTATGTTTATCATAGGTCAGTTAGTGAAGATGGTTCCACCTTATCTTCCCCCCCGCCCAGGATCTCATTGTCAATTCACTTAGGCCAGAAGTTCTTTTATTTTTAATTTATTTCCAGTATAGTTAACATACAGTGTTGAATTGGTTTCAGGTGTACGTTACAGTGATTCAACAATTCTGTATATTAGTGCTCATCAAGAGACGTGTACTCTTAATCCCCTTCACCTATTTTACCCTGTCCCCCACCCTCCTCTCCTCTGGTAACCAAATATTTGTTCTCTATAGTTAAGAGTCTGTTTTTTGGTTTCTCTCTCTTCCCTCCCCCCCTTTGTTTCTTTCCTTCAATTCCACAAATGAGTGGGGCGCCTGGGTGGCTCAATAGGTTAAGTGTGTGACTTCGGCTCAGGTCATAATCTCCCAGCTTGTGAGTTCAAACCCCATGTTGGGCTCTGTGCTGACAGCTCAGAGCCTGGAACCTTCTTCAGATTCTGTGTCTTCCTCTCTCTCTGCCCCTCCCCTGCTCAAACGCTGTCTCTCTCTCTCTCTCTGTCTCTCTAAACAATAAATAAACAATAAAAAAAATTTTTTAAAAATCCACATAGGAGTGAAATCATATGGTATTTGTCTTTCTCTGACTGGTTTATTTTGCTTAGCATTATACTCTCTAGATCCATCCGGTTGTTGCAAGTGGCAAGATTTCACTCTTTTTTACGGCTGAATAATAATTTTATGTATGTATGTATATATATATATATATATATATATATATATACACATGTATATATATATATATATATATATATATACACATGTGTATATATATATATATACACATGTGTATATATATATACACATGTATATATATGTACACATATATATAATTATTACTATTATATGCCCATTCATTTGTCAATGGACATTTGGGCTGCTTCCATAATTTGGCTAATGTAAATAAGTCTGCAGTAAACATAATGGTACACATGTACTTTCAAATTAGTGTTTTCACACTCTTTGGATAAATACCCATTAGTGTGATTACTGGATCATATGGTAGTTCTATTTTTAATTCTTTCAGAAATCTCCATACTGTTTTCCACAGTGATTGTGCCAGTTTGCATTCCCACAAACAGCCCACAAGGGTTCCTTTTTCTCTACATCCTCGCCAGCACTTGTTGTTTCCTTTTTTTTTTTTTTTTTTTTAATTTTAGCCATCTGACAGGTGTGAGATAGTATCTCATTGTGGTTTTGATTTGCATTTCCCTGATGATGAGTAATGTTGAGCATCTTTTCATGTGACTGCTGGTCATCTATATGTCTTCTTGAGAGAAATGGCTATTCAGGTCTTCTGCCCACTTTAATTGGATTATTTGGGGGGGTTGGTGTTGAGTTGTAAAGGCTCTTTATATTTTGGATACTAACCTTTTACAAATATGTCATTTGCAAATATCTTCTCCCATTCAGTAGGCCGTCTTTTAGTTTTGCTGATGGTTCCACCTCATCTTTATCAGAATTTCAGGCTAAGGGAGACAGACATGCTTCTCTCCCTACTTCCACCTTTACCAAGGCAAGAAAAAGTAACTTTGCAAGTGACATTCAGTCATTTAACATCTCCACACACATCAGTTTACACACTTCAATTACACTCCCTTTTGACCAAATCAGCTGAATTTGTCTAACTTCAAAGGTACTGGTGAAATACCTTCCTAGCAAACACTCAGAAGTTAGAAATATCTGGTAAATAACATAGATGATTATGACAATTCAAGCCCTCATTAACCAAATATGAGGCTGATTCTTCCTCCTGGAGAAAAATGTGCAAAGATACCACTCACAAGTTCCATCCAGACTTGTCATCAAGTTCAAATCGAGGGAGTGTAGAAGAAACATAGCATGAAGTAGTTTCTATATCAAATCTACATGAGGCTTCTCATGACCAGAGATTAAAAGATAGCATGTGACACAGGGGCAGCATAAGTGCAACAAGTTTTCTCCAGAAAATGATGGCTGTTTTGAAATCCTGTTTGCTTGTCCTACTATTCTGACAGTAGAGTATTAAGCCATAATTAGATCTTATTCTCCAGTTTTGTCTCTTAAGAGGATCTCCCTTATCTAGTAGTCTTTGTGCCTCTTCATTTTCTGGAATTCTTTCATATTTGTTGACCTCATGGACCACTGCTGAAGAAGGCAGAGTGAATAGTATCACTCTTTGCAAGATGAGCAAATTTCTTAGCGAACTTACTGGCCATGCAAGTTGATGGCCCCAGAATCATCTTAACCTCACTCAGACCCAGAGTTTTGGATCTGGCCTGGCAAGACAGTTCTTAAAAACTAACTCCTCTTTTTCTTTTTGGCTCCAGTTAGTTTCATGTGTCAAGTGTCACTCCATAGAAATATGTTCCATTTAAACATACTTCTTAGATTTTTCTATATTTATTTATTTTCTTACCACTGCTCCACAGGTCTTGCTGTGTCTACTTCATTATAGGTTTCTTAGTCTTATTAGGTTTTACTGGACGAAACATAGTTTCAATGTCTTTAACATGAGACAATTTATCTGGTATAAGGATGTATTGAGAACCAAACACTTAACTGGGTCCTTAATTTTGCTGACATAATCTGTTCAGAAGTTTGAAAATAGCCATGATGGTCATTCTTCTGCTTTGCTTTCTGCTACAAAAGTTTCAATCATCCATTTTCAAACCAAACTATTATTTCTTTTAAACAAGGAGCATTGAAAAAGTTGGCTCTTTCACTCAACTTGTTGGTCCATTTATGCCATTTGCATTTCTTCAAATATTTTGCCATCAAACTGACAATAATGCTCTGAATTTATCTGTTTTCTAATAGCATTTTGACAATACAGGCATGGTGACAAATATGCCCTTCAATTACTCTGATTTCCCACATTTTCCCTTAGGGCTACAAGTTCACTGGGCCCAGGATCTGCGTTCCAAGTTACGACAAATATTACGCTCTTCTATGAAGTGAATTTCCACCTCTTGATCCTCTGATTAGGCTTTCTTTATGGCTGGATAGCCAGGAATTAAGTTAATGCTACAAATTTTAGGATTTCTTATTGTTTTTAGGACAACATATCACCTCTAGTAGATATTTATGTACCTGTCATGCTATAGTAATTGAAAACATACAAAATTGCAGTAGCTTTAGAAACAAATGCATACTCAGAGTATATGACCACTGTTCTTGTCCTGGGAGACTGTAATAAACCTTATCACCAGGAACCCAAGGCAGGAGAACTTCTATCACCGTACTCCATGACTGCCAAGAGAAGACAGAGGAAACATGGAGAATCCCATGTTGGCCCTTAGGCCTCCCATGCAGAAGAGACACATTTGCACCCACATTTCAGTGGGCAAAGCAAAACATAACCATGGTTATGTCTAAATTCAGAGGTAGGGGAGTAAAATAATCTTATGATGTGTTTGGAAGAGAGAAATCCAGAAATATTTGGACAAGAGTTCTGATGATTGCTTCAACAGCCTATGAAAATGCTTGTTCTGGGTTGAATTGTTTCTGCCAAAAAGGTATAGTCAACTCCTCACATATGGTACCTAAAAATATGAACTTATTTGGAAACAGAGTCTTTGAAGATGTAATCAAGTTAAGATGAAGTCATCCTGAATTAGAGTGGACTTTAATCCAATGGGTCCTTATAAGAAGAGACACAAATATAGAGTGAAGAGGGCCATGTGAAGGAGGAGGTAGAGACTGGAGTTGTGCTGCCATAAACCAAGCTATCAGAGGCTGGAAGAAATAAGGAATTATTCTCCACTAGAGTCAGTGGACAAAGTATAGACCTGCCAATACTTTTATTTAGATGTCTGGCCTCCATTGCTATAAGATAATACATCTCAATTGTTTGAACCTACCCAGTTGGTTGTATTTTGTTACAGCAGCCCTACAAAACTAACACAGTGCTAATTAGATATAAATGTTTATTATCAATTTGTAATATTTCCTTGAATTTATCAGGTAAATTTAAAAGATTCTTTTTTCTGTTCTTCAACATCATTAAATCCATAACATTAAGGACAGAGAGTTAACATGAAGGATTTTTAAGACCATAAACTTAGAATTGTTTTGGAAGGCTGTCATATAACTTTTGGTAAGACACTAACCTTCTCTATGTCTCAGTTACTTACTTTGTAAAACAGTTATAATAATAATAATAATAATAATAATAATTTATTATATAAATATAATAATAACAGTTATAATTGATTGCTACTAATTCTCTTAAAAGGTTAGAAAAATGTTCAGTTAAGGTTAGATATTTTTAAGTTACTTATGACTATTTTGACTATGATTTTTGATTTTTAACTATGATTTGAAATTGGAATAGGGGTTTTTTTCATCCATATATTAAATCATCTTACTCAATGCAGAGCACAAGATTAAAAAATATGTTTACTAACTAAATAATTTAAGTTAAATACTTAATGTTCAGTATACTGAATTACATATATTTTATTTTTTTTAATGTTTTATTTATTTTTGAGAGAGAGAGAGAGACTGAGTGTGAACAGGGGAGGGGCAGAGAGAGAGGGAGACACAGAATCTGAAGCAGGCTCCAGGCTCTGAGCTGTCAGCACAGAGCTCAATGAGGGGCTCAAACTCGTGAACCACGAGATCATGACCTGAGCCAAAGTTGGATGCTCAACAAACTGAGCCACCCAGGCGCCCCAACATATATTATGTTATTTTTGGAATTCCTTCTTAAAAAGTAATGTAATGTGGAAGAAAATTATATGAGGTACTCTGATATTAAAGTACGAAATCACATATAAATCATGACCATATATATATATATTTTTTTTTTAATTTGTTTTAATGTTAGTTTATTCTTGCAACAGAGCGTGAACAGGGGAGGGGCAGAGAGAGAGGGAGACACAGAATCCGAAGCAGGCTCCAGTCTCTGAGCTGTCAGCACAGGGCCCGACACGGGGCTCGAACCCCCAAACTGTGAGATCATGACAGAACTGAAGTCAGACGCTTAACCAACTGAGCCACCCAGGCACCCCGTGACCATTTATATTTAAGCATTTCTCTAATAATCTATTTTTAAACATATATATTTACTTTTAAAATGTGTGTGGTTTTTAAATATATATTTTTATGTTTAAAACACATATACATATTTGTTTTCTTTTTCCTCAGCCTATATGAATAAAAACACCAGCAAAATTCCATTTATTTTCTTGAAATGCACTGTGAAATGAACTCTGTCAGATCGATAGTAAGGATCTTGGCACCGATGCCAATTTAAATGTTACTATAGCAATCGCCATGGTTATGTTTTCAATTAGTGATACACAGTCACAGCATAACATGGATCTAGTGTATCATTTGGTAACTTCAAAATGGATCTACAGATTATTTGATTTTACCAGTCAAATAAGAGCCAAAAAGAAAGAAAGAAAGAAAGAAAGAAAGAAAGAAAGAAAGAAAGAAAGAAAGAAAGAAAGAAAGGTGAAACAAGCAACAACCGTGGTCTATTCCTAGGTTTCAAATTTCAAATATTCTCTAACTAAAGTTTAAAAGTATTTTAAATCCATTAGCATGTTTACATTTGCAAATCAGCTATATAAGCACAACACAGTTACAAAAAATTTTACTTAATGAGTCATTGTCAAGATACTGTCATTAAAAAATCCAGGGTTTATATCATCTGGAAATCTATCTGAAAATAAAGTTACATATAATAAATAGTTACTATTAAATCTCATGGAGGGAAGGAAAATAGATGATAATAATATAACAGTCATTCATTATGGTTCTATCCAGCATTTATTAAGTACATGTCATGGACCGGGCACTCCTCACAGCTTTGGTAATCATTCATTCTGTTTTGAGACAGCCCATGTCTTTCTCTTCCTAGTCCACTGGAATTTTTCCACCTCCATCTTTAAGTTTCCTGGGGCTATTTAGCCAGTGAAATTTGGGTGGGTGTGATGTGTGCTCTATCTGGGAAGAACGTTTATGAACTGCTGCGGGATCTTTTTTCCTCTGCCATACCAAGTATGGCAAGATTTCCCAGCCTAGGACCCCAAATAAAAACAACAGGAGCTTACCCCCACCCCTGCAAGCCAACCTGTGATGGATATATAATGGGAGAGAAAAAGAAAATTTTTGTTTGAAACTTCTTGCACACCCTAGGCCTTTATAACTGATGCATATATCTTAAATCACAGAAATTGCTGAAATCACACTCGCAAAAATCTATTTGATGAAGGCGCTATTGTTCAGATTTTATACATGAAAAATATGTTTAAATAAATTGCCCAAGGTAAACATCTATTAGGTGGTGAGGGAGAAAATAAAAATCACGTCTGAGAGCTGACAGCTGGTACCTGGCCTGCTGACTAAGAGCTATGCTATAGTTTCCCCTGCTGAACACCAATTGAACAGAATATCATCATCAGATGAACTCACTCAATAGCTGTGAATGGATAAGGCAAAAGCAGAGACACTAGGTAGCCCCAAAATGACCAAATATCTTTCTTTCTTGGTTACTTTTTCAAAGACAATCTCAAACTGTTTTTCCAGCTTTCTATATAGAAGATAATATACATCTATAAAATTGCCCTGATTTCCTGATATGACCTAATCAAATGCTGATCTCTGCTTTCATAAGCACTTCCCAAATATCCTAGCATATTCCCAAATTCTGTAATAAGCCTATCCTAACTCTCTCTGACCAAATTACTTCCAACTTCCCCATGATGGGAAGTGTGCCTCGTTGCAGGAAGTTAATACACCTAAGTTTGACACAACTGTATTATTCATGATTTTTTGGACATTGGACTTTTCCAATGGTAATTGAGACTTATACTAGGGGAGTCTGGCTCTAGTATCCATAACACACCACTGTGCTGTAATCTGAATAAAACAGTATGAATATTGATAATTAATAAAGTAATTAACATAGGTTATTTCCTTTCTTTTACTGAACTACTCAAGGGATTTGAATTAAAACAATATGTCAAGGAACATTGTAGTGAAATCAGCACTGATAGGATTTATTGGTGTGTGTCTGTGTGTGTGTGAATTTATAAGGAAATTTTGTTAAGGAATAGGCTTACTTCCCACCCCCCTGCCCGAACCTCACATGCAGAGGCTTGCATCAATTATACTCCCATCTTATGAGCCATAATTATTGTTTGTTCATACAAGGATCTCTTATTTCATTGATTTATTTTTATTTTTATTCCCATATTCTACTCTCAGCTACCCCAGTTTTCCTGAGAGTTTCCAATAAATAAGAACCTGTGAATCAAAAGTATCTTGCATTAAAAATTAATTACCCTTATCATGTACCCAGGGGTTTGTGTAGAATTATGATCTGATTTGATGGAGGAATAATGGATCAAGAGTTCAAATGACTCAATGTGCTTATTTTATGCCTATAAGATGGGATGTAATGGAATACCTAACTGTAGGTACTATTTCAACAATTTGAACATGTTATCTTTCACTTTACACATATTACACACATTGCACATAATTGAATCTATTTTTTTAGGGACTGTAAAGTTACAAATGCTTAAAATTTAGTTAGAAATCCTGCACAAAGAGGTTAATAAAGGACTGAAATATCTCTATAACCCACTGCATTCCCAAGGGAGAATATTATTCTCACCTTAATCATACTCTTACTACTAATCTTCATTAGGACATCTTTTCTTTGCTATAAAAGGAAAACTAAGAAGCAAAAATGCATCCAAGTTAATCTAAAATTAGGCCTAGCTGAAGTTCCTTACACCTCTTCTATGGATCCTTCTCTGTAGGAAACTCATTTAAATCTGTCACACGAGAAGACCAGTTTATTTTTATTTTTTTCATCATATATTTGCCAAAGGAACATATGTTTGCTGCTTAAATAACATCATTAAGCATCAGATATATGAAGTATATTCATCAAAGCCAAAATCAGATTCTCAAATATGGCCTCTTAGGAAGGAGCCTGTTACTAAATATAAATTCTAGAATGTATGCTTTGGTTACTTGGACATTAATAGTGAGTCACAGAATTATTTAATTATTGTTTTTATTGCATAATACTGTGACCATATACTCTGCCACATACTTGACACAGCTTATCTTTTCTAATAGGATTCTGTTTACTAAGCCTCTCAGAGTCACCTTTGTCAACAACACTGTGACTCAGGATATTCAGTATGTCATAATCTCCTGATAGATAATAACTCAGCGAACAATCATTTTTAATTCATGATTTTGTCATCCTAATCTAATGAGACCATCATCATCATGATTTTCATCAACATCATCAGAACTAATGTAGGTAAATAGGCAGAGGAAATGTATAAAGACAGATACAACATCTACTGACATTTTATATAATTTTTATTAGCTAATCTATCCTTTAACATTTCTACATTTTACAGATTTTGAGCAATTTATTTTTCCCTTAATTGCATCCATCCTCAGAAATGGATATTGTAGCATCTCAATAAATCTCTAACAGACAGTACCAGCATATGAGTACCTACTATTAGTAAATTTATCTTGTTTTTTTCCCCAGAGCTTTGATGCACTGTCAAGTGTGGGTTTGGGCCATACCTTCACAAGTCAATTCTGCAACACGGTGCTGGAATCAATAGACCGTACAAGGTTGAGGAGAGGGATAAAGTTGAGAGAGACTGTCATTTGATGAAAAAATACATCACTCATCACAAAATGCCTCAATGTGAACACAATTATAAGATTTATATATAAAAATTTCAACTACTGTGAATTTTACAGTTGGCCACTGATTCAGAAGGAAGGTTCATTTGGCCAATATACTTAAAAACTTATATGCTATTCATCTTATAAGAATGCTTAAAGTTTAGTAATATGTGAACTTTGAATTTTTCAATGGCTGGATTTAAAAATCTGAGAATTTGGTTACATCCATTTTGGGATGAAATTTAGCATGATGGGCCACATAATTTTCTCTTAAGTAGTAGTTTTAAATTCAAGAGTAGCTTAAATCCAATGTGGAAATTGTCCAGCAAGTGAAATTCTGTTTTCTTTCACCAACTATTAAAAGTGCTTTGAAGAATCAAAAATTTAAGATATGATAACTCTTTATTTATGAAATTTTGGTGAGATTGAGAGAAAGATTAAGGAAGCAGATTGAAAGTTTCAAAGAACACCTTATTTCTTAATCCATAGAGAGGAAACACATATTGTTATTCACTTAAAATAACCCTGATAGTCTTTCTAAAGAGTTGTATTCAGATCACTTGGAGTTCCAAGTGCCAGACTGTTATCAACTTTTATCATTCTTTTCCTTTCTTGTCTTATCTTTTCCAACACGACAAGCTTCAAGTTTAATAAATATAGGAACCTATCACCCCAAAACTTTTCATATCTTCTATTTCTCCTCAATCTGGCTTTTCTCTGGTATCTGACATATATACCTAAAAATACTTTTCTTAAAATACTTTTTGTACATTGTATCTCCTTTATCATCATAAACACATACTTTTCAAGTATATTTCATTGAGCCTTACAAAAACATATTGGGAAAACTATTACGGGTTGCTTATATAAATAAAGAAATTTGGGCTCAGAAGAATCAAATTACCTCCCTAGCATTAGAGTTAGGATATGACAGTGTTGGAATAGGAAACCAGATGATCTCATTTCAGAGCACATGATAGTAAACTCTGATCTACATTGTTAAAGGAGCCTCTGGTGCTGCTGCCTACATCAGGTTCAATCCCTCTGCTCATTTTTTCAGAGATCCATTCTTGAACCCATGCTACCCTTTCAACTTCAGGCCCCACTGCTTCCTAACACATATGCTCTTTTCCAAGATGGGCTGTGTGTGTTTGAGAGAGGGATTATATTATCTTTAATTTTCATAATAGAAGCTGGCATTAGTTCTAGTAAGGCTGAGAGACATTAATTCTAATTTTTATCCATGTTTTAAAAAATAAAGTTTAAGACCCATTATCTTTCTCAGAAAATTATTCTGATCAATTTCTATGTTGCAAATGATATGTTTTATAAATAGGGGGCATCCGCCAAATAGAAAGCCATTCAAACTGATATAGGCTTCCATTTATTTAAAGAAGAGCTAAAACTGGGTGTTATATGTAAGTAATGAATTGCTAAATTCTACTCCTAAAACTAAAATTACACTATAAGTTAACTAACTAGAATTCAAATAAAAACATAAAAAAAGAACTAAAGAAATTTACTTTTTACATATTATATATAGAATATTTCTCAGACATATATTGTCTTTCCTTAACCACATATTAAATATATAGAAAATTAAGTATTTTTTATATATACCTAAAATTAAGAGAGAAAAATAGTACAAAATAGATCTAACCCATGGGTAGTTATTACTGATAAAATATTGACAAAATCAATACCTTTTTTTTAGTTTGGATTCTACTATTAGACGGTATGATTTGTCTTTGTGAAAGCTCTTTCTGTTCTCAGGGAGTCCTTTAAATCATGTAGGTTATAGATTAAGTGATGGAAAAATCCAAATGCTCATATGTCATACAGGGGTATTAATCTTTCTCTTTAATAATGTAAAATTTAGTTTAAAAGTTCGCCATCTCTGAGAGGCGCCTGGGTGGCTCAACTGGTTGGGCATCTGACTTTGGCCCAGGTCATGATCTCCCGGTTTATGAGTTCAAGCCCTGCATCAGGCTGTGTGCTGTCCGCTCAGAGCCTGGAGCCTGCTTCTGATTCTGTGTCTCCCTCTCTCTCTGCCCCTCTCCCACTTGCTCTGTCTCTCTTGCTCTCAAAAATAAAAACATTTAAAACAAAAAAAAGTCGGCATCTCTGAGATAATGTTATCATTCAATTATTTTCAATTTTTTTTTAATGTTTATTTGAGAGAAAGTGTGCATGCATGTGAGCAGGGAAGTGGCAGAGAAAGAGAACCCCACATAGAATCCCCACTGTCAGCACAGAGCCCTGTGTAAGGACCAGTCTCGCCAACCATGAGATCATGACCTGAGCTGAAATCAAGAGTCTGATACTTAGCCAAATGAGCCACCCAGGCACATATATTTTACATCTTTTAATCCTTTCCCAGAGTCTGAGAAGGACAGAGGATTCTGAACTCCCAAATAACAGTTAGTACCAAGGTAATACATGCTGGAGAAATGTTCTGCAGTCACATGGCAGCAACCTGAGAGCAAATGATGGAGATGGCCAGTCGTCAAGTCCTGGAAAACCACGTGGACTATGGAATTTAGATTCAGCAGCTATGTGCTACATGTCAGTTTTTCTTTCCAGATGCTTTCCGGTTCCCTAACATTATCTTCACTCCTTTTATCTTTCTGTAAATGGTGTCAAATTATATTATTATTATTAATTACTGTTCTGTGCTAGTATTAGTAGGGCTAAGGGAAGCAAGAAGGAGCCTAGTTAGGGTTAGGCCTTGAGATCAGCAGAGAAACTTGAAGAGCATTCCTAAGCAGATGGTAACAGGTGAAATCCAGAACTTTTACAACACTCCTAGAAATTTTAAAGAAATAATTGGTAGGGTGGATTAGGTTTGCTTTTATCATGCAACTAGAATTAGGTATTTGGGTATGAAAGGAAAGAACAGCTTTGAAGATTGGAACAATTAGGTACACACCTGACGTGACAGATGCTGTGATAGATGACAATATAGCTTTGGAGAGGCTCATATTGACATTTTGAGAAATTGACATATGTACTATATATGCGCATAGTTTTGTATGGTCAGCTTGAATAATGAGTAATACTTAAAATACTAACTATTTTAAGTATTTATTATATAAAATTGACCCTTGAGCAGTGTGAGGGTTAAGGGCGACAAACCTCCACCCAGTTGAAAATCCATGTATAAGTTTTGACATCTCAAAAACTTAACTACTAATCACTATTGTTGACCAGAAACCTTACCAATAACATAAACAGTCGATTAACACATATTTTGTATGTTATATGTATTATATACTGTAATCTTATACTAAAGTAAGCTAGAGAAAAAAATGTTATTAAGAAACTCATAAGAGAAAATACATTTACAGTACAATACGGTGTTTACTGAAAAAATTCCATATATAATGGACCCATGCAGTTCAAATCTGTGTTCAAGGATTAACTGTCCATATATATATTTATATGTGCACATATATATATGTGTATGTGTATATACATATGTGTATATACATATGTGTGTATGTGTATATACCTATGTGTATATAGTTGCATAACACAATATGTTTGCATATGTTTGCAAACTAAGAGTTTGCACAAATTACTTATTTTATATATCTTGATGTGTTACTGTTTATGTCATTAATGAAAGTAGTTAGAATCTTTTAAATAAGAATTCCCCAAATTTATACTATCTGGTGTTCAATACTTTGAAAAGTCTTTCTTGGTTATTATATGTTTTAAGGATAACTAGTACAGTTTATGACACAACTAAGCTCAAATATTTTATTTGGAGAAATAGTACTGAAAATCCTTGTAAAAGTAAGTAAACAATAATTGATTTTAAATCATATATATTAAAACACCGTGTCAAAATACATCTTTAAAATTAAGTGTACATAACATTCAACCAGAAAAAAAAAAACCAGAAGTATATTTGACTTATTTTCAATAGAAAACTGATTTAAATGATTAATTTTATGCAGTCAAATAATGGAATACATATTACCTCAAATATAAAATGACAGTAGGAAAGAGGACAGACGAGGGCATTTTCTCATATTTTTTGTATTGCAGTCTGGGCCATCCAAAAGGGGGAGCTAAAGTATTGTGCTAAATAGCTTGATTTTATGACTATGAGATTTTGAATCCAATTCACATATGAGTTGCACACTGTGTCTGCATATAAATTTAGTCTGATGTTGGCTTATTAACATTGACTTATTATGTACTATACTTAGCTTATGGTCCTAAGATTGTACATTCCCCTAGAAGAAAATTATTTTTTCAACCATAATATAATTACAAAAGTAAATTACAGAAGTTGGGATGTACATGAAGCAAGATCTCTTAATAGTGAGTATAGAAAGTGGAGGAATCACATAAGCCTCAGGTAACTTGAATCACATGATTTACCTCTACATTTATATAAATAGGACTAATAATATTGACATTGTTTCCATGTACATGAAAACACTTAAAAGTAATACAAAATATGATGCATCTATAAAACTTATGCCAGGAATATATAATATTTTACATAACCTCAGCAATACCATTGGCAACAAGATCCTGTATGCTAATTGTATGTGTGGTTTATCTAACACAGCTGCTATCAATTTTCCCCATAGACTAGGGCAAGATAACATTATAAATAAAGGTTCAGGGCCAAAGAGAAACAGAATCTGTACTTCCTTATTACAAAATGTTATTTTACAATGATATTAATTTAATTAATGAATAGAATAATCTCCTTCTTCAGAACATCAGAAAGAAATCTAACTCCAGTAGGAAATTAAAAGGAGAGGAGATAATTTACCTATAAATAATTAATTTTCATGTAAATAGATTGTGAAGGCAAAATGTTTAATTGACTATCAGATATTGCTATTGTTATGTTTTCTCAAGACAATACGTTGAAACAGAGGGTGTTGCTCTTTTGTGATTTGGGAGAAGTTATCTTACACATTCATGCTTTTCTTATTACTCTCATAACACTATAGATAAAACATGGCTAAGGATAGTAATTTCTTGTCAGTTTTACTGAGGGGTCTAAAACCTAAAGTCATCAACAGATTATTTGTTGACATAAATCAATGATATGGTATCCAAGGACAGATTTATTAAAATATTCCAATATATAATGTCTCGAAGAAATAACTGACCTTTAATTTCTTTTTCAAAAAATCTGGTCTTTTACAAATTGAATGTTTTTTAGGGATTCATTTGACATTAGAATTGTTTGTTCTTCAAATGAATCCAATTTTGTCTTTAGAACTGGCAAACTGACATACTTTCTTTTTTTCCCAAAGACTGAACAGTTGTATTAACAAATTGTTCCATATTGTGCAATCTTTGCTATAATATAGAAATAATTTGTATATGTAAATAATGCAAAAATAGCACAGTTTTATAACTGTAAATATATACATAAGTTCAATCAAATGAGCAGATTACACTATTTGAATTATCTGAACACAAAAATGGTTTGAAATATGTGACTGAAACTTTAATTTCTTTTAGGCAGCTGATAATTTGAATTCATTATTATAGTTGTGAACAGACAGAATGTTTGAAAGAGACTGGTGCTATAGACATGACCAAGGGATACATTTCTGAATATTTGTAGACAATGATGAAATTACATATCATATTCTTTTTATACATGGAAATGCTGGTATCAGTGGAGGACATTTAGGCAATATGGAGAAGGTCAATTGAACAGATGCAATTAGACCTAACACAGAGGAATCCACATCTCAGAAAATGTCTTCAGGGTACCTGTGTGGCTCAGTTGGTTAAGCATCTGGCTCTTGATTTCCACTCAGGTCATGATCTCACAGTTCGTGGGTTCCAGCCCAGCATTGGGCTCTATCCTGACAGCACGGAGCCTGCTTGGGATTCTCTCCCTCTCTCTCCCTTGTCTGCCCTTCCCCTGCTTGTGCGCATGCTCTCTGTCTCTCTCTGTCTCTCTGTCTCTCTGTCTCTCTCTCTCTCTCAAAATTAATAAATAAGCTTTAAAAAGAAAGAAAGAAAATGTCTTCAAGAGGGCCGGTCATGAGAACATGTTATCCAGGCCTTTGGATACTACCAAGCATTTCCATTATTTCTATTGTTTGCTCTCCCCCCACCCCCACCCCAAGATAGAAGCTGGTTTGAGAAACAATTGAAAGTTTAATATGATTATTTTAAGCAAAGATCCATTGACTTTGGAACTAATAACGCCCTTAGATGTTTCCTAGTAGATAATTTTTAGAGTGAAGAAATTAAATCCCAGTTTGATAAATGAATACACATCCCTTATTCTCTGGTCTTTTTATTTCCCATTCATTGCTCTCTTTACCACACCAGCTTGGAGTGGAATCCCACCATGTAAAATTTGGTAAATAATTAATCAACTACACTTTAGTTCTTTTAGCATATCATTTGGCATAAATCTCTTTTTCTTTCTCTACATACAGAGTTTGGTTGGTTCATCTATCCGTTCAGCAAGGTTTGTAGAGACAACCAGGCCCAACCACAGTGGTGAATCAAATTGTGGTTATTTTTCACCTTTAGCTACACATGCTCACCAGCATGCCACATTTTACATGTAAAAGGTTATGAATCAAAAACAACTTTGTAAAAATATAAGGATTTACATTGATAAAATAATCTTAATCACATAATCTATTCCTGAAGCCTTGGATTCTACTCTTGGTTTTTCTCCTCTAGGATCACTTTGAACAAACATCTCAGGGTCTTGCTTGTTATCCTTAATCTGTAAAATCAGTCAAACAAAATGTCAGGTTTCTTCTTGTTATAATAATCCTTAATTATATTGAATCATGCTTTTTCCATTTAAAATCTCCCTTCCAAGAGAGAGATCACATTTTATAGAATATATGTTTTTTTTTTAATTTTAAAGTAGCATGTAATATCATTAGAAACCATTATGATAACTTGGCTCTATTTTTATTTATAATGAAAATTGAAGAAATATTTTCCAAGAATCATATTTTTCAAAAATTTTCAAACATATTTTTCATACTCCTATAGTTGGGAGGGTTTTTGTTTGTTTGTTTAATTTTTTTAAATGTTTATTTATTTTTGACACAGAGAGAGAGAGAGAGACAGAGCATGAGCGGGGGAGGGGCAGAGAGAGAGGGAGACACAGAATCCGAAGCAGGCTCCCGGCTCTGAGCTGTCAGCACAGAGCCCAACGCGGGGCTCGAACTCACAGACTGCGAGATCATGACCTGAGCCGCGGTGGGATGCTGAACCGACTGAGCCACCCAGGCGCCCCTGTTTGTTTTGTTTTTAGTGGCCCTTGTCTTTTACAAGTGTGAGTGCTTAAATAATTTTTAACAACATTTCTTTAACTTTTCCAATCTGTTCTTATTGTTACTGGTACTCTCTGCATTCATGATTGATCATATGGTACTTTTAAAAGCCAGTGTATATTTCCTTGGAGAAAATATGTTGTCTAATCAAGTAAAGTCTTAGCATGGTCCAAAAGCATCTTTTCGTCAACTATTGGGGGTATAATTATTTTTTTATTTTTTAACTTCTTTTTGCAGTCTAGACAAGGAAAGTCCTACAAACATGTACAGAATATTGTAACTATTTTTCCCAAATACGGTGGTAAAATTCTCTAAAAACAGTACTAGGAACTGAGAGTTTGAGTATATTGTGAATATAATATTACTACTACTACTAATAGTAGTAAGCAAAATTAATATATACTAAGTGGCTACTATGATAAGCACTTTGATGTATGCATGATCGTAATCATTGTCAACAACACTAACGAATACAATTAACATTTTCACAGGAGGAAACTGAAATTTAGGAAGATGAAATAAATTAATGAGACCACACTGTAGGCAAGAGGTGGAGCTGGTGTTTCTGGTTCAAGAATCTGACATCTTAACCATTACAGTTAATCTTTAAGTAAATACTTCTCCCTACTCTGTAGAGATTTGTTCCTGCTCTGTAGCTCAAGGGAAGGGCAGGCAGATTTTGGCTAGAAAAGGGAGAAGCAGGGAATTAGTACATACAGAATTAGTCTCAGACAAAAACTTATAAATACCATACCTTCCAATGTGGTATATGAACCAGTTTTATTATTAAGCAATGTAAAAATTACCAAACATAATTCATCCAAAACAAAATTCACCCAAAACACCTTTACTTTTGTATTTCCCTATTGAAAACAACCAATAAACTTTTTGATATGATCTTAAAACTCCAAATTGCCACATTTCCATTTTTATTTTACAACTATTAAATACATTTTAGCCAAGTAAACACTATTAAGTAGGGTGATAAGCATATCATCTACATGTTATTTGGGGAGCAGCATGTTGTCATTATAATTGTCTACTTCGTACAAATGGTGTAGAACTCTCAATATCCATTGAGTACTATGTCCACAGGTCCTTTTAAAGAGGGGTGTCCAACAAGTCTTTGTGAGGATAAAGGTCACTTTTCAGTAAATACATTGTTTACCCAAGACCCAAGAGAATATGACTGGGGTCATCTAATTTAGATAAGGTTAGGGAAATATTGAATGCCAACCAAAAGATTATCTAGAGTTCTGGTACAAAGAAATAAGAGTTCTTTTAATATAATTATCTCCGAAAATTTAACTAGAGATCCTTGAACAGAGGAAATCCGTAAAAAAGAAAGAGAAACCAGGAAAGTGTCAGAAAATAAAGGTAGGCATGACTGAACAGAGTGACGAAAACAGAACTTGCAGAAAATACACCCTTAGAAGTAGAGAATTTCAGTCACATGATTAAATTCTTTTGGAAACTGTATTAGAAGTATGAAAATCATATCCAAGGTAAAATCACATAGATAGAAAGGAATCCACATTTCAAGGCATTTGAGAAAATTCTAGGACAGATTCTGCTCTTTCTAGTGCCTTCAAAAAGATAGAACCTTCCTCAACATTTAGGATAAAGGAGAATCAATCCTATTATGGATTTCCCTTTGGGGGGTGTTGTGGTAGGGAAGACTTGTAAGACTAACAGTCCTATTATTATAGCTAATAATATAGAAATATACAGAACTATACACAGGCATATTAGTTTTTGTCACAATGAGATATTCTTCCTTGCCTCAGCTTGAGTCTTCTACTTATAAAAGGAGAAACTAGACAACTTAATAATTTGAACACTCATAGTTAATATTTAAATACTATACAGCAGCTGAAATTCCCACTACTGTAATGAATAGTAACATTTAATGACAGTTTAACTTTGTATACCTGAAAAATAAATATATTATATTGGAAGTACTTATTTGATGAAGCAAAAGAAAAGTAAGAATGCAGGTTATTATTAATATAGCATTACTATGAAAACTGGAAAATGTTCAGCTCATGTTCTTATTACTAAATTTATAAGTATCTAAATAGGCATAATATGACAATGTAGTGTTTATATATTACAATTAATTATAATTAGGAGTATATTATAAAATGAGCAAAATTTGTTAACATTGCAGGCTTTTGAGTCTGCCATTTCTTCCACCTAAAATAATGTTTCTCATAGTATTTCCTTCTCTCCATTCAGAATCAATTCAAATATTACCTTCTCAATAAAACTTCCCTCATGCAACCTGTTCTATCTACCCCTTTGGTAACTCTCCGCTACACTGCCTATTTTCTTAGCATTTATCAATACCATATTTATCTTTGTTTATTATTTGTATCACTCCTCTAGAGAATACCTTCTTGTGATTAGAATCTCTTCTATCATGTTTACTGCTATAACCTCAGCACCCAGAAAAATGCAACATGCATAGTAAACGTTGAATAAATATTTGGCATCCATACCTGATTATAGAACAAATTTATGAAGTAATATAACTTAAAATGGTTTCTGTGTTTCATAAGTAACATTAACTCCATTTTATGCATATTATGGATAAACTATCAAATTGTTAATATTGACCACAAATACAACTTTCAAATTAATTAATTTTTTTATGTTTATTTATTTTGAGAGGGAGAGAGAGTGCACGAGCAGGGTATGGACAGACAGAGAGAGAGAGAGACAGGAGGAGGAAGAGAGAGAATCCCAAGCAGGCTCCTGCTGTCAATACAGAGCCTGACAGAGTGCGAGGTAGAGCCCAATGCAGGGCCTGACACGGGGTCCAACATGGGGCCTGACTCGAGGCCTGATGCAAGGCTTGATCCCATAACTCTGGGATCATGATCTGTGCTGAAATCAACAGTCAGATGCTTAACTAACTGAGCCATGAAGGCCCCCCCCACTTCCATGGTAATTTTAATCAATGTTATTCACAAGCAATCATTACCACTAATTTTGTTTGAACTTTTTTTTTCTCCCAAACTGCAGTAAAATTCTTATACAAATAAACCACCTTGATAAGCTCTATTCATTTTAAGGTCAAGAATGTCATTCACTTTATACTCACTAATATAAATCAATGAATAAAAGGGAGAAACCATAAAATGCTAGAAAAGGAAAATTAAATACCTGGCATTAAAATATGTGATGAAAAAAAAATATGTGATAATATGAGATACTATGAAATTTTATTACCATTGAAAATTTATCCAATGCTACTTATATTTAAAAGGCTTTTATAACTCATTCTTGTCTCCAAGATCCAAGTGTAATATACTTATTCCAATTCAAGCAATAAAACTTATACTATTTATTTATGATAGCAAATATTCTAAATTAATTTTAATATAATAAATTTACAACACAAAATATTTCATTGTATGTTGGGTCAACTTAAGGAGCCATATGATATATATATATATATATATATATATATATATATATATATATATAAAATGATTTATATATATATATATAAATATGTGTATTCGTAATGCTTCTAGATTTATCTTACCTAATTTCAAGAACAAAGAAATTAATCGAATTAAGCTAGGTCCCTTGTGCTTTTCTATATGGAGTACCAATAATTTTTACCTGAATATAATGAGCCTGAGCAATAATATTCTTAATAATATAATAGTAATAACAGAAGTTATTCCAAGGACAATCATGTTTCCTCATAATACATTATAATATAGATACTGCTAATATCTTAACACATTAAGCTCCTAGAACTCCGAAGTATTAAAGACTTTGTCCAACTCATGTACTTTGGACGTCTGACCCCAGGACTCTTTCTAAGTTTTTTATTTATTGCATATTATATGTGAGACAATTTGCACCCAGAAGTGAAGATAACCTACCAACAAAACAGAACAAGTAAATGGAGCTGGGAAGAAACTAAGTCTGTTGACATTGCCAGCATACTGCATTTTTACTCTTATTCCAATAAAGTAGTAGTATTAAATATTGATATTTTAATTCTATGGATTCAAGTTAAGCAGCCCATATTTTATTTTGGGGTGATATGAAAATTCCATGAATATCATGAAAGCTTTGGCCTTTTTCCAGGGAACTCACACTAAATCGTAAATACAATATTTCTGTAAAGATTTCAGAATAGTTTTGATCATTTTGAAGCCTAAACTTTGAGCTCCTTAAGGGTGTGGCCATATTTCTAAGAGTACCAATTTAGCTCAAAAACTTAAAACATAAAATAAACCAACTGCTGAAGACTTGGATTCAAAGCTGAGGAGTATTGATTTACTTCTAGATGTAATGGGATTATGGGCTGAGGGTAACAGGAGACAGGGTTACTTGACCAAATTCTTAATTGACAAAATTATGGTTTGTGGAATGGATCAGTTGTTAAAGAAATTGTAGGTGAGGTGAGCAATTAAAAGGTTATTATAATAATACAACAAAGAGATATTAAGATTCTTACAGGAGAAGCACCCCAATGACTAGACAGGAAGAGACCAATGTAAGATGTGACAAGGGCTATATCTGTCAGAATTTGGAAACATCTTATAAGAAATAATTATAAAGTATAAAGAATTCTTTTTCTGTGTATGTCATATGGAAGCAGTGAGAAGGGATAAAAACATGGTCTTAGCTTAATTTGAAAAGTAGCTTTTAAAAGGGAGTTTTTAGTCCCAGTTATTGTGTGCCCCATATTTCACATTAGGATTTTTTTATTTCAATTTTAGAGACAGCATCAAGCAAAAGTTCACCTCACACAGGGTAGCTAGAATGGTAAGGCAGTCTGTAAAATGTTACTTATATTAAAAGTGAAATAATGAGGGATATTTATATTGATGACTAAGTATAAGATCGACGCAGTTTTCTTTGAATGAATTTAATGCTATCAGATAGCAGTGGAGTAATGATTCCAAACTATATGGGCAAGGCTAAGACGAAATAAAAAGCGTAGTTACAAGCAGATAAATTTTGTCGCATATGGAAAGAAGAGACTCTCTAACAACTGAAGTTGTTTGGAAACAACAACCGTGAGAAGTTCTCCCTAGCACATGTTTTACCACAGCACAGAGCGTAGGGACCGAGAGCAGGCACTCAATAATGAGTAAGTTCACAAATAAGAAACTGAAATAATCATCCGGTGGATGAATAAATTAATTATGGCCAAGAATCTGAAGGTCTTTTTCCTGATGGTGAATTTAAAAGAAAAGAACAAAGGGTACATACAGGATTCTGAATAGGCTGTACACATGTGGATACTACATTAATGTACTAATGTTATGAGAAGCATTGCTTCTGCCTATACCTGCAAACTGTAAGACAGATGACATTTCTACTACATGGACATGGGACAAAGACCAGCTTCTTAATGTGAAAAGTTTGTATGCATCGATTTTGGGTCTCCTGACGCCAACCAGTCAATATCAAAACAGTTTTCCAATTTGTCTCCACATACAACATACCTTATGAAACTTCAGAATGTAAGGATAGCCTTAGGTTTTCGAGCCCCAATTTTTCTTACCAATTCTCCAAAATCCTTATGCAGGACTGCATTCCTGGACTTATGGTCCAGGACTTATGGTACTCTTGTCAGTACCAGTAAATCTCCTGTTCTACTCTTCTCTTCCTAATGAATTGTGACCTTGGTAATACTTAATCCTTTTAAGACCCATTGGCAGTCAGTTAGAAAGTGAAAGTAGGGGAAAGGTGGAATGGAGAAGTGTTTCTAAAATCGCCCATGAATATATGGACCAATATTTATTAGCTCCACATCTAAGGAATTTCTCATGTTGGCAAAACTACTTTTGTGTTACAGTTTGCTGAATCATCTCCCCACAATGCAAGCCAAGTTAAGGAAGACAGGCCCTGGTAGTTAAATAGTCTGTCTTTGAAGTGGAGGTGAGGTGTGGGTGGGGAATAATGAGAAGGGGATAGAAGCAAAGCAGTAAAACTTGGAAACGGAAGTAGCAGCAAAGCTAAAGTTGCAATAAAGGTAAGATAGCACGTGTTCATGAAAAACAGCAAGAGAAAGAAATCATCACAGTTCATTGCATGGAACAGACCAATCAGCTTTCTATTAATCATTATAAATTTGTACTCAATTTGATAGAAGGCAGTGGATAAGGCACAGTTTAAGTGAA